>NC_037646.1:5170713-5482796 GCF_003254395.2 Apis mellifera
AGCACCCCACGTGGAAGATCCACCGATGAAATTTATTCATAGCCGAGAGATTATCGTCCTCCTTGCACCCCCTATCTCTGCCTACGATTAGCCACGCCCAATCTTACCCCCCTCCACCCCTCTGGAGAGCCTCTATTTTTTTCGCTAATGTCCCAGGGATGACGGAATAATAAACGGGCGGCTACGTTTATAAACTCCCTGTCAGAGGAAAAAGTTTCGAACGAGTTGTCCGCGATGTGAAATTAAAAATGAACCGATGAAGGATAATTTATTTCTATGTTTATTTATCGGTGAATTGTTCCAGGATCGATTTTCTTGGAAATAATTTTTTTTTCTTCAGGAATATTTATCCTTTTGGAAAATAATAATTGTTTCTAATAATTTTTGCACGATTTCGTATAACGAGATTGAACAAGATGGATATTAACAGATGTAATGGAAGTTAAGGATCGAATTTAATTTAATTTTAAATTTAATCTTTAAATTGTTTCGAGATTGAATCAAGTTTTTCTGGAAATAATCTTGAATAATTACTTTCTCATTTTGTGAAACTCGTTACTTTTACAACTGTACGATAACGAGATTAGATAGAGGTTAATGGATGTGTTCGGGTATAGAGTAGAAGATATGGTTGGATGGAAGAAATCTAGTGAAATCGTAATAATAAGATAAGGCTTAAAGGGTAGTTAGAGTATGTTATAGCAGGGTGTAAAGCAAGGGTAGGACGAAAGTTGATCCGGTTGAATAACGCCCATTGAGGTGTTTTATCAGACCTGTGGGAGTTGTAGAATGGAATCTCCTCTTCTATAGGATTCTGCACGAGATTGTAAAATTCTCGAATTTTCCATAAATCTATTTTCACGATCGTGATATGATATAACGCTTTAATACCACGATTCCTTCTTTTATTTCGTTAGATTCGTTTTGACTTCTTTCTTTCAGTACGTCAATTTTATCAAATTATAATTATATCGATGATAAATTAAAATTTTTTCATTGATTCGCTCAACTTTTACGGCCTCGATATCAGTTTTATTTATTCTTTTTTTCCTTTTTTTTTTTTTACACATTATTTTTCACTGTTCCGTTGTTGTACGATATTGTTTCAGCCAACAGCTTTTACGCAATATCAGACATTAATTTTCCTACAAAGTGCATACATGGTGTTACCACTTGTTCCGGCTGTATATCGTAAAATACGTGTATGGCATCGTCAGCCTGAAACGTGTTAACTCTAAAATTCATGCTTTGCACTTTATTACAAAGAACCTGTTGCGTATCTCACACGTCGATAACCCGTTCTATGACTAAATAAAATGAAAACACGGAAGCGTTGCGAAGACTAAATTATTTATTCTATCTTTTTTAGTTTACACTCGCTTGTCACTCTTTTCTTTTATCTCATATATTTTCATGCATAACAACGAGGTTTTAACAATTTTTCTTTTTTTCCTTTTTCTTTTTTCTTTTTCTTTTTTTTTTTTTTTTGGAACGAAAGTGCAAATGGGTTGACAGTGTTGATTGATTGAGAAATTATACGAGCGAAGAAAGCTTATTTTACTTTGTCTATCGCGTAATCAAAATTTGAATTTAGTTTTGTTAAAACACTGTTTGGATTAAGTCGGACCTGTTTGAAATTAACGCGCATCTAAACTTTTCGTACTTCGTATGGTGGAATAATTATTATTCCGTCAAAATTTACGAAAGTTATAAAATTATTATTTCATTTGTACAGTACAATTGGAAATTAGAAAAAGTATGCGCGTATAATCCACGTAAAATTACCACGTTCGAAAAGCCCAAAGACCCAATTATCAAGGCATCAAACAACCATAATGAAAACTGTTTTAATGAAAACAATTTTCAGATAAATTGTCCGACTGGAATCAACGTTATACCCATTTTGTAGCCGGAATTACGGGGGGACACACCTCGTTAAGTGAAAATTAACGAGAATAGTTTGACACGTTGTTAAGTAGCGGCGGCATGTTATACGGTTAAATCATGAAGTTTGTATATGTCCCAGTGTGTTGGAATTAAAGAGGGAAAATAACTTTCGTCATATGGAAAATTTAATTGTAGAAAATGGGATTAGGCGGGGTGAATCTATTAGGTGGAATGAATGGAAACTCGACCTGTTCCCTTTCGCGCTGTATACTCATCTTTCGTCTCGTTTTAACGAGTGAACAACGTGAATCGGTCTCTCTCTCTCTCTCTCTCCCTCGCCCTTTTCGCGGAGAGGAGAATCCACGAGGCAGTGAGTCATTCTGCAGGATGGAACAATTAACTCGGTTGAATTGTTCATTAAAAGATCTTGACACTGAAAGTTCAAGCCGATCTCGCTTTTTAACGGGTAACTCCAGGTATTCGAGGCGTAAAGAGACGTATTCAACGGCGATCCTCTTCCCACCCGTTTCGTGCTAATTTAATACGGTTGATTGTTGAATTGTGATTTATGCGTTTCGCGCCGGCAATTGTGAACGGCAATTGGAACGGTTAATTGAATAAATGCGTGAAGCTGAAAGATGGAAATTTATAATTAGTAGTAAAATATTTTCCACTTTTAAGTAAGCAGTTTATCCGAGATGAATATTATTTAAATAATGTATCTAGAATAATCTTTAATTAAGATTTCAAAGATTTCTTTTTTTGTTTCTGATAAATTATAATCGTTTATAATTAAACGTTGAACTGTGCCCAGTATTTTTCAATCCGATTAATAAATTAATCTTTTATTTTCAATTTAATTTCCATCCTCGATAAAGAATCCTTGATATTTTTAAAATAACCGATGAAATGCAATAATAATTCTGGATTTTCCAATTTTCGAATCTTAAAAAGATAATTCTTTTTCGAAAGTAGAATGTTCAAAAATAGTTTGATGTAAATTTAAAAGAAAATCCAAATTCAATTCAGAATTAATTCCCCCCTCCCTCGACGAAATGCGAAAAATCGTCGGATTTAAACGGGCCGGCAAAACGTCGTCTCTGATTAAACAGGCTATAAATACCGGTTATAGCCCGGGAGCCTCGAAAAACAGGGAGCCCTATTTTACCCTACCCTAATGTATTTCTTCGTCGATACCTCGTACAGCGGAGCTAACAAGTATAAAAACGCGCGCCACGAGGAGAAGCAATTTCCTTCGGTGCTCTCCCGGCCTCTCTGCAGTTCCTGCAAACCTTCCGACGCAAACGACACTTTTGGGGTAACGTCTCTTACACATTGACGACCCCGAGATGGGGCCAAATCCTCCCAGAAGCCCATATATCTTGTTGATGGATGTTTCTAGGGTCCGGCGATTGTGCGATTTACTCCTCTCCCGCTATCCTCTCCCCTCCCCTTCCTTTCCTTTGGTTATCCTTCACATTTTCCTCCTCTCTGTATATTCTACTCACCGCCCATACGCTGAGTTTGCATTCCCATCCAAACTCAAATTGTATCCGTTCCGGATTCTGCGTGTCTGTGTGTGTCTGTGTGTATCATCTCGCGTCGAATTACGCGATGGAATGTACATACGAGTAGTTTATTTTGTTTATCGCTTGTTTACGTTATTTTGCAAAATTAATATAATCCTAGGATAAATTATTGCTATTCCTATTATATTAGAGATTTTTATTCTCTTTCTTTTTTTCATCGATTCTTCTTTAATAATTAGAACATTGTTACGTGTTTACATTGTGAATTTATCGTTCTATCGTGTTATAATCGAGCGAATAATAATTTGCAGAATTAAGAGATTATATTTGGTTGGCTGGGAGGCAAATTGAATTAAGAATAATTGTATATACGATTCGAGAATTTATTTATCGTTCAATTCAATTGTACGTAGTGAATACGGATTCTTTTCGTAGTTACAGATACGTGGAATAATCAGAATTTACTTTCGACTGATTTTCTAGCTACGAATAATACAATATAATATTATAAAGATAATAATAATGATAATAACCGATTAAAAAGCATTTGCATTTTATATACGATTCCAATATAACTTTTTCATGAAGTCAAAAGCAGAATTTCGTCACCATGGCGAGACAAAATGGAAATTCACGCGCGAGGAATCCTTCATCGACGTGGCCCAGAAATTTAAACGTGAAAAGAACGGAAAAGAGATAGCGTAGCCGAAAAGGGATGCGGAGAAGGGATGTCGAGTCGTAAGAGGCGGACTTAACTCGGTCACAGCCACCCTCCACGGTGCAATCCCCTCCGGCTCCAGCCTTCTAAACGACGCTTGCAAGATATTTACCGGCTGCGGACGTTGAGGATTGTCCGGGTCAGATACCGTGGAGGGGTGAACCCGGTTACCGGGTGAAACGTAGTGGCCCGGATTATCTCGATCTTTACGACGTTACTTTTCGGCCAAGCCCCTGGGGGAAGAGGAGAGAGATACCACGGAATAACTCTTCCCTCCCCCCCTCTCGACGACATCGATGAACTGGGTCTGCTCGAGAGGCGGAAAATCTTATGCCAAATGTGTGTGTGTGTGTGTGTGTGTGTGTATGCGCGCGTGTACTTTTGTCCAAAGACGTGTCTTCGGGGTTGCTGGTATCGGAACGACGACGAGCGGTCGAAAGATTCGCGGAGGAACATGTTTAGGGTAAGGAAAACAGGGTTTTTCTGCGATGGAAATGGAATATCCGTGGAAGCTTTCGATAAGGAGCGAGGGGAGGAGAAGTTTTGTTGGAAAGTAGGGTTGGAAAGATCGATGTGGAAGATATATTTTCGATAAGAGTAGGATTTGTGGATGAAGAAAAAAAGAAAAATTGTAAATAATTTTCAAAGTGATTTCATTAGATTTATCTTAAGTAAGATCAATCCATCTAATTTACGCGTCGAATTAGGATATCAAGTGGTTAATATCTCTGGTCGTGTAAGGTGTCGAGTAGAGATACTTTGGCAGCTTTCAACGGTTGCTTAATTCTTTTCACACTCTGGAGGAAACAAATGCCCCAAGCTTGTCGACCGAGGGTGTAAGCCTTATATCTTCCGCGCGATCACCTTTTTTTCTCTCTCTTTTTTATGATTTATTAGATGGGATTACAGTTACACGGTGCTTTATATAACTCGTGCATAATTTATCGCAAGATTTGAAGATTAATTTTAACGCTGAAACTGGAATTTTGCGCACCACCTCTTCTTGCGATTGTATTAATTGCACACGATTCTTTCGAATTTATACACGAGTTCGATACGCGCGTTAAATATTGTTTCGTTCGTGATTCAATTTGTTCGTTGATAATACAATAATTAGTTAAATATTTATCGAAACGATTGACGCGTCTATGAAAATAAATGAAGGGCGGAAAGAAAATAAATCACGCATTTTACGCACGATATATATATATATATATATATATATCAAAAGCTTGAATTATCGTGATTTTGATTAAAATCCAAATGCGTAATTAACTAGCATTAAATTACAAAGAAATGAATGATTACAAAAAGAGATTCATAATTTGTCTCGATGAAATATACACGAATATTTTCTTTTATTTATCCCCTCTACCGTTTCGCGCAAATTGGAACACAAACATAATTACACAATTATCCTTTACAAAATTTCATTTTTCATCGTATACATTACCTCGAATGAAACTACAAAAGAAGTTAATAAATTCGTATTTTAATTAAAATTCGAATAAGAAGAAGAAGAAGAAAAAAAAAGGAGAAACATTACACATTAATTATTCAAGAACAATGAAATACGGTGGGGCAGAAATTTCACCGAAAATTTCTACCAATTACTCAGACGTGTTCTCGAAACAATGGGCCTCAATGTCACGGGTCACGAGCATATACCCGGAAGACAAAACGCTGGAAAGTCCAAGATCACCAAGGTCTCCTACTCCGGATAATAAGAACAGGTGTACTTGTTAAGAAGAAAACTGGGATAACGTCGGGATTTTAATAAACCGGCCTCACCGTTTTTTTCGTGCTTTCGCCCGCGAAAGGAAAAAAAAAAAAAAGGAAAGAAAAAAAAAGGAGAAGGGAAAAAAAAGTAGCGGGAAAGCTGGCACTCACAAAGGGAGCCAATGCTTACAAGGCAGTAGATTAAAAAGCGGGAAACAAATGAGAATCGCTTCCGGCGGCTTGTCTGCATCTAGATAGCTGTTTACGCTCGATAATACCTCTGGGTCGCTTTTTCTATTCCCGCACTTTATGCTGAATACCGCTACGACCGTCCTTCGGATGGTCAGCCGTGACAGCTATGCTGAAACTTGGTTAATTGAATACCGGGGACCGGCGTAAAACCGGGATTGAAACGAGTATCAGATCTTTCTCGAAAGCTGGTAATCAGCTTTTTTTCCTCGCTAATTTCTGACGGGGTGAAACGTCGTTGCAGTTGTTGTTTCTTACGAATAATGTCAAATATATGTTTGAGGTTATGTTTCTGCTTCTTTGACATTTGAATTTTACGCTGAAAATTTTTTACTCGTTCCAGATTGGTAATTTGTTCTGTTGTTTCTTGAATGTGAAGCAAAGAATATGAGTTGAAAGTACGTTTTGAGGTTATGTCTCTGCTGTTTCTTTGATATTTGAATTTCGTCCTGGATTATTAATCTGTTTTATTGTTTCTTAAATAAAAATAGTGTTAAATGAATATTTACGAAGATATTTTTCTGATGTTTGACGATTATTTTGAAATTTTACAATGTTATTTTAGAATGTTTATATCGATATATAGAAATCTTTGGATGTTATTTATTTATTTATTGATAAAAGGGATAGTAAATAGTGGCACAGAGAGAATATGGAAACAAAAGAAAAGCGAAAAGCGAAGAAATAAAAATAGAATGGAATGAAAATAGGATATTTGCTTGAACAATCAATAGATAATGTACTCTAATCGTTTGGAAAGGAATTCATCTACATTACTTGATTATATACTTGAATAATCAATCAATAACGATACAATTTTGACAAATTGTTAAGAAATTGTTGTTAAAAAGCCTTTCATTAACGATAAGAAGAAATTTTAAGAAAAATAAATACGATCAATTCATATTATGTGCAATCAACTTAACGGGGGAAGTCCAATTTTGTTCCCTTAATGAACTTTCAGAATCAACAAATTTACACGAAGAAATGGATTCGTCGATTTCCTGACCTCGATAAGAAACAGGTTCCGTTTTTCACGTGAAAATCGATGAACCAAGCGAAATTGCACCTCTTAAGAATTACGAAACTCGAGGAAGGTATCAAAACAAGTTATTGGCTTTGCTCTCAGTGTCGATTTATTGACGTGCCAACTTATTGGCGGTGCACCGAGTCCATAAATCACCATTGATCAACGATCCAATCAGAAGCAGAAGCTATAAAATGGAGTTCTTCATCAAAGAATCATCGTTACTTACTTTGGAGATCAGCTTGTGAAAATTTGTAATTCCTTAATTCGAACAACTCATCGTTAAAAACTATTTGAATATTTAATTTCATTTTTGATAATGTTAATTTCGTAAAATAAAGAATAGAATCATAAAGAGATAATAAAAACAACTATTGGAAAACAATTCTTCAAATCGTGAAGTGAAAAATATATAAATAAATGAATAAACAAAAGAAAATTTTGATTGGAGCAATTTTAGCAAGATACGAAAAAACAACGAGTTATTCTCTAAACTGGAAAGAGAATGGTATGAAAACGTGGCTACCAAGTTTCGAGTCCTGGGACTTGACGGAAGGAAAAGAAAAGAGAAACCGCCGGGGTTTTCGCCAATTTCCTGTGGACGAGATATGGCTACTTGCCCCGAATGCAAATTTCCCGGTGCTAATTAACTATTCGGACAGGGAGGCCTCGAGTGGGGCGGCGACCAAGGGTGAAGTTAACTGGATAGTGGGCAGGAAAAGGGGTTAGCTGTTGAAATAGCGTCCACGACTATTGCGCGCTCACGCCAAAAGAGGGAATTCATAATTGCTGGGTACCGCGTTTGTTCAACCTGGTACGTTCTCAACTTTGCCCCGGCAACGGTTTAATCTGACACGGTTACGGCTGTTGCGCCCTGCTAATCGTATCCGCCAATTTGATGAAATTTTATCAACGATTAATCCATCGTGACGGCTCGTTTCTCATAGGAGATTCTCTTTCACACTTATATGTGTACTCTCTGACAATCTTTAATTGTTTTAATTGTTTTAAATTCATCAAATTTAAACTCATTATTTCTTCTGCATTTTCATTTCTACTTCAAAGATGATTTTTATCTTCAAGAAGAAATCATTAAATTGTTATATAAAAATCATAAAATATATTCAATTTTGATCATAATAAGAATTGAACAGTTACGGAAAATTCTCAATAATATCTAGTAATGTTTCTTAATATTACGTAATTTTCTCTACAGTTTATTTTTCGTGCTTCGTCGTATTTTGCATCGCATGCGCGCGCGCGTGATATTAATCAATCGAGTCACGATCCAGCCACCGAATGCATCAAAATTATTTTCTTGCAATGAAGAGTTTGCTCGGGGCAAATACGGAGGAAATATCGGCACGGTCAAGGAACATTAGGGATCCCCAGCGTTCGCTAGGGATTTATAGCATTACAGCGCACGTTGGATGCTGACCATTTGCTCCCGCGCTAAAATAAATTCCCTGATCAGGGATATTTCAATTTGAAAAGCTCCTGATTGCCATTGTGAACACGTCGTGGCTTCTATTTACTTGTAACCCGCGCAAACAGAAAAGGGTGAGAAGAATACACATATTCGTCGGAAAGAAAATTTCACCATCAGAATGCGTCGCCATACTTTCCACTTCTACATGCGTTGCACGATCCTTCGTTACCCATCATCGATCGTGTCTGCATCCTCCTCGAGGACTTTATTGCAAGACCAGTCCTTCCACGGCTTTGTTAGAAGATTACGACCTCTGATACATTTTTACGAAACGCTCGAGGATTTACTTTCTCAAACCTCGTTTCCACGGTAACTTTTTGCGCGATTAATAACATCTTCTTAAAATACATTCATGATACTCGTTTACAACGTACTTTCTCTACAAATTGATATTTTTAAATCGATCCATTTTTACTTTTCCTCATTTTCCTACGTTCTATTCAATCCAATGTGCGTGCAATATCTATTCTCTAGAAATCTCGTAGATACATAAAGCATAAATTACATCCAATTAAAACTCGAATCTATGACAAAATCGCTTGATAACTTTTACCCCAATTAATTTTCCTCGACTTCTTTTCAACTTATTATTGCACACACTCTCCCTCTCTCTCTCCTCTCGATGCGTCAAACACTTACACTCCCCGACCGATGCAAGAAACACAATATGCATAAATTATCGTCGAGAGGCAGCGGCTTGAATTAAAACTTCATAATCCAGAGGGTTGTAAAAGCCCCGGGATAATTCCGTCACCGCAAAACTATGGTACGGCGGTTGGTCCACGCGTAACCATAATCTTCTTCTTAAGCGCGCGAATCATGCCCATATGCCGCACTGCGCCACGGATAATGTTTAACAAAACGGTCTTGGCCTAGGGGGATGAAATGCAAATTTATCGCCTCGAGGCAAGATAAAAAATGGCCGAGGAGAGAGAGAGAGAGAGAGAGAGGTTGGCAACCGCATGGCGCGGGGAAGAAGAGGAGGGGGCGAGGGGAGGAAGGGCGGTTTAGAAATGCAGCCACCGACGGGGGGGAGGGGACGAATAGGCCGAGGAAAGGAGAGAAAGAGCGGGTTAATGCCCGAATATTAATTATGGCGACCAGACCTGGCTGCGGATTGGCCGGTGTTTTGTTTCTGGCTACATGTTTTGTTCGGTTCCGCGAAGCTTTGCGCCTCCGAATGGGTGGAACTCTTCAACTTCCGGCATTGTTCCATCCACGAACGGACGAATTTCACTTTACTCGGAGAGGGAGGGGGTGAAAGCGTATTACATATTTCGTTTATTGTTTGACGATACGGAAATTTTAAATCTCTCTTTCCTTCTTTATATTTTGTATAAATTTCTCGTTGCGTGCAAGTACAATGGACGATTTAATTTGAAGAATTTCATCTGGATTTTATTTTACTTTCTCAAAATTTTCATATTTTTTTTTTAATAATATTAAAAGAGAAAAAGATATATCAAAATTCTTAAAAATAATAAAATTGAATATATGGATGAAAAATTTTGATTTTTTTATCATTCAATACTCTCGAGAGTAATTACACACCAAGTAGAAAGTACTGTTTAAAAAAGAAGAAATATTTTTCTACGCTTTTAGATACTAATACTTAAAGCGAGAAGCAAGGGATATTATTACCGAAAGAAAAGCGCATGTATCTTTCATTAATTTTCATTGTAACAAAACAGGAGAGAGAGCTACTACTCAAAGGAAAATGTGTACGCGTACGTGTAATTCATCCGTGGTTAACATTACAAACGGAAACACTCGACGAACACGGTTGCACACGTTGTCGTTGATCCACAAGGGTATTAACATTATGACGAAATTTTTGTCGACGCGGCAAACAGGACCACGTTCCGTAAATATTATCCCCCCTCCCATATACCCGTGTCGCCAAATGTCACTGAAAAACAGGGTGATCCTCGAACACGTTGGAAACTTATTCCTCCCCTCCTTTATTCCGTATCTTAGACCCCTCTCTTTTGGGGCCCATAAAAGCGGTGGTAGAACACGGGAGAAGCTTGCATTTACAACCTCGTCATCCTCCCCGCGGGATGGAAAAGGTGCGATTGTCGCACTTATTTGCATGACAGAAGGGTAAACAGTGGTAACGAGATTTGCGGGTTGGACGTGCAATCTTGACACACGACAAGTTCGATTGTTACTGGACCGTTGGCCAAACAACGTTGATCCAATGCAAATCTGTGTACATTGGCCAGGGAAGAATTTTGTCGTGTGAGTACAGGGGAGGGGTGATTCTTTTAAAGTGAAAAAATTCACGCCTGGCTCGTTGACAAGCACGATGTTTCGGTATTTTTCTTCTTTTTTTTTTTTTATATTTGCATATGTATTATGAGAAGAGGAAAGAATTTCGAGGTTAGAAGTTGCTTAGTCGGATAAATTTCGGATAAATGTTATGAATAAAAAAAATTGAAACTCTTTTTAAATTATATAAGATATTATTTATTTATTATTCTCTTTAATTTAAAATTAAGGAAGAGGAATACATGTAAAGATTTGAAGGAAAAGAAAATATGAAAGACAGCAATTTTTTTGCCTTTAAAGAACAATTTTTTTATTAGACTTGAAGTTGATCTCTGAAGTCTAATGAATTTCCCTCTCTAGATTTTAAAATATTTCACTTCGAATCTCCCAAATAATTTGATTCACGATTCATTTAATACTACCAGAATATCTTTCTATTTGCAAATAAATTATTTCTTGTTTACTGTCACAAAAGATTACAACATTCGACTAACTCGAACATTTTTTTCCAGGAAAAGTACGAAATTCCCAAAAGAAGCATCGTAAAATCAAACTACAAAAACCAAAAATAAAACCATCCAAAAATAATCGCCGGAAAAATCGCATCCTTTTCCGCGCGCTTTTCCCTTATGAATCGCAAATTCCCGTTCAACAACAAAATTCTTCAACGACCGACCTGTGCGCGTACAAACACACAAAACGCGGGGAAAACACGGGCACAACAATGGAAGAAATCAGCGTGAGAGGAGGAAGTTGGTGGCTTGAGCGCAGAGGTGAAAAAAAGAAAGAAAAAAAAAAAGGAAGGGAGCGGAAGATAAAGATGCGGGGTAGGAGTTTACCATGGATTAAATTTGATCCCCGGCATACTGAAACCGCAAGCCTTTGTGCTCGTGGCCGTGCTCACATGTATGCGGTGGACCGCGATGAGAAGAATCTAAACATTGCGTGTGCACATCCGGTTCAGGAGGGGGGTTGCGGTTTTTCGAAGGGTGACGAAGGCCGAACGTATCCGAACAGGGAGGGTTAGAGTTTCTCCTCTCTTTCCTTTCTTTCTGCTTATCCCCCACCCGTTGTTATTTCGTTAACAATAGGGATTTCGGTATCATTTGCATCGGAGGAGAGAGAGAGAGAAAGAGATCGGCGAGATTAATCCGAAACCCCGGCCAAACAATGGGAAACATCGACGTGTCCGTGTTTCTAGGTTGAGGGCTAATGGAATAGCAGAGATACTGGATCGTAGAGTTGGAACTGGTTCAAGTGGGCGACCAAAGTAAATTAGGAAGTACACGGATCTTGAAAGGAGACTTACATGCATTTGCTGTAGGGGGAGGATGCCGATGAACTGCTACCCTGCTACCACCCCCTGATTCAATTAGGTATGAGAGTTGGATTCCGAACATGAGTTAATCGGGGCCGAGGGTGAGTCTGGGGGGAGGGTTTTGATGGAACGATCGTGTATTTATGGTTTAGTCGATAATTTTCGGTTGGAATCATTTCAGAATGGTAATCGAGATGGACTTTTATTAAAGAAGATTCTGAAAGTTCGTTGACGTTATTTCGGATTTTATTTTACAAATGTTACGAATTTTTGTTATTCGAAGATGGAATGATCGTGTATCAATTGGTTGGTTACAGTTAGAGTTATAATTGAAGTGGATTTTTTCTGTTCGAAAGAACGAAGAATTTATTAGCATCGAAACTGTACGAAATAAACTTTGGACTTTTATCTACTTATTTTTAACGTGTTGCTTCAATTTATTTATTAGCCTATTATTAAAGTATTTGTCACAAATAGAAACTCTAATAAAAAGTTAATTCGATCAATTTCATCGAATACGAAAAGTTTCATAATGAAAAGTTTAATAATAGCTCGAAGCTAAGATTGGAAAATTAACGGAGAATAAATTTAATCAGTCTGGTTTTAAAGGAAGAAGAAAAAAAAAAGATACGATTAACGATTAAAATAATTAAAAAAAAAAAATAGAAACATTTAATTATCGCTGAACAAGTAATACCTAAAATTAAAACCTCTACAGACAGACTCCCCTCTCTGTCGAAGGCACGTCGATAAATTGAAGGATTTAAAGGCCATCAAGAAACTCTCCGATCTCCGGACACTGGCGAAAGAAAGAAACTGGAAGCGCAGGAAATAAGGAGCGAAAGGGCGAGGTCCGTGTTTTATCACCGGGACCTTCTTCCTTTCCTTTCCAAGACCTCGTGGTGGTCGTTGGTGGTCCCTCAATAATTTCCGCGCAAAAACGGAAGCGGACTGTTTCCATTCCAGATGGAAGGTTCCTGGCCCCTGCTCGGCCATTGTTCAAAACGGGGTTGGAGGGGAGGGAAAGAATCACGGCGCCGCTACTTCCTCCTCCTCGACCAGTTTTATTTGTCGATTACAGTTGTTCTTGCGGCGGTGGAAAAGAGCAAGAGAAGGATCTCCCTCGGCATCCTCCTCCTCCTCCTCCTTCTCCCTCCGTATCCGGACCACGAAGGTGGTGGCCGGCGTGAAAACTTCTTTCGAGACGGTTTACCGGGTTACCGACTTCGACGTTTTCCTATTGGGGCAAAACAATCGACGTCGTTAACGGTGAAGTATCTTGTCGTTAGGGAGAGGAAATAACGAAACGAACGGAGCAGAGGTTTTCAGAGGTGTTTTTTTTTCTCGAGAGAGGAAGAGAGAGAGAGAGAGACTCGATTCTCTTTTACGATGGATGAATAAGCCACGATCTTTTTCCTCACTGTAATAGACGATGAAGACGACGAAGTTGAAATGTAATATTTAAGGAGTGAATTGTGTGCAAGCTTGGATCGATATTGTTGAGAAGAATATTTGTTATAAGAGTTTAAAAAATTCTATGAAAATTTTCAGAATTATTAATATCTTTTGTTATTTTGTAACAATGATGGGAATTATGTATATAGAAATTGACAAGAAACTATCGATTCGTCCCAAAGAATCTCCAGATCCAATAATTAATTAAATTCTGATATATTCCGATATTTACAATTACATATTTTTCGCAATTAAAATTGTGTATCGATGCTCGAATAAAGGGAAGAAAAATTTGAAATGAAAAGAAACTCGGATTCAACTCTCGTTGGGAAGAAACATCGAAGAAAGATTTATCGAGGGAAAGCACATTTTAAAAAGTGGTTAGTTACTTGGAAGTCGGGCCGATATCACTTTCCTCGATGGCCGTATATACCATTACCGTTTATTGTCGCCCGTTGTCACGCGAAACAATGTTTCAACCGTCCATTTACGATAACGGGGGAAAAAGCGACGAAATGGAACTTCATTGGCCAAGTTGGCCCGTTACTTTCTTCTTCGAGCAGTTCAGTTTCTCCGCCGCAGTTATGAAAATGTAATAAGCCCGAAACGTGTTGGGGGAGGGAAGGAGAAAAACTTTTGCAGGTTGCCTGTAACCACGGTTACCCATACTTGGCCAGTTCCAGGGTGGAACGTCAATAAGGAAGTCACAAGGGAATGCTACTCCCCTTTGCTTCTCTAAGGATATGCCGTTACTCTGTGTGCCGCTATATCTTGTTGCACGTGCATGTACGTATGTGCATATGCCTGAATGGTGAACACGGTTGGCTTCGAATCCAATTTTGAATAATGGCGCATTAATAATTTACGGAGTTCGATTCATTTCTGTTGAAATAGCCGGTGTTACGTATTTCAGAACGGGCATTTAACATCGATACTGTCTTTTCTTGTGTAAGAAATAATTTAAATACGAGGGAAACATTTTAATCGCTTTTTAATCACAAAAAGCAAGCGTAATACGTCACGCGAGAATTAAAAATTTATTTAAAAAACAAATTTTTATCTATCGATTCAAGAGATAGATGAAAGAGAAACAATTTATATGGGATATATCGTTCGATCGAGAAGAATATCTATATTAAGCGTTATAAAATTTCATATTATTTCAACGTTTATCATATTTTTCCTCGCAGCGTTATTATATATTTTCTCGAATAATGTTCCTCCACACGCGGGATCTACATATTTGCGCGAGGGGGATAAAGTAGCGAAAGGTCGATCGAAAATCGAGGGATGATTAATCGCAGATGACGAAACATTTGGTGGCAAAAAAAAAAAAAAAAAAAAAAAAAGAAGACTGGGGTTGAAGCGTTGTTGCGATTCGTCGCCCGTCAGTGGCACGGTACAGACACACGAATTGATCGTGACGCAACCGATTCGTCTCGTATCTCTATTCGACACGGATATGATTCATCCGACGGAGAAAAATCGTGGAAGCGTGCAACCCAGGCGAAACCATCCATTTTCGTGTCTGTTTGCCTCATCTAATCGTTATAAATAAAGTTTCCCCGCGGATCTTATTGCGAAAGCTCGACACACTCTGTGCACACGAGATATCTCTCAGATTCTGGACGTAACAATTTTTGAAAATATCATAAGATACTTTACGATCCTGATAAGTTTTTGACATTATTGAAATAATAGGTTCAATTTTCTACGTCTAATTTGATTTGAGACAATTTTAATTCTTCAATATTTAATTCAATATTTGAAAATTAATTCAAAGTGTTCTTCAAAGGATTAAAACGAGAATGATGGGATTAATTTTGTATAATACAATTTGAAAGAGATAATTTTATAAAGCTCTCGAAAGTAATCGAATTACCAATAAAATATTATAATTCTCTTATATAAGAGAAAAAGATATTATTCATCCAAATCTTAATCTATATTTTAATATGTACGTATATTTTATATTTATTCGTTTCGAGGAGATAAAAACTAATTAAGAAATTTGTCCAGGCAGGAAAAAATTTTTTTCCAATTTTATAAAGAAAAAAAAAATTATTTTTATTCTCAATTCCTGTTATTATCATATGTACACGTCGTTATCGATTTCCATAAAATAGTTAATTCAATTTAAGTTATCAGTTATCGTGTTAAAAATAATTTCCAATCCTTTTTTACTTTTTAAATTTAAGATAATTCGTGTAAGCTTTTCCAGAAACATGATTCTGAGCACGAGTAACACTTATTAGCTATTACGGAAAGGTTTGAAGGTATTTGATCGATAACCGTGAATGCCTGACGACGTTATATTATAGATTCGGTACGATGGATTGATGGATGAACCTATGGAACAGGTACATACTCTCCACTGACGCTAGTCTCTCGTGTCTACAGGAAGATACCTGGCAATGTGCCGGAAATTTCACGAAAGTAGGTGTTAACGTTTACAGGAAAAACAAGACGAAGATAAACGAGATTAAATTTTTGATTGAAAGTATGTTCTTCTCAATTCTCGTTTAATTTGCATCGAAATTTAGATTAATCTGTTGTCTATCGTTATCTTCATTTAGATATTATACATATATAATATAGAATGAATTTTTTTTATAAATTTTAGAGAAGAGAATTTAACCTAAAAAACTTTTTCCAGTTTTAAATTTTTTAAACAACTATTTATCGAGCACATATTAGCTGGAAATAATGAAATTCACGAATTGGAGCAATGTCACGATGTTATCACAACAAATGATACAAATTCAGGAAATAACAGTTGGTGAACTTCTTTAATTCCTGCAAATTGTACGAATACTCGTTACAATAATTATAATTTTTCCCAACGTTGTTGGAACACGTAAAACATTCCTAAAAGTCAGACCATCTCTCATCTTGGACGGAATTAATATTTAACGAGTTTTGACATCGTGAATCATCCAGTCGTATTTATTATACTTTCTATAATGCTTCATTTACCGAAATATTTCTCTTAATAAGCTCTGCAATTTTTTTTTCTCTTACATAATCTTGTGAAACTCGTATGTTTTCACACAAAAATGCTTTCATGCGATTAATATTGATATAAAATTATTTTTCAACTTGACAATAAATAAGTATTAAATTTTTATACTTTTTGAATGTTATGCAGAAGATAGTTTATTTGAACTCGTATTATTTAATTTTGAAAATTAAAAAAATAATACAAATCACTTGTAACAATAAGAATAATGAAAACTACAAATCTTTCCATCTCTAATTTAAATAATTTTAATTTATGGTAAAGATAAGAAAATATTTATATACTTTTGAATAATCTGAATCATATTTTTCTTTAAAAACTTTTCTTTTTTTGTCAATCTTATAATCCATGCGAAGAATATATATATATATATATTTATCTTTCTTTACACGAATCATCGAATCTTCTTTGTTTCAAAAAAAAATACCGATTATATCTTATAATTAATTCTAATTTACGAACAATGTATCTTTTTATTTTCATTTTTCTTATTCATTTTAACCCCGAAGACGTTCTATTATTACATTGAACTTGATTAAGTCTTAGCACATTTTCAAAGAATATTAATTCGATTTCATCCTCGAAGATGGTCGTGAAAGCGGACGTGTACGATAATGGAAAGTGTTGATATGCCAATCAGAGCACAAGCCATCCTTTCGGCTTCGAACGAGTCGATAACAGGGGGGAGTGCCTCTGCGTTACACCCGATACACCGGCTGCTTCCACCTACTTTACTCGATCTCCGTGTAATTAATGTCGTCGCTTGTCGCTGGGCTAATGATGTTGAACACGTGTCTGACGAGAGTGAATGTCGATCGATTCTGTACGTATTTCCGGTAATAAGCATGGAGATCGTTTGTGTCGTTTTCGTTTTGTCGATCCCAATTACAAGTTATAAATGTATTATCCCGTTAATTTTTATCCTTGTTGCATTTAGGCCGCAGAATTATTCTTTATAAAATTATTCTTTATATGATAATAATGTTTAATTAGATTCGATAATAATATTCGACTAATGTAAAGAGAATATATTATAATATACGTAAAATGTATCAAATTATATCATTAAATGCTTTGCATCACGATAACGCATCAATGCATTCGTGAAAAGTCACAAATGAAATTTTAATCTTCGTGTGAATAAGCATAAAAATGAAAATTTTGTCGTCAAAATTCAGTCAGAAAGTAGAGAAAAGCATGCCGTTGAAGTCGCTTTTTGAATTATCTCGATATCTCAATCGGTTGCCGAGATATAAAGATTTAAATTATTCATAGTGTTTAAAGTAATGCATAGATACTGGATGGTGGCGCCATCTAGTGACCTATATATTTTTTCCCGAAATGCGTTTTCCAGGAATCGCGTCTGTCGCTTGTCTGGACTTTGGGATAGGTCAGTGAGGCGAGGTGCGAGCGAGAGATCCGAGTAAGCGACAAGGACGGAGATGGTAAACGATCGAAAATTACCCTTCGCTTTACACGACGATATCTCGGGAACCGGAAGTCGTATCGGGACAAATGAAAAAGCATTCGAAAGAGTAAAGTTCCACGCTTCTAACGATCGTTCATTCATCGACCGGAAGTGAATATCTTCGGAGTTATAGCGGTTCAAAGTTTTTCTAATTTTAATAGGATTTAATCGAGGTTAAGGTAAACCGCTGTAAATTACCTTCTCTTTACACGAAGATAACTCGGAAACCGGAAGTTGTATCGGAATAAATAAAAAAGCGTTTTAAAGGGAAAACTTCCACGCTTCTAACGGTCTTTTATCCATTGGTCTAAAAGCATTATCTTCCGAGTTATAGCGGTTTAAATTTTTCTTAATTTTAATAGGATTTAATCGGATTTGAGATAAATGATTAAAGATTATTTTTTCTTTACTCAAAGATATGTCGAGAACCAGAAGTTGTATCGAGATAAAAACCATGTATTTAAGAGATAAAATCGTGTAAAGTATTTATCATATTTGTTGCACTTTTTCAAAACAAATGTGAATAAAATGAACAACAAGTATACCTTCACTGGTTGATACGTACACATATTGCGTATTCTCTTGCGCATTTATCAATATCCTGTTCCATCACGTCCTGAGCTAATGCCCTTTGGCGTGGCCCAGAGTTACGTTATGTCGAAGCTAATGAAGGCACGTTCTGGCGTTTGTGCATTGGCGACCTTATATACCCGGACCGGCTCGTGGCCGAGTATAATTCATCCAATCACGTAGCCTAATGATAAACTAAATTGTCCATCCAGCTTGAATTATCATTCGATTTGGAATCATCGGTCATAAATGTATATATAGAGCATGCAAGCATCTTTTATTGGAATTAATCTTATTTATTTTTAGGGAAGTTAATACTTTCAACTCGTGGATTCGTCGTCAAAGAGTATGTTAAACTTTCCGAAACAATTTCTCTTCTAAGAAGATTTACTGTGAAATGCCATTTAACTCTTCGCCAAATGCGCAACTCTGCGCTTTTCCGAGTCTCTCAAGATGATGGTTTGTTGTTTCAGTTAGTGCATAGTTCTTCCTGGAATTTATGGCTGCTTGCCATTAAGACCGCTTGTATACTTGAGCATAATTTATATGTATATATTGTAAGCAACTTTATGATAATGAAATATCAATTGGTAAACACACATTTGATATCTTTTTTTATAATGAAATGTATCGTGATTGTAGCTTGGTATTCAAGACAATTTTTTATTAGAATTTTGAAATTCTTATTATTCAATAATATTTTTATACATATCTCATTGAAGAATTCCATTTTATTATTAATCAATTGTACAAATATACGTCTAATTGTTCAAATAAAAAATATACGAACGAAGTAATTATTCAAACTACTTCTCTTGCCGAAATTTTGAATAAATGGATTTCTATACTGTTTAAAAGTCAGTTCATAAATATCAGACCACTCCTCAACTTTTAGGAGATGACGAGGTTGGATAAATTGCGACTTTGCTTTTTAATGGTTCATTCAACACGGATAGTAACCTCCTCGATATAACGAGATCATAAAACCGGTCAACCGTGGAAATTTACACTTGATGAAATTGATTGACGAATTGATGAAAAGCTGAGGACATAAAGATTTGGAATCTCTTTCAGAATTGCATAAATTGTAATGTGCTTTGTTACAGAAAAATAGAGATATTGTACACGATTATAGATTCCTCGATTGTTCCAATTTATGTCTCAAGATTTTAAATGTATCTTGGAACAATTATATTTTACGTTATTTTATTATACAATTTTATTGTAAAATATTACTAATCTAATCTGACTAATTTATTAATCCTCTTACAATAAATATTTTCAAAAAAAAAAAAAAATCCAAGACACTTAGGGATGAAAAACCAAAGGATTTTGACCAACAAGAATAAGACTCGCGTTTCGTCAACGTGGAAAAAATCGTGCAAAAATAACTCTTCGAGATCCAATGCACGCAATAATCTCCGGATCAACCGACCGCCTAATGCTCTCTTCTTCCACAATCCTTTTTTTCTTTTCTCTTCTTCTTTTTTTTTCGTCCGCCGTTCGAGACGACCTCGAAACGACGATATGTATGCAGCCTCGTGCAAGTGCGGCTATAAATTCCGTGATTCTTTCATGGCGATTCGGGTTTCCGCGCGGAAAGACCGCGCGTATGCGAGCATTAAACGAAATTGCTACACCCTCCCCTCCTCCTGCGAAAGGGATAGACAGCGATGGGGGTGGTGGGCAGGAGAGGAGCGTGTGTGTGTGTCGCGGAGACTGGTGAACTTCCAATTACATTACGGGTTCGCCGCGTGCAAAGCCTGACGTTCAAAGTGGAATTCATAGCACCGAACATCGAGCGGAACCAAGAGAGAGATTCGAAAGACGTGGCTAAACGTTTCCTCGTGGATGCTTTATGCATAATTTGTCTCATGAGACGACGGAGAAATGACCGATTGATTGATTTTTGGCGTGAAATAGTGAGGAAATTTGGAAATTTTCGTTTGGAATAGGTGGAAATAGCGATTCCATAATTTCTTTGTATTCATATTATTGGATATTAGTGTGATGCGTTGGTGAAATGCTTTGAAAATTGGAAAGATTTTAATTTAGAAATGCTAGGTATACTTTATTAAATGTGTTATAAAATGAAGAGGTAATTGATGAAGTAAGTAATTCATTTTTCGTTGAATATAAAGTTAAGTATCTATTAATTATTAAATTAAACAAAGTGTAAAATAATTATATGATATTATTAGGTAATTAATTGCTTAAAGTATTTAAAAAAAGGAATTAATTAGAATAATTTAACATGATTGTATGGAATTATTATTTTTCACGATAATATGAAATATATTTAATTTCTCGCGTACATTGCATAAAATGTTATTATGGGGAAGCGAAGATAGTTGATATTCCACAGAGATTTACATCTTTGTTAAGTGCATCATCATCATTACGAGTCGCAACTTTACCGAATAACTTTATTATTATAGTACGAAGTTACAAGTAATCCATGTTTATACGTAAACAGGGGAGAGAAGTGCAATATTATTAAGCCGGGGTTTTCTCACTTTCATCCATTATAGCGCACGATTATATTTTCCAGTGAGCGTTTCGATATTAACCAAGAAGATTCAACGGATTAATGGATCGTAAAATTTAAAAAAAAAGAATATAAAAAAATTCTTGCAAATTATTTCTACGAATTTTAATTGTAGAAATAAGTAATATTTAAACGTATTTTGCATTTAACAATCTTTTTACAATAAACAATTGTAATTATTGTAATCGTAAAGTAATATAATTAATATTATAATTAATATTATATAATAAATAATTTGTATTTAACGCGTATTTAAAATCTTATTAATAATAGATTTATTCTCTCGTGTCGATAAATACGATATAATATGTCGAGCGTCGACGCGACACAAGAAACGAAAACAAACGGTTTATCATTGTTATCAAAATATCGATTTAACAGAGTCGTTTTCGAGACACGGAACAGAACGGACGCGTTGCTCGACGCTCCTCGCAAGAATATTATACTGATTGGTATGTATTAATTATATAATTTGTTATAAATAATAAATTAATTATTTTAATTAGTTTCGAGTAAATAATTATAAATCGATTAATTATTGTAAAAATTATTTAAGAGTGCATTATGGAAAAACGAGTATCAATCGAGATGCAACATATAAATATTATTTATTATACTTTTTTATTATTTATACAGTTATTTATATAACATATTTATATAAATATTGTACAATTTTTATTTTTATTAATTCACTAATCAAGTTATCGTATTAATACGTCATCCCAAAATACATTTTATAATTTCAGGACAATTTCATCTACACGAAGAGGCCAAGAAATAACTTGAGGAAAAGCTGAATTCGAATTTCCTTAATTATTTATCCAATTAAATACATTTCCCTCAACGATTTCTTCCAACACGAATTGCTTCGAAAAAACTCGATCACATTTCCTTATCCTCGAAAGAAAGAAAGAAGAAGAAAAAATTCTCAAACATTCCCCCCTCCATTAATTCCAATCTCTCGATGTCTTAATAACAACCTAATTGCGCAACAACTGAAATCTAGATGAAATCTCAACTGGCCTCAACTGGTTGCATGCCTTTTCAATCTCGTCTCGAACACGTATAGCAATATTTAACCAAGATTATCAGAGAGTCGGAGCGAGGACAGAGGCCCCTGTTATTCCGTATTCACGTTAACTGGGGACGGAAATGGCCGGTCGTAAGGTCGATTACACCCCTCGACCCTCCGCTTCTCCAAAGGAGAAGACAACGTTGATACGGGAACGATAGCGGTGTGGAAATCTAATTGAAGTGGGCGTAGACTGTAATAGCCCTGGTTGTACGAGGGACAACCACGCGAATGCCTCGTTCAAGACGCATCGCCCGCCCCCCGAACATTCCTAAGAAGATTCGAGTAGTCGTCGGCCAATTCAACGCGACAACGTGCATATCCTATTCGCCAGCCCTTCGTTTCCCCCCGTTCTTCTTCCCGTGGGAATATACGAGGGCGACAACTCGTCGCTTCGACTGTGGTGAGCATTTTCAATTTGTAATATATGGTTGTCGATGCGTTGCGCGGTAAAGTTTTTGGATTTTTTGGTGGAAGAGAAAGCGAGTTTTTGGGATAATTATTTTATACGGGAGATTGGTTAGTAGGCAGGTGAATTGTAAATATTTTGGAAGTCGTGAAAAACGTGAAAAATTGGTTTCTTTTTTCAATTTCTTTTATTAAGATCGTACAAGTTTTTCTTTTTTTTAAAAAAGGGAATGCTTGTCTTTGAGAAAAGATTTTTCATTCGAGCGTATAAATACATTTTACGAGGGGAATATTTTTATCGGTTAAAATTTTAATGCTCCGTTCTAATTACCGTCAAGCATACATTCTTTCTCGTGCACTATCATATGTTAAGATCGAGTTATGTAAGCAAAATTCACTGCACCGCTGAAAAACGCCAGCAGAGATAGTACACGTTTCTACGAGTTTGGTTCATCGTGATATGAAGTTTATGTTATAACAGGATAAAAGATATTCCCCTCTTTTTTGGTCGAGGAACAATGAGAACCGTTCGTATATCATATCAAGGTAATTAGTTTAGAAAAAAAAAAAAGAAACTCAAATCCTCCTTAAAACATCTTTCTAAAACAACTTTTGATATCATCGTTCAACATGTATCAACTACAATTACATATTACTCGTATAAATCTCTTCAAAAACTCGCACAATAGCTCGCACAAATTTCAACTTCCAAATTAAAATTCATCCAACAATTAAAAGAATTATATCAAAGATATCATAAGCTTATCTTTATATACACAAAGGATTATTCGATCCAATATTATTTATTTTCTCGATCCTCCTCTTCTTACCTTTCGAAGCAACAAAAGAAATCTCCTTAACATCCCCCCACTCTCCTTTACCTTATATCTTCGAATAACGTCTCCCGATTCCACCCTAAGAAAATTCCACATTCTGTTTTGTTACATATATATATATAAAGAGAAAGATATCCAAGCCAATACCACCACCAATCAACATAGAAACGGGTTTCACCTCGTGGCGAAACACAGCGTAACCTCGTTTCCACACTCGGTGTACACGATCATTCCCTCCCTCCCCTCCAGGTTCCAGGGAATGGATTTAATAAAGGAGACGTGGGTGCAGACGAAATCGGCGCGGAGGACGGATAGCGGAAAAAGCGGAAGTCGTAAATTGTCTCGGAAAAGGATCGGTGCTGTAAAACCCGGCGGAGGAGGATTTTATCGATTCAATATCTCTCTTTTCCACGATTGGACCGGTGGAAACGCCGGTTACAAAGAGGCAGAGGACACGATCCCGCAAAGGGGATATTCGGGTATGCGCCTTTACGGGTTACCCCTTTCGAATTATCCACCCTCCTCCTCCTTCTTTTCTTCCTCCCCTCTCGCGGGGGTATTTTCGACGGGGCGAGGCACAAAAGTTCCACGGAGTCGTCTTCGGGGATCGAATAATATACGGGCGCGGCGTTAAGGAAATTTAGGAGCGCGAAACCACCGCCATCGCCACCTCTGGATATGAGAGTCTGGATTTATTCGGTTGAAATATCGTCGAGGCATCGGGCGGATTCCACGTGACTTGAAACCGTTTATTTTTTCGTCGTTTTATTCGATTTTGTTTCGTTTCGTGATCGTGTGTATATATATTTTTTTTTTTGGTCGACGAATCGTTTTTTTTTTTTTGTTTTTTCATTTTTGGTTTTTGGATTTATCGAAAATATGGTAGATTCCCCGCGAAAAGTTCTCGTGGTTTGTGAATAATATTGGTGTATAGAAGGGTGGGAAGAAAATATTGTATTAGATTCGTTTCTCGTGTTTTTTAATTTATATTATTATCAATATATAATAATTGAAATAGTGTATATTATTTTGTTCACTTATAATTATAAAAATTCAAAAAGAGGAATTCATTACAATTCGAAGATTCAATTTTGTTATATTTTTTATTAATTTTTAGGTTAATTTTCTACAAGATTGATTCAAATCATTTCTACGAGTGGAATAAAATTTTCATATTTTAAACAACACGGGATGAGAATTAAAATTTTTGCATATACAGTTTCGAATGTATTACGTTAGACAGAGGAAGATGGAAAGTGGAGAGAGGAAGGGGAATCGATAGTAACGGAAGGGTGGCTCGAAACATTCGACTATCGTTATAAATCAGGTTAACGTTGATTTATCTTGCAGAAAAGTTACAGGCCGAGCTTAAACTTAAGCAGAAAGGCGCAAGATCTATGTGCCCGTGTACAAAGGAGAGTGTGCTATTAATCCTTATCAATTGTGACTCACGCAGCGGGGGAAATGTATCATTTCGTATCAACGAAGATAAACTTATTCGAAAATGTAACACGATTTATTAATGTTATTTAAAATAATATCAATATCTTTCAACGGACAGAAAAAGAGATATCACGAATTTTATAATTAACTTGTAATAATCACATTTGTTATTACAGAGAAAATTTATTAACCGTATTAATCTACAATGCCAATTCTTTCCAAGTTTTATCACTGAATGTGCAAAGAAATCGTGTAAAACATTAACATTATCTTCGTTTTTCCGATTCCACAATAATTCCTGATGACGCTATAACAAGAAGGAATAAAAAAGAAGGTAGAGAGAATTCGATTCCATTATAAAAAAAATTTATCCAAGATATCATCTAGGATGCGCATTGTCTAGAAGGCAGAAACCGTGTAATTGAGGTTAGGAAGGGAGAGTAAGTGTCGCAGTAACGGCAACGATTCCCAGTTACCAAGATTACGTCCGCCAGAGCGAGTTAATCAGCCAATGAGCGGGAACAGAAGCGGAGAGCTATTTAATAGAAAGGAATCCTCGGTTGTAAAAGATAAAGAGGCATGAAAGGATGGGAAGAGGACGGGAAGGGACGAGTGGAAGACGGTCTCTCGAACGTTGGAACAACTAATGAACCGTATATTCCCATCCGGGTCTCGTGATTCCTATTGTGAAATAGCCTGGTGGACATGGCCGCCTCCTAAAAGAGGAGAGGCAGGCAAAGGAGGATCTGATGAAAGAGATTGCTCTCCTATCTATCTTCTTGTCTTTCCCCATTCATCTGAGCGACCGTTGGTCGGGGGTGGCACGCGACTCCAGTGAAAAAAAAAAGAAGAAGGACCATTTTGGGCACAATCCGGATTTTCATGCTCGAATAATTGTTAACTCAAAGGAAGTATAAAAGCTCCCTGTGAGGGAACCTCTTCCTTTCTCGATCCAAATCTTATCCGGGATCGAGACGATTGGATGGACGAGATCCAATAACAGATACAGAGATGTACAAGAGTATCGTGTCGGTTTGAAGTTTTGTAGAGGTATTTTGAAATTGAGTTTTTAAACTTTCGATGATGGATATGTAATTGAACGGATGTTGTAAGATTAACAAGTGTGTATATATATGTAGTTGTAATTTTATGGAGATATTTTAAAGCGGATAGTTTAATGAACTTTAAGCTTTTCACGATGGACGTAGTAATAGAGTAGATTGGAAGATTAATATTAAGGTGAATGAGTAGATAGTACAACGGAATATATTATAACGTAGTTGAAGTTTCATGGAGAATTTTGAACTGGAGATTAATAAACTTTAAGCTTATAATGATATGTAATTGAACGGATTAAGGAAGAATTAATATTAGGATAAATGATTGGGATAAGAGATTTTTTTAAATTAATTTTGTACACTTTTAATAATGTATAAAATTTTCAAATATACATATAATAAATTTAAATTCGCAACGAGTAATTCGCAACTAATAATTCGTGGAATAACAAATGTTATTTCTAGGGTCATCCTGATCATCGATTCAGGAAAAACAACATCCTCTTTCCCAGCCTGCATAGACCGAGGCGAGCAAAGAAATACGTGCCTAGGCAGTCAATTATTATCCACGCGGGTAAACGTGGCCGTCAAAACGACAAATAAAAGAGGAGTAAAGTACAAGCGAGCACAATGGAGCGTGGAAAAGTAAGAGCTGACTCCGAGAGGAAGGGAGGGCGAGAAGGGAGGTCTTCCCTGCCAGATGTATTTCACACATTAACGACTTTGGTCACGGTGTGTCACTGCTCTGGATATCCAGTGACATCTGGTAGGCCGTCCCTATAATGGAACATTGGAAACCTCTGGCTGATCGTGCCGTGGAACAAGCTTAAGGGTGGTTGAGAGAAAATTGACGGTGTCGCCACCACACCGGGATTAAGTGAAACTGAGAATCGCCGTGTAATTTTTTCGGACTAGAAACCGGGACACTCTCTATTGTACTCGTCGATCTGACTGGCGACGAATCGGGCGGTGCTTGCGGTTGAAAGGTAGAAAAACCCTCCCGGGCATTCATCAAAGCGCAATTTTTACCCACCTTTGTCAACCGAACGTTCGACATTGAATATAGAGATCGATGAACAGTTGAAAGGTATTGGTAACGAATTTGAAAAATATCCCTTCTCTTTTAACCGTTCTGTTTCCAATTGTAGTTAATAGAACTGGTGAGGTGATATATCGATCGATATATTGGATATTGGTTATATTGTCATTATATTACCATGAATCCAAAAAGCTTTAAATCTCCATATAAAGGGAGATCTCCATTTGTAATTATCCAAATTGATTGATATAAGTTATTATACCATTGAACGTTATAAGTAATTGTAATTATTGGAACTTTAATACTCAGTGATACAGTGTTGATTATAATTATCTGTGTACCATTGCATGGCCCATAAATAATTACAAGTGAAGCGTGGTGTTAAATATTCAAAGTTGTAGGAGAGATGATTATATTATGCTGAAAATGGTGAAAAACATTTCAATTTATAATTTTCCACTGGTGTGTTGCAAAATTTGCTGTTGACTATAATCATCCACAGCGCTGAGCACTCATTGTGTATGTACTACGGATGCCATCAGTCATCTTGCTCTAAGCACTCGTGTATACAGGTGACTGTAATCACCCAGCGTTAAGCACTCGTTGGATAACACGGGTAATTATAATTACTACAAGTTTGTAAGTACTTTCTACAACATCATCAGATATTATAATCATTTCTACGAATTTGTAATAACATTTTTAAGAGATTTTGATAACACTAACAAATTAGGCGAGGAAAATTGCTTATTTTCTTCGATTAAGTAAATTTAATTAGGATTAAATTTCTTCATTTTTTACTCTTGTGTGTAAAGAAAAGGAAAATTTTCAAAAAAGAGGATTAAGAAAATATTTTCCTTTTCTTTCTTCTTCTTCTTCTTTTTGCAAGAAAATATTCTCGCATAATCTATTATGTATGAATAGAACTTAAACTTCAACTTGATATTCGTTAGAGGATCCGAAGTCGTTCTTTCTCAAGAGGATAACGTTCTACTAGTTCACCATAGATTCTTATGGGAATTGCTGAAGTACGAATTCAATGGTGAAGTCTCCTACCTCGTTCGTTATGCTCTTAAGAGATCAACTTTCCAGGATTATATCGTTATTCTAACTTAGTCTCAAGAAATAAAGACGACGATGAACCAACCAAGGAATAAAAGTTTAATCGATAATGCATCAAATCTACCACCTATTTTATAATAAGATAATTTTCATTAACATTCAAGTTGAAGAATTTAAATAATACCAATTATTACGTATATAAATAAATTGGTATCAATTACTCTGCAGAAGTGGAAGAAAAAAGGAATCAAGAACAAAAAATGCAATGTCATCGAAACCAAAACCCTGATACACGATTATTCTCTTTTTCTTCATTCTAAATGGTCACCGTGTACAACCCAAGATCATTTATCACCCCATAAAACATCTTGTTAGCTTGGTCACGAATAAAATACAAGGAACAATATTTCACCAGATAAAATCTATTGCTTCTATTATGTTATACTAATACTACAATAAAACGATCATTAATAGTAAGTACCTTATCCCTTCATTACATAATTCAAATATTTAATTTCTTGCTTAACGATCAAATGAAAAAAAACAATATATTCATTGCATTACATTATTAAAAGGAAGATTCAATTTCAATATATCTTCACATCCATCCTCATTCGATCGTAAAGTAAAATAGAATGTCTCCAGATAATTTCTAATCAACAATAATCACAAATCAGCCTCCACGCCGCGACCAAAATCGATTTCTCTCGCGAGTTCTCAAGTGCCCTTTTTCTCGCGAGGACGAAAGAGGGTTTAGACCGATCGACAAAGCGGACAAACAAAGCGCGCACAGTTTTGCAGAATGTAATTCGAAGCGTCAAGGGAGACGAAAACCTGTAATAACCAGCGAAAGAAAACGTTATAAGGGTGCAATGTTATTTACAACCCTTTCTTTCTACGCTGCGAACTGCGGCGTACCGATACGACGAGACTCGCGCCATCTGTCGTGGCGTTTTTCATGCGCGATTTTTCGCGGAGAGAAAAGGAAAAAAGGGGGGGAGAAGAAAAAGAAAGGAGACAGAAAACGTTTCTCTCTACAAAGGAGCATCGTTATTCTCTCCCCCCCTCCCGTTGTTTTGTTGCCTACGAATTTTCCCATCAGGCCCGTACATTATGTTTTTTTCCATTGTGTTTTTGGCTCGACGGGAGTATCGCGTGCCACAGCGGGGAAATTTATCGTTCTGTTCAACCGCGAACCGTTTAATGCCGGAAATTTATCGACAATGATGATCTTGTTTGCACGTCGATAAACTTGATTTTTCGATTATAACGTATTTTCCCTTTTTTTTTTTTTTATTTTTTTATCGATGGACAATTGATCGGTCCATTGAGGGGTTGAAATGATGATGGACGGAGGGATGATGTTTCTTTGAAAAATTAGTTTATTTTTCGAATATTTAAATGGATAAAATTTTACGAACAATCTAAATTTCCCAGTGGAAATATTATGAATTGTTTCATCCTGGAATTGTTCATCATTAATATTATAATCCTACATCTGATTTCCATTTAAAATAATTACGGACGGTACAAGTGTTCGTAAGTATCGTAGGGTATCATTTAACTCGAATATTTTGCAATTTCCTCCAGTGAGTCACGAAGTCGATCCCCGGACGCGCAGACGAAAGTTTCATAACGATTAACCAGACGGTTAAAGTTGAAGCCGCCTCTCTGGAGAGGCACACGAGTTTATTAAGTAGAAGTCTGGCTTCAAGGCTAGGAGGAACGGTAGCGGAAGAAGAACGAGAAATGGTGAGAGTAAGAAATTCTTCCCTCGACTTTGATGAATTTGTCTTGCAAAGTGAATGGCTGTGCGCGGGCGGAAATAACGGCAGCGGGAGTACGACAAAACGGTTTGTTTACTTTTCGAATACGTTTTAGGATATTCGCGATGTTGGGAACGCGACAGAGGGATCAAAAGGGTAACGAGAAGCGATGGGATGATGGAAGCGAAGGAGGCGTGGGATAGTGAAAAGTATGTGGAAAGAATGGGCGACAATTTCGTGAAATGTTTAAAATATTTGAAGATTTTTTTTTTGATAGAATATTGTTCTATTAAAAAATATCGAAAGGAATTTTCGAAATATTTAAAATATCAATTTTGTTTAATGAGAAGGGATACGTTGTAAATAGATTTACGACGACTTCGTAATCGAATGAAAGCAGAATGATGTCATGCAATCATGATCTTTACGACCGTTCATCTTTTATCTAGTTGATTCATAACATTCTTGGATGAATAATCCATTAGAGTGTCACCAACGTTTCAAACAAAAGCGACTCAGCCAGCAATACATCATACAAGTGCTTTATTTCAATGGGTAAATCCCATTGCGAGATTGAATGCTCAAACGAGAAATTTACAGAATATTTCGACGAATGGAATAACACGTCACAGGGTATTTAATCCTAACAATTAAATACCAAGTTAACACAAAGGAAAACGATTGCATCTTTATACCGAGGAAATCTTATTTCTGAAAGGATATAGATACATCTATTAAATCCCTTCGTAACGAGATAGAATATGCAGATATCATTCTTGCTGTAATACTGGAAAACAATTTTCCAAGAGGTAACAAATAAATTATTGCCATTTCGATGTATCGAATCATTTTATTATGTTTATAAAGATCTTATGAAAATGTCACATTCATATTTTTAAAAATATTTTCAGATATCGAATGTATAAAGAAACATTCAGGGAAGAAGAGGAGTCATAAACATTGTTGAATGTTATTTATTTCCTTTCGATCGAGATCATGGAGGTATCATGGGATACACACAAATAAATTTTAAATCAGTAGAGTTGTAACTGGACCACGTAAGCCATTATAAATTAATTTAACCAGAACTGTTAAATATATATAATGTATCGATAACTACTATTTCCTGTCTATTTCCTGTTAAAATTAATCATATCTGTTTTCAGGAATTCAATTAAGCCAAAAGGAAATTATATTTTTTCTAAATTCGTCTAAATTACCATCATAAAAAATTCCATCCACTTTCACGTTCAAATATAATTCCTTCCTTCATTCTAAGTTTTCATATTCTAATTTTCTAACAGTATCCGGTATTAGATCATAGGATTTAACAATCTTTCATTAACAAACCGATTGTTACAATCAACCACACTGTCAATAATCATTATACAACAGCGCAAATTGAGGACAACAATTCATATATAATCTAGCATTCAGATCGACAATATTGCACACATGCAAGTATTCTGAAATTCTATTTACTTTTCGCATTCAAACAATTGCTCAATATTAATTTGGCAAATAATATTTGCGATTAGAATCGTGTTTCAATACAATTACCTCGTGATTTATAACATTGGAAAGAAAACACATGATTCAATCGATGTTATATAACAAATACTGAAACATTATCGGGAGAAAGAAGTTCGATTAAAATAAAGAAGAGGGCAGTGCGTACGCATAAAGATGTAAAATCAAATATGGCCGCTAGAAAAATTTGATAAAACACTAATAAAGATTTTCAAGTATGTATCCAATTTATGTATGGCCGATTTTAATAAAATTTATGTATGATATACTTTCCAATAAAATATTTCACAAGTGTTTCTTTCAAATCCCAAAATCTATTTTGAAGGGATGAAAACAATTCTTCAAGTTACGAGGTGGAAACATATTTCATGGAATGTTAAATTTAAGGAAATAATTGAAATATAACAAGGAGTTGTTTTAAAAAAAAAAATGTTTGAAACAAAGAATTTCTTTTTTGTTAAAATTAATCAACCTGAAACTACCATTTTCAGTAATTAAATTCTTTCCGTTATATTTAAAAATCTAACAAATATTCATATCTCCTATCATATCCACTATCATATTCGCCAATCAAATCGATCGATTTTTCAATCTACTCGAAATTTCTTTCGATATAGCAACGTTTCGCAAACAATCGATCGAAAAAACAATTTTCACCTGTAAACACGTGAGTGACGATACATCGTCACTAACCTAATTCGCGAGTGTAAAACTCTTTAGGGGGACAGAGGCAGCGCGGTACATATTGTGTGTCGCGTTACGCGTTCATATGTGTTTGCCTTGTCGAGGAAGCAATCAGTTCCATCTACTGGCAACGTTTACATGGATCGTTTACAGCCCTCTTGTGTAGCTTTTGGCGTGCCAGGTATTCCGATACTCATGCAGATATCCTACGTTATGTTATATATATATATACATATATGCGTGACTATCGTTGCGAATTTCAAGCCGCCGTTTCTACGCTGTTCTGTTTAGCCCTGACTCAACTTATCTCGAAGCTATCGGTTATGCTCATGCTTCACTGCTATTGCATATTGTAATTAATAGCAATATGTAATCGATTATGTAAAGCAAAAAAGAGAATGTATTGCAAAGCAAATTATATATATTTAGAAAATATAAATTCGATATTTCTAATAATTAAACTATGGATGAACAGAAGAGAATTTATAAAAATTACAAGCAAACAGATGGTGCTTTGCTTCTGTTAGATTATTAATAAAATATAAATTCGATATTTCTAATAATTAAACTATGGATGAACAGAAGAGAATTTATAAAAATTACAAGCAAACAGATGGTGCTTTGCTTCTGTTGGATTATTAATAAAATATAAATTCGATATTTCTAATAATTAAACTATGGATGAACAGAAGAGAATTTATAAAAATTACAAGCAAACAGATGGTGCTTTGCTTCTGTTGGATTATTAAGAAGATACGTATGTGCAATCTTTTAAAAAAAGGAAATTAAATAGAATGGGCTATCAATCTCTCAGTATCAAATGAAATACAAGAATATTACTTTCTACATTTTCAACGATGAAATATTAATTCTGATTCCTTCAGAATGATTCATAAGTTTTTTGAAATATTATTTTTACATTTGATCAAATTTTGAAAAACATTTTAAAGTTTTTCCTCTATTCCTTGGAATAAAAATTCAAACGAAGTCACACGAGGAGAAGGAGAGGGGATTAAAGTTGATGGAATCGAAGGAGAGAAGCGTCATGAAAGAAGAAAAAATTGAAAGGAATAATTTGATATATATATATTCACTTTTCAAAAACAATCTTCCTTTTTTCCTTCCCAACATGTATCTCCAGTGTGAAAATGCGTTGGGACGTGTTAATATTTATAACTGTACCGTGAAATCGGTGCCGCGCGCAAATATACAGCTGATCTTGAATTCTTTTGGCAAAAGTGCCTCAGAAGAAATGCAAATTTCACGTAGCGACCTCGGACACACTCGGCCAGAATCGTGAACAACTCAAACTGAAACTCAAATATATCTCGAAACAGAAAGCTGTTTTACACATTGTACGAAACACGAAGCCCCAAGTTGCAGCCACAATGAAAATTTTCCTCATGGATTTTGTCCATGCGAAGTAAATCCATCATTTGATGATAGAAAAAGGAAGAGGAAAGTATAAATTTGTTAACAAATTTTTGAATAATTTGGATTTGTGTAAGTATTTCAAAAAATATTGCAATGTTATTTCTATTACTTACTCAATAGATTTCCATTACAAATGTTTGTTACTTTATACAACTGAACTTTACCTGAAACAGAGAAAGAAATTAAAAATTAAATATATATTTTTAAATTAATATTCGATATTTTTATTTATATGTTTGAAAACTACAAGAATTATAAAATCACGTTTTACAATAATTCACCAATAAAGAAGTAAAATTAATAATCCATCTCCCATTAAAATTACATAATCAATATCAAACCTTTTATAAGTGTAACCCAGAATTACACTAAAAAAGAATTACATCCAAACGTGCCAATATATTCCAATTTTAACACAATTTCTCGAACATCTGTATTAAATAATATATCCGAAAATCGAAAGAGAGGGACACAAATATTCCAATTACACACAAATATCCATTTAATGGAACCCGCAGCGTTACATTTTCCTTACGAGTCCCGTCAGAAGAGATTCTAAAGTGTGCTCAATTACCATATCGTTCTGCTCGATTTACCGTGCAATTACAACTCGCTCACAAAATCCTGGTAGCGATCGTCGAAGCGAGGGGGAGAAAATCCCAGCGGGATTTCACAATGCGCGCAGGATGCGCTCGAGAAGAAGGAGGAGGAGGAGGAAGAGGAGGAGGAGGAGGAGTCGTCTCGTCTCTCCTCACCAGCTTCGCATTCAATTTCCTTCTTTGGCAGGAGTTTACAGAGCCGGCCGCGTTATGTCGAGCATATTAATAGGCTGGCCCTGTGCACATGCTAACCACGTAGAGGAAGGACGACGTAGCGCCGCCGCTAAATACTCTCGTATACATGAACGGGCGGCGTCTACGGGTTGGGGGGTCGGCGTCGACCCGCCGCCAACGCTTTGCTACGCCATTTAATTACGCGGTATAGGAAGGAGCGTAACACGGGCAATAATAACATTTTTTAAAAACCGTGGAATGGATTATTTAACGTCTCGCGAGGTGGATTTATCGCCGGGTGAGATTTAATTATTCTTCTTATTCTTCTCTTTCTTTGTGAATGTAATTTATTTTATCGAGCAAATTCTTCTGCGTTAAACTTTCTTTTTTTCCAGGATGTACGATTTATTTGATATACGTGGAGGAGGCGACGACGCGTTGGTGAGAGGAATAATGTTTATTTGGCGAGGGAAATATGATTTATTTTTTTCGGACGCGAGTCAAAGAGTCTTTTTCTTTTGTTCTTCGAGAGATATACTTCGTTCTTGATGAAAGGATTTAATGAGATTAATAGAAGATGTTTTTCTTAGGATGAAATAGTTTATGGACGTTTCGTAACGTTTCTTCAGTTCTCTTTTTATATTTCGTTCGTGCTTCTTCCTTGTCTTTTTCGCTTGCGACGTCTATTTTTGAACTTCAACTTCACTTGCCTGTCCATCCTTTGTTTTGGGAACGAAATGCTTATCGAGTTGTTCGAAAAATTCAAAGACAATTTAATAACGTGCGCATCGTTTGTTTCTACTTTTATCTATTTATTGGAAATTTTTATCCTGTTTTCTGTTCCGCGAATTTTTATGCGTATTCGCAGTCTTTCCAGTGTACGTTTAGTAAAAATTACAAAATTTTTACAATTTGACAAACAGAATTTTCAAAACATATACAGTAGAAATTAGAATGCTGTGTCTATAATAATTAATAGTTGAAAGTATTAAAAGTGGAATTTTAATTAAATTTATTATTCATCCAGAGTAACTGTTGGCGACTATCAAGAAAAATTGGAAAAACTTATGCAAAGAGTGGACGCAGTAACAAAAACTGTTAACCGCTGAGTAAAATTTGAATACGTCGCGGGAGGTATTTCGACGATGAAATTCGCTGACTATGAATATGCACATCTGCAGGCAAAGTATTTCACAATTAATATTTTTGCACCAGTGAGAACTCCTGGTGGTTCAAGCTCGAAAATTGCATTTTATTTCCAAGGTGTGCAACTTTTACCAAATTTTCTTACAATGTTGCTCCAACAATTTCTTATACATCCTTCCAACATCAATTCTCACATATATATTCCTAAAGATGGAGAGATATCTATCCGAAAATTAACCCATTAATCCGCAAAATTTCCCGAATGAATAAAACCCATAAACATCTACGAGAATTAAAAGAATTTCAAAACGGATATAAAAAAAAACGACCATCATTCATCCTATCGATATCTACACGATCACCCCCGTCAAAAAAAAAAATGCCAAAAATTTCCAACGCCGCGTGGCCAATATTTGGTACACAGATATCGAACGAAAAAAAAAGGAAAAAAGATTTTCACGAGCACAGGGGGCAAACGATCGACAACTCCGCCACGCTTCTTCCTTTTAAGCGAACGCGCTTACGAGTCAATGGGTCAATCGAGCGATGATCGAGCCGGTTGTAACATCATCCGCAACGTTGCACGCGTTAGAAACGCGTGGCGGGATGCTTGCATGCGTTGCTGCACCCGGCTGCGGATGTGCATTCATCGCGTGCATTATTGCCGCGTGGGTGGGGACACGGGCTATGAATAGAGGGCAAGTTTAAGGCTACGATGGAGCGAGTGTTGACGCGCTACGCTGCCTCGACAGATTTACGCGCAAATGCTCCCTTCGTGGTTGAACGGGGATGTGAGAAAACCCTCGGTTTTCCACGCTTAGGTTTTTCAACCTAAGAAAGGTAAAAACTTTTGACACGGGCGAAAGTTCGCTCCCTTTTCGAAAAATTATTTAAAAATTTATTTGATCGAGCATATTTCTCTGAAGATTTTTCGTAAATATCTTAGATAGATCGTTCGATGATTAAAATTGAGACTGAAATTCGTGTATTTCTTCAAGTAAAATTTTAAAAAGTTTTGAGAAACTGGTAAGTCGAGAGATTAATTTGTTTAATTCGAGAAAAAAGTTAGGGAAGAATTGTTGTTCCGATAAATTTCTTAAATTCTTGAAGGGTAGGGTATTTCCAATTTTGTTAAAAAATTTATGAAAATATTCGAAGCGAGAAGTTTAGAAGAAAGGGACGAGAAGAAATTGTATATACTTAGTTTAATGGAAGTGTTAATCTGTTAATCGATATCTCATCTCTTTAAAATTCAGTACTGTCTGAAGACAAGCTTGCTTCGTTTACCTTCATCCCATTGAAGTTTCTATGCGTTTTTCTTTTCTTTTTTTCTTTTTTTTCGAACGGAAACAGGTGATACGAAAAGATTAGTAGAGCCGGGCACTCGATCAGGAAGATGGATCGATCGAATAAAAAAAGCTATGAAAGAAGCAAGGCTGTTATTTGTAAGCTCGCTTTGAAGCAAATGGTTCATTCAAAAAAAAACTATAGCTTTTTATCATAATCTTCTCCGAATCTCTATTCTGCACTGATAGTAATATTATTAATAAACAATTCTTTATTATTCTCTTTGGAAGAGTTTTTTCAGAATTTCTAAAGTAAAACATTGAAAAATTTAAAATAGATAAGTCGAACTATAAGAATATAATACAGAATAAATTGTGAAGAAAATCCTTTGTGAAAAATATATACAATTTTTCAAATCTGAAAGAAGAATTAAATTAAGATTGCAAAGATCTTTAAAATTCACATTTGTAAGTAAAATTGTTGTATTATTTAACTTATACAATTTTAAAACTTAATCACATATTTTTTTATATTATTACTTACTAGAAATTTGAAATTTCAGGGAAAGAAAGATTTGTACGGTATTAAGGAGAAGCAATACGAGGAAAGCAAGGAGATAAGAGTTAGACAGTAATGTCTCGTGGTAGCAGAATGTCAGGAACGTGCCATAGGTTTCGGAGACGCTGAAGCGACCAACTTTGTCCCCACGGTCCAGCTTGTTAATAGCGATCCATCGAGCTTTCCATGGGGGTTGTTTGAAACTTTAACTAGTTTCCACTTGGTCCGTAGTCGAAGCTGCAACCATATGAGGTGAGATTCGATTCCGTCAAAACGTTCCTTCCTTCAAAACACTGGGGAGAAATCTTCGACGAATTTTCCTTTTTTAGCATATATCTCTTTATACAATTGATAGATTTATACAAATCCGATATAAATGATGCGTGTGATTATATTGAGACCAGAGATAAACGAATATTCATAAATAAATAACAAACATCCATAAATAAATAAATAATTATACGAATATGCATTACAGATTGCATATCATTAATTTACGATGAGATTATTTCCAGCTCTATTTATTTATTATTCGAGGTGATGAAAAACATTTGGTTTCTGTATATTTGTTCCACGGAAAATGTTTAATCTCCGCTCGAATAAATATTCCATCGATATCTTTTTTCTAAAAAGATTTGATTAATTATAATATTTTATTTGTTTGTAAAATTAAAATTGTCAACAAGGAAATTCCGTATCCCGGATAGATATCAAGAATATCGCAGAATTTTTTATCGTTCAAAAATTTAGAAGGAAAGAATTTGAACACGAAGAAGAAATAACCATAGAAGATGAGAAAATATATATATATATATATATGTAGCTGGCTATGTATCGAGTTTTACACTATACTGGCGAGAATGTACTTGCACCTGAGCCAATTTGCACATCAAGAATTTATGGCTTCCTTGCTAATGAAAGGCTCGCTACACACATTTTCTCTTGGAGGGATCAAAAAATAAGAAGGAAAGATGTAATAAAGGATTTTACATTTTAATCGAACAATATGTAAGTATCGCGTATATTTAAAAGAAACATCGCTCTTTCTAATGTGTTAAAATAATCAATAATATCTTCCATTTTATATTCGCTCAAACTTCTCTTCAAATTTTTATTGAAAAATAGAAATGATAAAACCCAAATAATTTTCCATATTTGTTCTAATTTCCAGAGCACAGAGAAACAAAGCAACGTTTGATCGAGATTAAACCAATTTTCCTCTCTTCCTCGAAAACTTGGAAATATTTCTAAGCCAGAACACTTTTTAAATTATGCCCTCGTGTGACATCTTGGGATCGTCTCGAAATGTATTCACCCTTGGCTTTGTGTGCGTCCACGTCGAGACGAAAAGTCTGCGAATAAACCCCTCTCCAACGTCCGGTCAGGATTCGAGAATATTTTTATCGGGTCTGGTTTTCTTTTTTCTTTCTTTCTTTCTATCTTTCTTTCTTTTTTTAGGTTCTTTTTCGTATTTTTTTTTTTTTTCCATCGGCCAACAGCTGGGAATCAGGGCACACGTGCTAGCAACGATGCGAGACTGTTCCACTGGCAGAGTTGGTCGAGGACAATCACCAGGATGTACGTATGTCAAACATATCGTTCACTTTCTTCCTCGAACTACGGGTGAAGTGGAAAAGTAAAAAGAACGAGAAACTAGGTTCGAATATTCTTTTCCAACAATCCTTTTGTTTTCCAAAGTCCACTTCGAATTTCATTTGAAAACTTTAAGCGACCAAGTTTGACAGATATTATTATTGATTATTGGATATAGTAATCGAAAAAAAGTTGGTGTAATTTTTTTATTTACTTTGGATATTTTATTATTAGAAGTTTTGAATGTTTAAATGTGTTTCATCGAATTTTTCGTTATAAATTTTGTTTTATAATATCTGTTTTTTTTTTCATATTGTTAGAGTCTTTAAAGAACAACAAGTTGCACAACTTTTATACACTAAATTCCGGCTCCTCCATCTATTAAACGAACAACGAATCTCGTAATCTTCTTTCTATACTTGCTCCCTTTCTTTTGAGCATTTTATCTCGTTATTTGTATTATTATTACTATTTTATTCTCGACATTACATAAGAGACATTTTGAATAAAAAAAAAAAAGAAATAACAAATTCTATAAGATGATTTCGATCTCACTTTTAATCAAAATGAATCTAATCAAATTCGAATAATCTGCAATCTAATAACTTATTAAAATAAAACGTTCGCACGTAATACTGGTTAACCCATTTACATCCGTAGATTGGAAGATCACTCTACAATGCAAACGTTTCTAAAAGTATATATATACATCCACACACAACGGAACGCATACAAATATTTAGCTTAAACATTATCAGATATGCATAATATTCGGCGGAATATTCGGAATGCTAATTTTCTGCTGTTTATCTTATCATTAAATACCAGCCAGGGCCGGCCACGCTCTCGTTAAACCAGATAAAATGTTTAGGTTATAGGCACAATGATTATTTCGCATATTTTGACGCGTTGCGTCTGCCCGGGGTGATAACCACGAGTACGTGGTTAACCGCATTGTACGATTAAAATTGCAACCGATTAAGCGTATTATAAAGTAGGGGCGGTTTGTGCATACGGATTGTCGCCTCGGCTGAAACGTAATCGGGGTAAAGGTTAACCTACCGTGACAATTACGTTGCCCGGATTCGGGATTGGGGTAGTTGGCTTTTGTAAATCGCGTCGATTTTTCAGGGGCGGCTCGTTAATTAAACGAACCGTGGAAACAAATTATTTCGATTCTATCCTTAATTTTGACTGCTGTCGAGTCAAAAAAAAAAAAAAAAAAGAACAAGCAATATTGCAATTTCTATCGCGAATAATAAAATCCTTTCGCTTTTCGTAAGCGTGTGTACCAAAGTTGGGCATTAATTAGTTGATAAAAAAATAATTAAAAATTTTTCCAACAAAGTTACATTAAAATACTCGAATAACATTTGTTCGTAGCTATTACAATAGATTCGCTTCTCGCATAATCTCATGACAATTATTCCCGATTATTATTATATTTTGAATCATCGAAGTAACTCTTGTTAACTTCTAATTATAATATTAAATTTTCGTAGTTTAACAATGGACGATTTTAATAATTATTGCATCATTCTTTGAAAAGAATATCGCGCTAATAAATTCATATCGTGACAATTCTTCTAATTTAAAAAACTAACAGCAATTATCTCCCATTACATTTTCTAACCTCGACTCTGTTAACGTTTCAGGCGGGAATCGTCAGCTAGATGGCGTCACTAACGAGTTCACACAATTCCCCTATCACGACCATATATTCCAACGACCGATCTTTGCCCAAAAATAACCACGAAATCTAAAAACCGAAACGAACGAACCGCGCGTAAACACGATCTCATCATCGGCAAGCATTCCCGGAAACAGATCTGCAAACTCACACCGTTTCCGATCATATCTCGCGATTCACCACGTATGCCCTGGCCACCACCACCATCACCGCTACTACCATCTACAGGCAGTTGCGCATAATTGGGAATCGATGAGAGAGGATGCAACCGGTCGTGAAACGAACGAACCGCGAGGATGAGCGGGCAAAGTGGGTTGGGTTGGGTGGGTGACAATGCAAAAGAGAGAGAGAGAGAGATCGCTTAGATTTAAGTGACATCGAGCATCGCACAATGGTGCTGATTGCCGAAATTAGCTGGCGCAGCCTCTGGCGACACGGCTCACGAGGCTCGTTGCAGAGATGGTGGTGGTTAGGAAAGGAGGGAAAGAAGAGAGAGAGAGTGTGGAAAAGAAAAGGATCGATGGGAGAGGAGGGAGAGAGACAGACAGATTTGTAGGACGAAGTTCCGCGTGGTTGGTATGGATTACGGAGACAATTGCGACTTCCTCTCTGCAACGCAGACGTTACGTGTTTGCTGCGAGCAACGAAGCTGTTTAAAAATCGAGCCGATTTTTCAAAGTGGCTAGGTATGAGCTTGGATCGTTTCTTCCTTTGTTTCCCGTTCGGTAAATAATAGGTATTGTCGATTTTCGTATTTGAACAAATTTTACCTTACAATTTGAACGTAGAATTTTTAATTTTTTTTTAGGAGGAAGCAACGTGATATGAATGAAATAAGAAATATCAGATTATTGATCGAAATTAATTCTTCCATGAGCCTCGTGAATCTCAACCAACACGTGATGCATAATGATTTAATTTTATCACATGAAACAATATTTTTATTACGTGTTATTTTGTAATGTGCATCAGAGAGTATTTAAACACGACAACTTGTCAAATCCAAAAATATATTCTTTTTAAAAATACATGAAATAAATCCACATAAATCACATTCTGCAAAAAAAAAAAAAACTAATGTTACGAAAACCGATATTTTTTAAAAGATATCAAAAATATTATTCAATACCAAAAACCATATATATATACATATATAGGAAGATAATACGAGGCTGACAATTTTTTATATTTTTATATCTTCCTCTCTAAAAACTAACAATATGACAGATCACGCGATACATTCATCGTTCCATCAACTCACCCATTCTACTCTACACAGAAATATCGTAGTGAAAAAATAATTAAACAATAATCACGTTTCTACTTATTAAAAAAACTAATACTAATTTCAACTCGTGCATTTCGAGAAAGAGAGAGAGAAATCGAATAGACGGAAACAAGTTAACTACGAAGCCTCGAAGGTGTCTAGGCCACTTCCAAAGGAGAGTGAATCGCAAGGTCCCCGTCTGTCTGAGGGGTGCACCTCGTGAACGTGATGTCACGCCTGTGAAAACTCCTTCGTAAATTCTTTTACCCCTTTCGAGTCGAGCTTTATGGCACAATCACGTAGCACTGACACAGGCGAGGAGAAGACTAAAGGGCGAAAAAAAGGGGTGGCGAAGGGAGGACCCCTTTTGGAAGGACACCGAGCGAGGAGAGAAATTCCCCCGGTGATAAATTAAATTAAGGTAAAGTTTTCCTTTCCTTCGAACGTGACTGATCTATCGCGAAATTCGCTTGACGAAATTTATAAATTTTCTAATTTAGGAATTGCCATCTTCCTTTCGATTCCTGAAAGAATAAAAATATATATTTCTCCATACTTTTTCTTATAATCATATCGTGTTGTGCAATTAACAAGCTGTGGAAAAGAGAATGTTACATATTTTTCTCCGTCTATAAAAATGAAAGAAAAGAAAGAAATTCGCTTTAGAGATATACTTTATTGACAATTTGAAGAGATATGAATAACCGTGTTCCCGATTTAAAAACAAGAAGAAGAAAATGATAAGCGTTTAATTAAGAAGAATTCACACAAGGAAAGAAGATTAAGCGGAATGAGAAGGGGGAGAGGGAAGAAATGGATAGAGGATCGTTGAAAGAAATGGACTGAGGTATATAAAAATTTTCTGCGTCGGTAGTCGGGGGTGCAAACACGGTGGAGGGAAAGGAAAGGGGCAAGAAGACAAACAGGTGCGCAGACATATGCATAATTCTAATTGCCTGCATACTTTTCTAACTAACCGTGCAGAAGGCACGTTCACTTGAACTTACAAACAAGTACGGGCACCGCATTGTGCACGGTTTGTCCTTACTCCTCGTTCGTTAGTCCACGGTTGTGCACGTTTACTTAATTATAATTATGTTCCCCGCAGTTGCTTTGATTCACACGTGGCTTCCGTGGCAAAGGATTATTGTATATCCATATATAAAATTAGGGGAAATAATAAATAGAAAAACGGTTAAACTTTTTCCTCAAATTGTGCGCGGAGAAGAGAATACATAGATATTCGTAAAAGTTTGAAATAAGATTAATCCTTTTTTCAAATATATTATCTATCATATTACGTAAATTTATATCGAATATCGATGTTTGATGCATTAACATTGATTTATAGTTTTATTAGTTCGTATAATTCAGGAGACAGAAAGATAGGATATCACATGTTGGGCCGATGAACGGATATTGCTGGCGAGATTTATTCGATCAACGAAATTCGCATCCATTTTACAGCACACGTCGGCTATTATTTGGAACAGTGTGCGTCCCTTCCGCTGTTCGCAACACTGTGTGCGCCTCTATAAAACGCAATCACGTGTGTGGGGACGCGTGCAAGCATCGGCTCAACTTCTGCACATACGGATTATTTCATTCAACTCGGTGTGGAATTCGCCGTTCTAATAAAGTTAGACACATTAAACTTGATTAGAATTAAAGTGGATAGAAAATTGGAAAAGTAGCTCGGAAGACTGAGTCACGGTTTAATTCCTCGTTTGTCCAAAATTGTCCAAAATTAAACTTCGAAATCTAAGAATCGTTACGATCAACTACGCACGTTGTTAATATATGTAACAATTCCATTTAGATAATAATGATGTGCAACAACCCGCGTGCGACGAGTTGATAAATTATTCAATGCGCCCGTTGTTCAAACCGTTTTAACGAAAACTGTATTAAACCGCGGGGAAGACGATTCGATTGTACGCCACGCGATAACGTGAGAACTCGGCATAAGGTAACGTCCACGCATCTGATATATACGTTCCCCGTAACGTGGCGGGAACTCGACCTATAAATATTCGGCTTTATCCATTTCTCGCGCGCAACACGCGAATGTAGTGGAGAGGTACTTCCTCCCTCCTCTCCCCTTGCCCTAGAATATCGATAACGTTATCGTGGCTGCGTGTGGATAAATTATAATTGGCCAGCGGAACGGCCAGGTACCAATTAACCTAAGAACAAGTTGAGAGATGCGAAAGTCGCGGAGATAAGGAATGCTTGTCCCGTTGCACCTCTCCTAAGGGACTAATTGGGAGGGAGGATGGGTGGAGCACGGTTATCGGAAAGCATTAAACGCTAATTAGAGGGATTATAAGTAATTATGAGAACGATTAATTAGCTGGCAATTTATCAGGAATGACTCTTCTTCTTCGCGCCAAATCTTGCGAGTAATTGAACATTCGTGATCTCGTTCTCCAACTTTTTCTTCTAAGCTAAGTTTCCATCTCTCGAACAGTTTAGATAGATGTTTTAATTTAAGTTATTTATTATTTACTTGGTAGTATTTTCTTCCATTTAAATCGTAACCTGATCGATCAATGTACGTGAAATATGAAATCAAATTGTTGGGGTTTAAGAGGTTGAAGGTTTAAAGGATTTCATTCATATATCAGTTGATTAATAAAATATATAGAAGAGAAGAAAACAAGTTTAATATTTGAAAGGATCGTAGAGTTTGAAGATTTTATGAATTTCTGGGATCGATATTTGCACATTTTCTAATTTTATTATCAAATAACTATTATAACAAGAATAATATCTAATTAATCATAAATGCATCGTGCAAATATGATTTTTTCTAACCAGAAGAAATTTCATCTTTCCAGATATTCAAGAAAATCCTTTTCGTTCCTTTCGCCGGATAAATCAAATAAAAGCAAGGAAATTCAAATCTCCAAAGAAAGATCAGGGGAAAATCCATTATAACTCGAGATCTCAGCAGTTTCCAAAGATCCCCGGAAGAGATCTCGCGTCGAAGAGAAGGTATAAAAAGGAGAGCCGAGTGCAATTGGCCAAATAGACTGTCGAGAAATGAACACGTCAGTGTCGCAAGAAGGGATTTTCTTTCTGGCATACAAAGTAGCCAAGAGGATGCCAGCCAGAGTAAAAGAGAGTGAGAGAGTTACACGAGAGAAGACCTTCCTAACCAATGTGCTTCCTTTTCATCCATGTAACCCTGGTGAAGGTTGATTCTCCACTCTTCCCTGCTATCACGAGTTGGGACACTCGCCAACCTACACTCTACACCGAATACGAATGATCTTGACAAATTAGGTCGCCCCTAAAGGGATTCCTCGTCCACGGCAAAACGTGCCCCCCCCTAGGAGGAGGCCTGACTCTTAAGGTTCTCTGCATCGATTTCTCGCGTGACTCGAATCGACTACCCTCCTCCAACCCATTTTTTTCGAATTAGGTACGCATTAGATGTTGTTAAAGTAAAATGAAATAAAGAGAGAAAGAGAGGAGGAAGGAATGAAAACGCTTCTGGGATTTGAAATGATTTTAAATTTTAAATTCTCTCGAGATGGATGCGGCGTTGGATTAAAGTTAGGGATGGAGTGATGGTATGCAGTTAAAGAAGAAATAATCTGCCTTCCCTGTTAATGGAACTTTGTTATTATTTTCCTTTCTGTCGATTCATTTGTATTTTGAAGTTTTATTTTAAGAGTCTCCTCTCAAATTGAAATATTTAAGAAAAATAAATGGAAAGATTTTGGATTTATAATAATTAACTCCATTTCTTCGAGCGACTCGAAGAAACAATATATACATACACATAGAACATGGTGTATTTGTAATTTGCACCGCGACGAGAATATCGTTCCCGAACGATTGATTAATTCTAACCACGTACACTGCAGCTAACTCTTCTCCCGAGGATCGTTGAATTCTGATGCACGCTTAACCGAATAATTATTCGGTTAATCGGTATTATCATCGAACTGTTTATCGGTTTGCGCGATACGGTCAACCGACTAGGGAACTGTCAAAGGTTATTTAACGCTAGACATTGTGCACGGAGTGATGAGTTACTATTTAGTCGCCGTTCATCTGTCGACACACGCTGCGTTCGCAAGATATGAAACCCGAGTGTAAAGGGAATTAATTACAACGTGGAATAATACTCGAACGTTATAAGTTCAATCCTCTTTCTTTCTTTTCTAGATTCCTTCAACAAACCAGGAATCAAAAAATACCGTAAAATATCTCATGAAATCGATACGAAAGGAGACTTTACTTTGGTGAAATGAGCCAATGAATCATTGGGATTCGTATAAATCACGTATTATTTCACCGTTATAATCCTCGGTTATGGAAGAGATATATATATATATATATATATACATGTGCTCTAACTGGCCGCAAAACCTGGCCTGTGTGCTACATGGTCAGCCACTGACGTGCGTTTCAACGACGAGAGAGATGATCGCGCAAAGCACCCGATCAGATATGGGCTCGCACATGCGTGCACACGGCGGTTCACCACAGCGGTTGCAACGAGCGCTGTGGAAAGAGGCAGAAGCCACGGTGCACCCCCTTGACGCGTCTGCTTCTCTGCTACCCCGAATTCCACGAATTGGCCCCCATCACTCCGCAGAGATTTCGCTATTAGCCATGGTCTGGTCGGTAACGCGTAACTGGCCGCAACGATGTTGACCTTTGCTCGCCCGTTTCATTACGCCAGTTTTGTTAACGAGCCAATTTCGAGCTCGAGGAGGAAGAAAAATCGACTCCCTTAACGCGGTTGGAATTTAGTTTTTCAAAGGCGAGTTTTTTAGAAACAATCGTTGAGATTAAATTTGCCTCGATTTAGAGGCTTTGCTCTTGATCTTCTTTTTTTAAAGACACTTTCGATTTTTCGACGAGAAATTTATTATAAATCCTTCGTTCTTCCACTCATTCACAAGGTAACGATAATTTTTCAGCACGAGGTTGGAGACAGACGATCAATTACTTAGAAAATTTATTCGATCGCCGCATTCCATTCGTGGAAAAATAGGAATTCAAAAGGGAAGAGAAAGAAGTAGAAGATGGAGGAGAAAGGTATTCATTATCCTTCTTTTCGTCCTTTTCACTGCCCTCCTCGCGAGAGAGCCGAGAAAGTTCGATTCGAGGACTTAATTGAGCGAAGTTAATTTCACGAAAGTTGGCCCGCTGCTTAGACAACGTTCTCGAGGAACGTAGGGACGAACATGGTCGACGATCGTTTTCCGGCATGGAGGACAACTCTGGTGGAAATCTTGGTCGGGCGCATTAATGAAATTCGGGTCACGGGTCGATTAGCTTGCGCGAAACCATCGTGGCGCCGATTAATTTTCACCCCGATGGAGAGGAGAGCTTCTTCGTCCGGTTTAAAACTTAAGCTTGTCCTTTCCATTGAACCGATTAACCGACCCGAACTTTCAATGTTTCTGGATAATAATGCACGAGGATAGTTTGGCAATTACGAAGATTTGAAATATTAAGGATCTATAATTTCGAATCATACGTATAGAAAGAAAAATTTGATTCTTTTCAGAAAACAATTAGTCAATTAAAATTAGTGATAATCATCTATGTAGGAATATATCTTCCCCTGTTGCTCTTTATATCTTGTTTTATAACAAATTTATATACTTTGTATATTATCTAATAATAGAAGTTTAACAATCGTTAGATGATAGTTTAAGAAAAAGTGATAAAGAATTGTTGAAAGACGAAAACTGTTTAAATTCTCGAGGGAATTCTCGATTCCGTATTCGGGACACTTGCCCTTTATTTATTACCTTAAATCTCGTTCGCTAACAAAATAAAATAGTATGTGTCCTGGATAATCAGAAAAGAAATCCTCCTACCTTAAGCTGGGAAAACAAAATGTTGGACGTGCCGCGCTACATGCTACATCTGAACTTAGAAAGCCTTGCTGCGGTTGTTCTTCATGTCAAGAAAATAGGTCTCTGTTGTTCAAGAAGAAGGAACGAGTTTCCTTTCTGTGAAAGCAGCCAGGGAAAAGTTGTATTCACAAAGCTGCACCGTTTAAAACGATCCAGAAGGAATTAAAATTAAAAAGAAAAATAATAAATTCCTTTAATTCCACCTCCTCTATCGAATCATTTGCAACTCTTCCTCGTTCATTCCTTTATTCTCCCAAACTAATCATATTTCTAAATAAACCAATAAACTTACACAGAATGGAAGATAGATGGAAACTTGGCAGACGATTACTTCATAAAATCACGAAAATTAAAACACCTTATATTATAATTGAACGCGCTTGCAAAAAGAAAATAGAATCGATTCCATTACGGCAAAACACGAAACATCAACGTAATTACATTTCAACGCGCGTTACAGTTAATTCGATCCTTAAACATTGCACAATCCATTCTCGGCCAGTCACATCGTAACACGTCATGTTTGCTCCGCGAAGGGAGGGGGCGTTGGTCATTATCGGGGGATATAAAAACCGCGTGGTAATGGAATGTAGCGTGCCCCGTGGATCGTCAAAGATCGCAATGTACCACGGCCGTTCGCGTGGGAGGAGTAGTTTAGATTGGCCGGGTCGTGTGTACACAGGTAGCTGTATTGTGCCAGGTCATAACGGTTGGATAACGGTTGCGTGGCAAAGCAACGTGGATACCGCGTCGTGCTGTTGGTCGTGTCGTGTGTCATCGGCGAAGGAAGCCCGCTGTTTACAAAAGCTTGCGAACACCGCCGCCGTGTTCGATGGCCGGGAGCTTGAACGGTTTCTAGATTATTCTATTAAGGCGATCGATCATCGGCGGCCGAGGGTTGAGCCGCCACCATCTTTAAACGGTGGCGGACTTCGCTTTCGCACGCTCGCGTTGTCAATAAACTCTTGTACAGAGTGGGAAGATAGATTCGATGGAAACTTGGCAGACAATTACTTCATAATAGAATCACGCGTAAGTTTATATTCACACGAGCTCAATAAGAGAGAAACGGTATATAGAATTATAATGATATTGGAGGAAGAAGGATAGAGATAATTCTTGAATAATTCGTTATTATTTAGCTAAATTCACAAGTCGATTCTTATTGAATTTTATCCTAAATCAGTATACTTTTCGTCGTGTCAAGTTTCACTAATATATATATATATATATATATATATATATATCCTTTCTTTTTTAGAGAATTTAAATTCTGGTCTCCCCTCGAGGGTCCTCCTCCAACTCGAGGAAGATGGTCGTCACGCGAGAGAAGGCGTTACCACTGTTTTGCCATCGCACGTATTGTCAACCCTTGGCTGGGTTTTGGGGCGGTGCCACGTGGATTCTCGTGCGGTTGATACCGGTGGGGTGGAAGCAGTCACATCAAAAGGACCGAATAGTTGTTTCTCTCTCTCCAGCTGAGGCTTGGCGCGAGCCTTCTATTGATGGAATCCGCGGCAGCTGCATCTCTAATTTGGTGAATGAAAACCAAGACCCCCGTCGCACATTGTCGGGATAACAAGAAATCCGAAATTTGCACAGCGGATGCCTTTTCCCCTCTTTGGGTTGCTCCTCTTTGATCCCTGCGACGGGGTAACTTTTTTTTTTTTTTTTTTTTGAAAAGGTCCAAAGAACGTCCAGATCGAGTTGATTAGAGCATTACGAGGGATCGTAATGCTGGAATTTGAGGAGAGTGATTCTTGTCGTTACGGTCTCGTGGATCTTTTAATTCCTAAATTATTCTTTTTATTCGATCATCGAGCATTGTGATTTGTTTCTTCACTCTGCTGTGAAATGGTCCTTGAATTTTTAAGAAAAATGACCGTATTATCTTGATAAGTAAAAGAAATAAAAATGGAGATTTACGATAAAAATGTAGGTTAATAGCTGCTACGTGTTTCTAATTATATACGTGGAAGGATCAAATATAATATATTCTAATACAGCTACGATAAGGATTTAATTTTTAAAAGAAAAAGAAGAAGAAGAAAATTGGAAATTAATAATTATTCTTATGCTTGAATATTTTCTGCGCGTAACGTTAACAAAGATCAAATCGACATTAGCAAAGATCGATCGATTCGAATGATATTTAATTCTGTTTGTACCAAGAAAGAATTATACGTAATATTTTTATTCCCTTTCTCGTCCCATATTTCCGTGGCCAACATATGAGTCGCGTTACGAACAAAAATAAATCCAATCCCTTCCGTTAACCATTCCGTTTCGGTATTGCATTTGAAAATTTATGATCGCCGATCGAAGACCCAACCACGTCATAAAATTTTACATAAAACGAACGTTCGATTATCAACGAGACGGTCGTTTATCTGTTTGTACCGATTCTCGACAAAATGTCACGAGATAGTTAAAAATCGGATCCAGCAGCATTTTCTTTTACTGTCAAACATGATGTGCAATCAATCATACGTCGAATTTTTGTTATCGCTGACGATAAAAGAAGCAATAAAGTCATTTACGATAAATTGCAGAGAAAGAAAATTCCAGTTACAACTGGAAACAAATAATTAAACGTAAGAAATTATTAAACGAATTCTTTATTTTCGAGATGTATTCGTTGCTCGAATCGGGGGAGAAAAGGCTACGCGTAATGAGAATAAAAACAGAAAGGAAGAAGAAAGGTTTCTCTGAAGCAGAATTCCAGTTACTGCATCCGCTGAAAATAGAACGTAACATACGTATTCCATAAAAGAGGGAATTGGCCGTACGAACGATCCTCCTTCGTCAACGCCATTTTGCCGGGGCGCTTTCGAGGAATGTTTCCCCGAAACTTGGAACGTCCCAAAGGATTCGAATCGCAAAGAAAGCCTTCCGTTTCTCTTCTGGATTTTTCGATAAAGCTCCCAAAACGACTGGCTATTTGGTAGAAAACGAATCGCGCGAGAGAATCGGCAAAAGGAAACACCCATCTCTTCCCCATTCTTATTTTTCTTCTTTTTTATTTTTTTTTTAGAAGGAAAACCTCTTCCGCCGATAGCTGCGTATTCTTTGGATTACACATTGGTTTCGAATGGAATGTTTGAAGAACAGGGGGTGAGAATTCGTTCGATGGAAGAAGAAGAAGGATGATTAGAGGGACGGAGGATTCTGGATGATTGATGGCGAAAGATATCACGTGCCATTATGTTTGCATTACTGCGCCAATTACACGTGCATTTTCCACGCCAGATTTCCTCAGATCTAAACACGTGAAGATAATGCAACGTTGAATACTAGTTTAATGGACTCTCAGTTGTCTGAAAAGAAACGTTTATTTGTCTATAAATTATATTTTAGGAAGACGGTGTTTCGCGTGACTGTTCGAGGCAGCGACAGACACGAAATATTATAAATAGATTTCGAGATTGAGAGGCTACGTTTGAACTGTCTCTCTTTTAACCAAGTATTTCGAGACACGAAATCACGATATATTAGAGCAGGATCGAGAATAGAATCGAATGGAGGAGGATTGATCAAAGTGGGATTTTGGAATTTTATGAGCATTCCAATAGGATTTCTATCTTTGAGGGTAAACTGTTTCCCGATCCCCGTTTAGTCCAAATTAATTCTGTCTTCTGTTTCGAATTGAAACAATAGATACCATAATTTTGGAATTAATTTAAAACAAAAACAATCTTATTTAAATAATTCGTCGAAATTAAAATCGAATTCTCTTTTAATTTAAAGATTTCATCCCCTTTCAACGAGATATTTATACGAGAAATTTTCAAAGATTTCTAAGCGTTTTGGGAAAAAATTTTGCCAAAAAAAATTCCAACACTGTTATATAAAATAACATTCGAAAACTTGTTGAATTCATTTGAAATAAATATTCGAATAACGTGAATTCTTTGAATAACTGACGAAAAAAAATGTATGGAGAAGATTTTAAAAAAAGAAACAATCGTTCCATTACAATAACGATACGGTCAATCAAACTGTAAAACACCTCTCAGGTAAGTACTGCGGAAGGAACTGCGAAATTGCCTTCCTCCTGGACAGCTCCGTGTCACGAACCACCATTATCTTGTTCCGATAAGTCTACGAAGTTCACGAAGCAGCGAGGCTCGGGATGGAGAGTTCTATTTCTTATCGTTCGCGAGCCATCGTTCTTGATTAATGAAACCACTCGTGCCCCTGGCCACCCTGCATTTTTATCCCACATCTCGGATAAAACCCACCTATTATATATCAATATCCATTCGAAATAATTTCTCAGATCGATTTTGCACGTATAACATAATTATATTTTAATTTCAGATAATTCTCTCTATCACAAACGTCGTTAATCGTTTATCAGTCCATCTTTTCAATTGTCGTTCCCTTAATAATAATATATCAAAGAATAGATGTGGGAAATTGAACAAAGTTTATCAAAAGTTGCGGACGAACGTGGATTCGATTCGAACGGCGCGATCAATCAAGATGCGGAATGGTGAGGATCAGTGTTTCTCTGTCAGCGACGCGTTGGGACAGGGAGATTGGGATTTCGCGTGACGGGTAACTTTGTTCCGCTAAGTAGGCGTGAGTGCACTCCGGGGACAGAAGTACTAGGAGGCTAAGGGAATCGACGACAACGAGGACGTCGACGAGGAAGGGTCGGCCGTGTCAACGGCAAAGCCAACCGTGACGTGGCCTGGGAAAGCTTACGTTGATCCTTTCACGTTGAGAAATCACGGATGCGCGGATTGGCTAATGAAAATTTACCTATCTTTCCAAAGGATAAAGAATTAATTCTGGATTTGATTAATTTTCGGATGGACGATGTTAAATTTAATCTTAATGATTCTCAAATGTTTGATAATTAAGGTAAGTTGATACGATTGATGGATGTATGACAAAGTTTTTTTTTTTTTGGATGTAGAGAGAAAATAGAAAATAGAGAAAGATTCAGAGATTTGCATTCGAGCTTTGAAAATGGTTCAAGATCCTTCGAAGCATGATTTATCTAAGCATATCGTATCCAGCACAAGGATCGTGATCCCTAATCTGAAGGATCTGTGCGAATTAATCCGAAAATGCATTCCAAATGGTGAGCAAACGTTATGATATTAACGTGTTCACTAACATTTCTGAATAATTCATCACGTGGTCAGGCATCTTTCGAGCGGAATCCCTCTCTCTTTCTCTCTCTCTCTCTCTAAGATGAATTGAAGTTCAGAGATTATACGTGAAGCATGTGCCCACTGGCGAACATATATTTTGACGATTATTAAAACATTCCATTAGTAATAACCTCAAGCACGTAAGAATATCTTGCATAAATTGTTATATAAAATAATAATTTTATTATCAAAACTTAATTCATTTCTTTAATTCTTTTTTTTTATAAATACAAAATCCAAAGATTCTTTATTATTACATTTAATTTTCTTCTTTAATAAATGATAACAAGATAGATAGGACAAGAAAATTTTTTAAACTAACTCTTTTTCTTTTTCTAGTCGCACACTATATTCCCTATATTATCGAGAAAAGGGATCCTTAAAGTATGCGTTTAATTTACCCCGTTCAAATGCTCGGCTTGCAACACTTTTTTTACTGGTATACAACCGATAAGTGTAGGGAAGAAGGCTAACGAGTGCTCTCATAGGGGTGACTTTTATACGAGCATTCACCATTATACTTTTCCTCGATACAAAAGAGGCTACCATTCTACCGAGTGCTCCATTCTCCGCGAAAACATCCGGGATTTACAATTGGCCTACAGAGGCTGATATTCAGCATGCGGCTCTGAATTCCTCCCCGGTGGTTTTGCGAAAGAGAGGAACAATCGAGATGAATGCGACCATCGAGATTGTGCAGACGTTTTTATTAAATAGTGAACGCCGTGATTGTTTCGAATGGTCCAATAATATTGCTCTTTTACATTTTAACCGTCGTTCATTTTACCAGAAATGGAAAAAAAATTGTATAACGTTGAAAGTATTAATTTATATCAAATTCTTTAAAATTATCTCCTCTTGAAATCGTCAATAATATTCAATAATAATGTTACAAACTTTCCAAAGCAAGATGTTATTATATATATATTTGTATACGGAAACATTCACGAATATTTAACATTTCCTGGAGCCTGACACGAGAAACATAAACAAGAAGGGTCTAGGATCCCTGCGTCCCTCCCTCCCGACTGAATATTGTCAAACGAAATCAAACAGAAACTCCTTATACGAAACAGGCTCGAAACGAACACTCGAAGCGGACAAAGTTCAAAAATGCCACTCGAGGGTGAACAACGTTTACGAAATACATTGGATACAAGGGTGGAGAGGTAACAAGCGAGGCAAAAGAGGAGTCGCTGTATGTATCGAGGAACTCACGGCCGATTAGAAGTGGCAGTCGCCCACTCGACACTTTCTTCCGCCCCACTCGAGTCTCTTTGGGGGTTGAAACCCATTGGGCCGAGTGCACGCGCCGCTCACCATCGAGAGAAAGCATGCGACGACGAATGCTTTTGAACGTCGAATCGGTACACTTTTCATCCCGTCTCACCCCTGTGCACACGCTTTGCATTCGACTCCCTCTCTTTCCCTCTCTCTCTCTCTCTCTCTTCCACCACCCTTACGACCGCATCCAACCCCCATGAATCACTCGAGGAACCCCATTCCAATCCGCCGCGCTCGTGTCCTATCACGAGGTTCGCCTCTTCTGGGACAGGCGTCGACAATTTTTTTCGCCCTTGTAACCCCTGACCACCCTTTTTCCGCTCCACGAATCGATAGATGCTCTCGGCTGGAGCCTTTACAAACCGTCGTTTAACGTGTCCATCTACAGCTCCGGGAGAGGGAGAGAGAGAGAGAGAGAGAGTTGGCCAAACGTGAAATATCGTTGTTCCGTTCCACCCCTTAGGAGGGTAGTTTCCTTCCGTGATGCGAGAGAAAGGTGTTTGGGAAAAGTTACATTGGAGGATTGTTAAGTAGACGAAAAATATAATACATTCTTTCTTTTTTTTCAATGTTGTCTGATTTTAATTAGTTACAGTTTATTTTGATCCCAACTTTAAAAGTTTATATTTCGTGCTGTTGTAACATAAAGGGAAAAATGAATCATCTCAAAGAAGTTAAGAACAAGGAATCTTCAACGAGGAAAATTTGAAATTTCCCTGGAAAATAATCACATACCTTGGAAGCTTGGTAAAAAAAATTAATGATATGAAAACACGTAGTAGAAGAGTATTTCGAAGGCAGTAATTCTAATTAACGAGGGAGCAAACACAAACGGCAATTGTACCGTTAATTAATCTTAAATATCATTAAAAGTCGACGTCTCGCGATTCAGATCTTGATCGATCGAGATAATAAAGCAAGGAACGGATATAACACCGAGTGTCGTTAATCAAATAATCCTCTTCAACGCGTTTTCATAACCAGCCCTCCGCAATTCCATCGTTTCGATGTCTTTCGCGCGCAAAAAAAAAAAAAAAAGAAAAAACGATCCAATTGAGGATCCCGCTGTATCGAGGAGGATAGAAAGCGGTAGAATTATTTCCACGAAATAAAGAGGAAAAACTTGATTACTATACCTGATTACAAGATTGTCGTCGATAAATAAGAATCACGATTCCGACGAATAAATGAGAAACGAAGGGAAGAAAGGGAAATTGGCTACGACGGTGGTTGAAAGCGAAGAAAATAGAATTTACGAGGAATAATAAATATGGGATTGTAAAAATATTTATGATGCATGGTTAAATTTTATGAAATATATATTATGTTTTTTAGATCAAGATGCAGAAGATTATGAAATTAGGTAACGATCGATGCAAATGTATTATTGATAAATTTATTTGAAAAAGTGTAATTAAAATCCATAATTTGCGATTTTATAATGAAGATTATATGGAGCGGAGGGAGTGCTCGTTAACGTTTTATGATTGGAAATTTATTATTTATAACGAAAAAAGAAAGCCAAGATTGATCAATATGCTTATTATATAATACAATATCAATATTACACTCTCGTCCAAAATTTGCATATAGATGAAAAAACACGGATTCTTCCCAATCGTAATTTTAAAATTTAACCCAATACTCGAATTTTCACACTCGGGATCTAATAAATTATACTAAATTGCTCTTTCTTTTTCCAGAAACGCGTTTAATATAAATACCAAAAAAAAAAAAAAAAAGAAAAAGAAACTCGGACAGGAGAGAACGATTGAGTCTCTTCGAGAATTTGAATCTCTCTCTTTCGCAAGCTTGCAATTTCCATTTCATTATCAGAAGACCGAAATCATCGCTAGAAAAAAAAAAAAAAAGAAAAAAGAAAGAGAGAAAAAAGGATCACAGCAAATATCCCGCGTCCATTCCAGATGGAGATACGTGAGCTTACATAAATGTATGAGCTGGATAGGGAAATATTCCGCGACGAGGCAGAAATTTCCATCGATTCGTCGAATAGACGATTCCGTGCGATCTTTCTTCTGCCCTCGATATCTTTGACAGTTCGGACAAGCTGCGCGAGCCGAAGGAGGCAAGGTGACGCGAAATTTCCTCCATGGAAATCAACTTTGCCGTGGCAGGTGCGCGTGCGTACATGTGTGTCTCTCTGTGTGTGTGTGTGTCTATGTGATGCTCTCTTTGTGCACGACTACCGTCGTCGAAACCTCTCGAAACGAGCATTCGCCACGAACGACCGTGTGTGAACACGGCACGATAGAAAACAATTGTCGAAAGACGTTCGATTCCTCGAATAAAAGATCGTCTCCTGAATTTTGTCTCCTGTCTATCGGACGATTTTCTTTTTTTTTTTTTTTTTTTTCATACCTTTTTCTTTTTTATCAAATACAAACGTAGCGCAAAAGTCGACGAAAGTTATTTAATTTTACTCTAGAAGAGTGTTGACGAATGAAAATTTAAATTTTGATGTTGGTTTCTTTTAGATTATTCGTCAAAGGTATTTTTTTTTTTGCGTAAGTATAAAGGTAGACAGATTATTAGAAAAAGAAAATGACGGTAAAAATGTTATTTATTTCTGGATAATTATCTCCTCTTCTTTTTCAGATAATGTGTATACGTTTGATTATTGATTAATCTGGTTTGAAACGAAACAGGAAGAGGAAGAGAATATCGATAGTAAAAGCGAAACGTAAAGGTTTTGGTATGAATGGGTTTTGTTAGGTGCGCCAATATGGTTGTTCAATTGATTTTGCGGCTTCACTAAATTGGCCAATCAACTGATTTCTCAGTTAATTCTGGACTCTGTACAGGTAACGAACCGACACGCAGGTAGGCCGATGTTTAACACATAAATTACTTCATAGTGTGCACCTGCTTACCTTCGTTATATCGAATCAAATGGAATATACATCTCCTGTTTTACCTTTCCACACCATAATGCGAATCCTGTTAATAAATTTCGAGAATTCGTGTTTACATAATATCGAATCAAACGAAATCAAACGGTAATTCCACTTTTTAAAAATCAGGTCAGATCGTTGAAAATATCTCGTCAAAATTATTCATCGCGAATCAACGATCGATCAAACGATATCCAATCTTATCCATCCTTTACCCATCCCCTCATCTTAAAACCACGATCCGAATTTCTTTTCTTAAACAAATTTCACTCGATAAAGATTTCCACCTTCATCCAATATCCTAAATAATAAATCAATATCGTTAATATCGTTAATAATTCCACTTTTTAAGAATAGAGGATAAATATATAAAAATAGAGGGCCATAATGAAACGATCAGATCGAATTATTCGTCAAAAAAATTATTCACCGCAAATGATCGATCAAACAATCTTTATCCAATCTTATCCTCTTACCCATCCTTTCATCTTAAAACCACGACCCGAATTTCTCTTTTTAAACAAATTTCACTCAATAAAGATTTCCACCTTCATCCAATATCCTAAATAATAAATCAATATCGTTAATAATTCCACTTTTTAAGAATAGAGAATATATACATAAAAATATATAAAAATAGGCCATATTCAAATAATCAGATCGAATTATTCATCAAAATTATTCACCGCGAATCAACGATCGATCAAACGATCTTTATCCGATCCCATCCTTTACCCATCCTTCCTCCCCTCCTCCCCACCTTAAAATCACGGCCCGAATAATAATTAAACCCGTAGTCAACGTACTTGGCCAGTTTACGACGCACTAATTCACCTGGCGGTTCGATCGGCAAATAAATCGCTCGGCTCGTTAGGATCACCTGATACCCAACCCCGTTTAATACCGCTCTTTACAGCCTCTGCTAACGAATATCTCCGGCGTAGTCTATCCGCTCCTCTCTCGCGCGTGTTCCCTACCAAATATACAGGGGTCCCTTCGATGTGCGAGTCAAGCGACACGCGCACACATACATACACACAACGAGAAGGGGGTACACAGCGCAACAGAAAATCCGCTTACGGAAATGAGGGGTTAGTTTCGAACGTTTCGGCGTGGACGATCGTCCCCGTTCTAATTTGGTACACTCGCCTGGTATTACGGGGGGAGGGGGGCGGAGGAAACGGTACGTAAACCCGTTATACCTGGCGCACCAGCTGGCGCATGGAAAAGTAAATAGATAGACAGTGCGGCGTAAAATTTGACTAAATTGGAAACTTTTCGCCGGCGGCCAGCTGCCACTGGCACGAATTGCGATCTCTACAACGCACAATCCGGTTGTGGAATCCCCCGATCACGATGGCCGACTATTAATTATGAATTCAACACAGTTGTACCCCGTGCAGGGATCCCGATTAATTGTAATTGTAAATTTTCGAACGAATCAATTTTGGGGGAGAGATCGATCCATTATTGATTTTCCAGGTTGCGTTTACGTTGCGAAAGTGAAATTTCCAACGAGGGATTGCATAAAAATATGCGTCTATATTCGTCGAATGTACAGTCGATTAAACGAAATCCTATTTTGTTCTCGAATCCGAAAAAAGAAGAGAAGCTTCTTCGAAAAATAAATTCCATCCCCGATTTTTCGCGTGAAAAATCTTATCGGAACGGATCTTGTACGATCGTCGAGCATAATAGACATCGATCTCTCGCAAATCTCATTGGATAGAATTATTCTATTGGCCGTGACGCTTCGATCGCCTCTCACGTAGCAAAGCGACGATGTCGAAATCGGCGTTATGCATGCGCCGCTCGTTTTTTCTGTTATTCAACCCTCCCCCCCTCCTTGTAAAAGCGACTGACGTTCATAGAAAGATCCATAGAGAAAAAACTGCGATCGAAAATTCCACTCGTAACCCGGCCTGCTGTCCACGCTTTTTCAATCGTCGCGCGGATGAAGAACGGGCGAAAGAAGAGAGAGAGAGACGGAGAGAGGGAGGAAAAAAAGAAGAGAGGCGGTTGGAAATGTCATAATTGGATAATCGTCGACGTAGGGAAGCGTGTATCACGATGGCGCTTGGGAAATCACCGTTTCACGACACATGCGACCCGCAAAACGAACGGACGGAACACGCACTAGTCGAGCTTGTTCCGGGACAAGCACGGGTTTGCTCCGCGTTTTACGAGCGAGCGAGGAACGCGAGCGGGTTGCATGGAAGGGACGGGATTCCTGAACACGGAACCGGCAAAGACCATTCAATCGTTGCCAATAGAACGTTAATCCGGGACGTTCGCTTGTCACTGACAATTTACTATGTTTCACCTTCGGGCCACGCGGATCAACCGAACTGGATCCAATCCTTGGTAACGTTTACGCCATCCGGTTACTGAGATTTTAATGAAACTTCGCCTGGATGGGTGAATTCTCTTTGGGATTTTCGTTGATTACGAAATATTTGTCGGATCGTTTGAATCGAAGATTTTTTCGAGCAATTTTTTGGAAAAGGATTTGGAATTCTTTAATAATTTTTTTTTTAGGAGGAACTTGGTTTAGAAATGAATTTGGGATTCATAAATGGACGATTTTCAATGAAGGAATTTTTGAAAGGAATTTCCAATCAGATTTTCTTCGTTTGTAATTCTAATCTTCCTTTCGACAAACTTGCGTGTCAAAGAGAAAAGATAATGCAAAAAGAGAAAAATGAGCCATGGAATGTCAACTGCCAATATCAGAAATATAGGCAGAACTTTTCTTTCTTTTCTACTCTAGATAATTTTTAAACAGAATACGAAAGCAAGAGGTTAATTAAAAAATACTTGAGCATTTTCAAGTTCATTAAGAAAACAACATAGGTAGATTTACTAAGTTTTTCTTAAAAATATCTGGATTGTAACAAATAATTATTTATCAATTATTTATCACAGATATTTGATTAATCAACTTGATCAAAATTGAAATAATTAAAACTTCAAAATTTCCATAGAAAATTATATTTATATTTATCTGTTAATAACACATAAATTTATATTTATCTGTTAATAATGAACGTGTTTAATCTCCAGAAATGTTTTGTCATTTTGCTTTTCTCTTTTTCGAAACAACCAGAGTAGGATTCCTCGTAGTTTCTCATAGTTCATGCTTAGCTAAAGTTACGTACGTTTCCAAAATCCATATTCGTACTAAATCGTAAACCTAAATTGCGCGTTTCTGTTGCTGTCATAACCAGCGAGACGAACAACACTTGCAGTTGACAACGTTTTACTCGTTCCATTTTAATTAGATTAATAAATGTTTTCTTATTTTTGGAATTTTGCCAAAATTTTTATCAAACTATTAGAAATTATTTTTCAGAATAAAATATAATAATATGTATTCGTGTTCATTATTTCTCAACAATTCTTCTATGAATGAGATAATGAAACAGTACGTAGAATATATTAAATCATTATTTGCTAGAATGGTGCATAGGATCTACTATCACTAAGATTCTTTTTATCTTTTATGAAAGAGTTCAACGACCCAAAGATAATACATTTTCAGTAATTGTAGTTGTTGTTAGACAGAAATAGGACGGAAGATTGACTTAGTCCTCGAGTGAAACAAGTGTAATTTTATCATCGTATTGAGGTCAGTTTATCTTATGACCCGGTCCAAAGTTTGTCAATATTGATGCAGGAATGATCAATAGAACCAACAGTGTCAAGTTTCCATTATAGAAAATTTTATAATTCAATTTCGTCCCATTTCTATTCCATCTCTCTCTCAAGATTCTAAAGAATATCTAAAGAAAAGCCTGGAAGAGATGGCCTATATTGGAAGAAATCCGTTGTATTTCCACTCATGGAAATTTCTCTCGCGATGCCACTCATTCCTTTCTGCCCTTTAAACTTATCTTTTTATATTTTCCGACCAACTTTACACACCACTTTCGATAGTAATTTCTTTTTTAGCGTTTCTACCCCGATTTCTTCATTTCCAGAATCTTTCCCTCGCACCAACATTCGCTACCAACATTCCTTTTTATCACTAGATTTTCTTGTTTCCACAATTCCCTTTAGAATTTCCTATCGCGGTAGAATTGCATCCTCGAATGTAAAAATTTTCCAAGTCTCAATTTCATCGCGATAGAACGTGGCCCAGGAAAGTATCGCCGAAGGAAAACCCGTGGGAACGATGGATTATTTTCCACTACCGATCCAGGTTGGACACGCATTATTAGTTGGAACAAGAAAGGAAGCCGGCAAAAACGTCCACGATACTCGAGTAGTCGGATCGATTTATAAAGAAAGTGACCACCAATCAATAGATGGAGATGCCAAGTCATTGCAAATCGAGAGGTAATAATATTTTAAGAACAAATCGAAATAAGATTTATTTTTAAGAATATTTCCTTCATCTATCCATAAATATCAATTTAACATTCGATATTTTTATAGTTGATTCAGAGTGTAAAAATAAATATCAGTGGATTTTGTAATTATTGTTATCAACTCAATTGTGGATCCAAAAATATTAATAATTAAATTGAATTTAGAGATTTCTATTAAAATTCAATGGAAGAATATCGTTAATATATTATTGACAAAATTATTAATAATTGTAGAGTATTATCGATATAGAATTCTACGTTATATATATAAATATTGTTATTGGTACAATTATCATGCTAATGTTCAAACTCCCGATTAAATTTGAACGTAGAGAAATAAATAGATCTATTTGTGAAATTTAGTATGTATCTAGTTGCAATTTGCATAATTTGCATTTATCAGTTTCGAAACATATGGTCATATGATGAATAAATTTTCAAATTTCAATCATCCGTATTTATCGTGCAAATATATATATATATATATATATACATATATAAAATGGATGTTAAGTATTTTATTACGCATAATAAAATTAATTTAATTTGATTCGATGCCGTTATAGAACCTGATCTTCCAGCAGGATAGTTCAACTATGCTAAATTGATATTGAAGATAGTGGCGAGGAAACGTGAGACCAAAGAGGGATAAAATAAACTGGCTGAATTAATTGGCATTAAATACGTAATATAGATAAAGGAAAATAATGGAGGATTATCACGTGATAATTTATTAAATAAAGAAGATGAATATTCCTTCTAAACTCTTTTCCCTTTGTTATCAAATAAAAATATTCATGGTAAGTGCATTTTTAATAATGGATTATACAACAATTAACCATTCTCCAGGAATCAAAAATATCAATATCTATAAATTTGATTAGATTTATTACACGTATGTCTAATTATTCAAAGTGTCTCGAATCAATAATGAATTTTCAATTGGTACAACAAAATTAATTCGTCCCATTTCTCGAATCAACGTGCCTTGATAACCCTGTATTATTTCGTAAAGCTAGCCACAGCGAGGAAAAGCGTGAGGGAAACCGTGATCGTCTAGGAAGTACAAATAAGTCGTCAGTCGCAGCTGTGCGGCACAGAGTTCAAACTTTGCTCACCCTGACATATTCATATTTGTCGCTTAGATTTCCTCCCGCTAATTTCCACGTCTTCGTGATAAACCGCCTTGGTTAACAATATAATTTGAAAAAATCTGAAAACTTTCTTCGATCGAAATTCAATGTATAGTTTAAAATCAAAATTTATAAAATAAAAAAAGAAGGAAAGAAAAGATTTCTCATCGAATATCTTGAAATAGAAATCTTGAAATAGAATTACAATTTCTTCTTTGATACGAATACCATTTTCCAAAATTTATGAATTTATCGTTTCTCAATATTTCCATTCGAAAACCTACTCCATGAAAAATTATTCTTTATTTTAATATAAACATAACTCGACAAAAAACGTTAGCCATTTAATAATATCTAGGATGAAAAAACCTTCGATACGATCTTTCAACTCTCAACTCTTCCACAAACTCTCCATACTCTCCATTTTGATCGTACAATAAACGAAGGCAAACGAAGCGGCAATAAACCGCAATAAGAAGGGGAAAATCTGGCCAGGAGTGAACGGAGTCAAGATTTCTCTGCTTTTGTCAGGGCTTGCCCCCCTCCCCCGCATTTGGTTGGGCCATAGATATTTCACTCGCCGCTCGATTTTTCGTATATCATCCCTCCAGCAACACATGGCGCCATATCCAGAGAAGGGAATCGCTCGAGAGTGTCGAGGAGGAGGAGGAAGAGAGGGGGATGCGTTCCAAAAGCGAAGGAGCAATCGCGTGCGAGGATGCTGCCTTAATTTATCACCCCGTTCCCCGATGTGGCCCACCACGCGTCTCTTTTCGAGACATGTCTCCACGAGACAGAGAGAGAGAGACACATACACACCTTCCACATCCCTCTTCCCATCCATCCCCCGAATCCCCGAGAATGCCTCTTAATCAGCGCTGATATAGCTGTCGTCTCTGCTCCAGGTAAACACCGTTCCTCCATTGTACACCGGCTCAGACGTGCCCTTCCGGGGAAGCTCCGTAGATGTCGCTCGAGCAGTCGAGGACAATAACGCGGACAGATAGACGGTGGTGACGTCCCCCAGGAATGCGATTGAACTGCTGATCAAGCGTTTCGATCCAGAGTATTGATTTGCTCCTTATGCTTCTTTCTTTCTTTTTTTCCTTTTTTTTTTTTTAAGTCCACACTTTGTTCACAGATTAACTTTGGAAAGATTGGATTCTTTTCGAATTGAAGGAAGGAAAAGATTTAACTTTCGAATTAATGGATCAGTGAGAGAAAATTTCGAGTGAAAACAAAAGTGATACTAGTAACAGCGATGAATAAATGGCGAAAATGTTAAAATCGATGGAATGGATACGAGTGTTGAGACTTGAGAGAAATGTCGCGGGCGCGCAGTGTGCGCTACAATTCATCAGGGCACGGTGCATTAGCATATATTTCACCTACGGGCTATGACGGTCCGCTGCGGCACCCGTGCTAACTCGACTTTGTCGTCCGCCGGCCAGAAGTTACGCTGATAACTTTCGGCCAACGGGTAACGAGTTGAACTGGAAACCTCGAAAAAGGCAGGCAAGTGGCTTCGTTATCTACCAAACACACTCGCTCCCCGACAGATTTTCTCCTCTCTCTCGCTGAGAATGATTTAATTTCCATCGTCTAAATTATTATTATTATTATTATTATTACTATTATTCGAATCATCGAATACGTTCGTTTGATCACGTTGTTCGAACTTTGTCCTCTCTAACCTGTTTAACCTGCATCTCGATATCTAATTTAGTTGTTTATAACAAGTTTCCAACTTGCAGGTGGAGAAAGAGCGAATGTTCCTCGTCGGAAATTTTAAGTTCGAACGGAAAAGTTAGATTAAATTACTTAATCGGAATAAGCAGATCATTCGCCTGTTCTTCGATCCTCGACATATACTTCGTTCTTCCTTTTTCGCGCCTATTTCACCCCGAAATGAAAGTATTCTGTATAGAGTTGAGATAATTGAAAGACTCGAATTGTTCCACACGATAATTTCTTTCAATTTTCTAACCTCGATCTTTCTCGTCATAATCTCCACTCATTGATCCATAAAATATTCTTTCTATAACTTTTCTTTCTTCCCATAGATCCTCTCATAATTAGAAGCGGGCTCAATTTTTAAGACGATTTTTAATTGGAGGATCCAATAATACCATTCGAACGAATTGAAGATAAACACAGCCGTTGTTCCGGTTGTTCCCGTCGGAAGGGCGTTTTCCTAGGGCGCAGCCTGCCGCTAATTGCTCAACCACCTGCCGTTATTTAAATTTACTCACGGATCCCGTTTCGCCTCGCACGGACGCGTAATTTAAGAATTTGTTACACGTTCGCATAACTGGATGCAATGTCTTTCCCTCGCCTTCGAAGACGAAACGTCTTTCCCTTCCTTTTTTCTTCCTTTTCTTCACGATCACTTCTCTCGTTCGTTTGCACCAATTTCTCGCGAGGATACAAAAAATTTCAATCGTTTGCCAATTTTTTTTACCTTTTCGTCCAAGTGGTTTCGTTGCGTAGATGGTTTTTTTTTGATCAGATCCGAAGGAGAAATTTTAATTGTATATTTGGAATTGGACTTTAATGTTATTTACTTGTATATATTGTACATATAAATTGGTTTTCCTTTTTTTTTTTTTTTTTACAAAAAAACTTTCAAATTTTGTTAACGAATAGTTTTCGATGAACGTGAAAATATTCACTTGTTTGTGCGACTAATTGAGATTGATAGGAACGATGAATATTTTACATTCAAGAATAAACTAAATTCTGTCCTTCTATTTTTTTTAGATAAAAAGTTTAGAATTTGAAAATAAAGAGAGATAGTATATTGAATATTTAACATTACATTCTCGTTTTCTTTTTCTTTTTAATTAAAAAATACAGCGTAATTCGTTTTCTTCTATTTATAAATCCATTTGTTTAAAAATGTTAATTTATCGGTACATCACGTAACAATAAACCATTCCGACAGAAATGTTCATAGAATTAGCTTTTAACGTTACGCATATATTCTATGACGTACGTCGTGTTAATTTTCAATTTATTCATCGGAATAATTAGTATTCGCTTTCATGTCATTTCATTTCCACGTTATTTTATTTCATTTACAACTCCCCTCGCGATATGACCATTTTCCATTCGTTCAATTTATTTAAATAATAATTTGACATCGCACTTCACGTTTACGATACGATAATCAATCCATACTCCATCCTTTTAATTTCAACGACTATCCATCCGTCCATCCATAAATTCTCCTCCCCTAACCCTCGAAACAATTATTTAAGCGTCTCGAGATGACACGAGTTTCAAAAAATAAAGGAACCAATAAAATCACTCCTGTAATTCCTTTCAAAAACTGAAAGAAGAAGAGAAAGAAGAAGAAAAAATTCCAATCTCCCCTCCGTTTAATTATCCCCAATTAATCCCCACTCTTTCAAATTACATTTCCAACCAAATTAATCTCCGTAACGAAATCGAAACGAAAACTCGAAAATTCGAGGCACATTCGAAATTCGGAAATGCCTTCGCGCGGATATAAAAATCGTTGACACTGGAACGATAATTAAAACAGCGTCGAATAACTGGGCAACAGGGAGGGCTCTCGAAAACAGGGCGAGAGAATAGCCCCGCGAGCACGCTCTCCGTAACGTGTATCCACGCGAATGAATTAATGCGAGTTGATCAGAGGGGGCGGGTGACGGCTGCCGATCGATCGAAACCGATTGACCAACTTCCTGTGTTTCAATTTTCGAACGCTAATTTCTGGTTTCGCGTTCCACCCTCTTCTCGCGCCTCCATTATACCGACCAATCGACCGTGAACAGGTTTTCGATTGCCGTGTATCCAACCAAGGGGGGGAAGGGGAGAGTCTCAACCTGTTTCTCTTTCGTTTCGTCGTAAAAAAAGAAGAAGAAGAAGAAGAAGAAGAAAGAGCAGCGATGTAATCAAAGGTAATCAGACGATGTTTATTACGAGGTACGCGGTTAACGAGGATCTATTGTTTCAGTTGGCGTGTGGCGAGAAAATATGGCGCCCACCTCTCGAAAAATTGTGAAAATGGATTTTTTTAGGAAAGGAAATAATTACGTATCGCCGCGGGATAATTGGAGGGAGGAAAATAATTATGGCGCATCGTCCACGTGGTATTTGTTTTATTCTTTTTTATTTCTTTTCTTTTTTTTTTTTTCGCGAGAGGATACAAGGTGTTTGAGAAACTTTCGTGGCGTGTAACTGGATTCATTGTAATTTTTAGCAAGGACGATATAAAGTTTTCTCGTTGTTTCCTTTTTTTTTTTTGGTTTGCAGTTAGTTCAACTGAGTTTTCTGTGAATGAAAAAGTATTATTTTTTCTTTTTTAATTGAAAGCATTGTAAGAATTCTAGATTTCAACGTAATATAAATAAGAGGCAACGATTTTATATAGTAATCAAATTATTTTATTTATTGTTTTATCATCAAAGATGAAAGAAGGGAAGATCAAAATTATTTAATGATTAAGTAATATCGAAAGAAATTTCTCATCGACGAATAACGAAACAATTAATAAACGTTATTGGACGCGATTGAAAATAGTAAAACGAGAAGATTTTAAAAATTATCCGATCCGATATAATATTATTTATTATTTATCGCTTACGTGAAAGAAAGGTGGGCGAAATGATTTACGAAAAGACGAGAAACGGGTGCGGCTTACCTGGAACAAAAAGAAAAAAAGTGTTTATAAATTTTCGTCAAACGTGGCCATTACCTCAAGAGCAGCAATTTTTCTGAAGTACTGCAGCCTCGTTCCAATACCTCGCCTCTTGGGGCGAGAAATCGATTTCAATCGCGATTCAACGAATGAAGAGGCAAATCCTAGAGAGCAATTTACACTTCTCCAATTTCTGGTTATTTGCCAGAACGTTTATATTTTCGGATATAACAGATGGTATTGATGGTGGGAATACAGGCGGAAAGAATTTAAATAGTCTCCTCTTTGTTGACAAAAAATAAAATCCCTTGATTCCTTTATCACTAAATTTATTTACAGCTTTATGAAATATATATTTATAAATTATACTCGAATATAAATACACAGATTGTTCTATGATTCGTGAATAAGAGAAATATATCACGTCCATTTGAATGAACATCTTTATTAATAAAAATCTGAATTGAAACAAGGAAACGAAAGAAGAAAATAAAATATCTTCTTTTGTGAAGTATTTTTGTTCGTTTATAAATTGAAAAAGGAAAAAGAAATCATCAATGGTATGTATAACTAACCAATAAGAGACCGAATGAAACCGAATGTTTTGAAATAATTGTTTAATCGAACTTTTTCACACTGTCTACGAAATGCATTATTAAAACTTTCGTGACAAAATTTCGTATTTTCCACTATTCGTTGCGTACACAATACACTGCATTCATAAAGAGAATTAAAATCAAATTTCTTCCCTCCCGAATTTGCCTGAATTTTAATTCATTAAAATCTATAAATTATTAATACTAATATAATATATTAAATCAACATTCCAAATTTCTTATCCATTTCATGAAAAGGATACGAATGAATTAAAGAATATTATCAGACTCATATATATATTTTTTATTTTAAGAAGAGAAAAAAATGTGGAAAATAATTTGCAATATTTTGTCGATAAGTTAACAGTTTTCATAACCCGAACTTTTCGAAATAAATTCAAAAAAAGTGATATCTTCTTCTCTATTAATCCAGGTAGAAGAAACCAACAAACACCCCGAAATCTTCTAAACTGTCCCTTTTCTCCTCGAAGGGAGGGCAAAATGGGTTCAAGAGTCATCGTCTAGACATCATAATACCCCGTTAACTTCCTCGAACCCGCCAACCAACCCATCTCCGTTCAATCTCGAACAAAATGGGGGCGGCCGATGGTGGAAACGGCGCCAAAAGGATGAAGCCAACCGGGGGGGCGCTTTGAATGAACGGGGACGCGACATAATCGCGGCGTCTTAGCCTTAGAATCCGCGAAGAAATCCACGAAGCGGCGAACGTGTCGTGGTTCGCGGGGAACGTGTCTCGAACCCGATGAATTCCATCCACAGCCCGTATTCAACGAACGAATCTTCGTGGAAACGCAGGTATGCGCGCCGCGAAAGGAAGTTCTCCCCTCCCTTCTTTTCCCTTCCCTCTCTCCTCGAGGAGCTGCGAATTCCAAGCGGGTAACAGGAAGGAAGCGGATGATGGGCGGGGAAATTTCATTTCGAAAATTGCGCGACACTTTCCTCCCGATAATTTTTTGTTTCTCGTTCTCGAGGAATAGAATTGAAAAGATCGAAGGAGGATTGCAATCAAGGTTAATTTTCTCGTCTCCAATTTTTTGAAACAAGGTAAGGAATTTCTGATCCGAGGATTTGACGAGGTTCCTTCGTCACGTGATCGATATCACCGAGAAAGGTGAACGAAAATTTCGATTTTATCGATCGGGGGGAGGATTAAAATAATTGGAAGGATTATTTGAAACGATCCGATAACGTTTTTTAAAAATGATTAGAAAAATTATTAAGACGTCGTATTCGCGGAAAATTTAACGAGAAAGTATTCCGGGTGAAAGAAAAAAAAAATCTGCTGACCAATTCCAACAATTTTTCTAATCCCAAGAAATTTGCATAGCGGGGGGAGGGATTCCGCTTACCCTTGGCGGATATATAGGTCGCTTAAAACTGGATGGAGAATATTAGAAAGCACATGCCGACAGATGATATCCTCCAAACTCTCCTCCGCTCTCAACAATTCGTTCCAATTAAAATTCTAATTCTGTTTTCACGGGTCGCTTGCTTGCTCGATCGAATCCCAGAGAATTTTATTTCCTCGAATTCTTTTTTTTTTTTTTATCGAAAATTCGCGGTTCAACGATCATCACACCAAGAGCGGAGTAACTAAAAAAACGAGACTTTAATATCGAATCACTTTAATATCCGGGGAGTTGGCCAATTGGCCGTCGAGGCAAAAACAGTTAAAGACTTGGAAACCGCGAGGAGTCCAAGTTGCCAGGAGCTCCACCCTCCTGTTATGCAATGGATAGGGATGAGGTGGGTAGATGGCTGGTAGATAGAAACTTGCACCATAAAGCACCGACAAACACACGCGTACCAACCGACGTGGTGAAGGAAATCAAGCAGAAGGAACCTCTCGAGACACCCGATGCATTTCCACGCGTTTTCCATACCACGTTCGAGGCCTGGAAATAGCTGCTTCCTCTATAAAACACAAGTTGGGGAAATCGAGATAATCCAGAAACTTGTGCGAGCATTCATTTCACCAACTTCTCGTCACGATCGATTAAAAAGAAAAGAAACTGGAATTGAAAGAATATTTGGAACATTGAAAGAATCATCACTGTTACATCATCGTTAATGTAAAATTGTAGAATGACGGAAGAACAAAGAGGGAGAAGGAATTTTATACGTGTCTAGAAAATCGAGTATTTCTGAAAAACATGGCTGCAACAAACTTGCAATAGCGTGTCCCTCGAGTGTAATTTCCCTCGAGGTCTGCAAAATCCGCCCTTTAAAGGACGCTCTTAAAACCGGGTCGCGCAAAAACGTGGCTCGCGAATCACTCTTCTCCCTGAAGGACTCCTGTTCTCTCTCTATCTATCTATCTGGGAAAAGAAAGGATGGATAAAAGCAGCGCGTGCAATTGCTAAAAAATTCTTCTTAATTCGGTGCAGAGAAACCGGTTCGTGTATCACGCAATATTCTTCTTGGAATATCGAAACAAAATTAGAAACGATACGAATTTTTCTACAAAAATTTTAAATTGTTAATAATTTAAACATCTCCAAAGAAAAATTCTTCCAATTCACTTTGTATTTGACTAGATTTTAAACGAATTAGAATTTCAATAAGTTTTAATCGACATATAATGATTTTATTCGCAGAAAATCGAATGGAATTCCATTACGAAGGGAGCAATATATATATCAATCAATGGAAAATATTTCGGAAATCTCGTTTCCAGAAATTTGTTCCAAGTTGAAACGCAGAACGGAATTGATAATCGTACATCACGTTTCAATCTTGCGAGAGGAAATGATACGAGTAGTTGGCATTTTTCACGTACGTGGTCATGCAGATAGAAAGAGCAGGGAGAGCAAGGGATCGTAAGATGATACCGCCACAGCAATCTTCCAACCCCATTCCTTCCAACCGCGTATGGTTTAGGACGGCCAGCTTCCCTCCTCGGCCCGCAAATAGCGTATATCCAGCAAGGCCCGCATCGTAAACTATCGTTAATATAAGTTTGCACGGTTTGCAGCAAGTGTGTGACCCACGGTTGAAAATTACGAGCTGTAGTAATACTTGCATCGCCATATCTTCGTGGGATGGAAGGAAAAATGAAGGTTGATCGTTGCGTTATCGAATTAATTCCACTCATCTTGAATTAATTCGGTTATCCGCTTAAATTTTACTCGAACGAATCCTTTAATACGCAGTTTACAATCTGTGGTAAAGATAAAATTGAGGTCCAGTCTTTTCAAAAGATTTTTTTAATTCAAAATTCGTATTTATATTTTCTTTCTGGAAACAAAATTGACTGGTAGATACTTTTGAACAATTTTGATATAATATTTGTTTATTTTGATTTGGATTTGTGTTTTGCAGATTAATTTTTTGGGGACAATCAAGTATTCGGATGAAAAGTATAAAGAGGAATTTAAATATTTCTTGGTGAAAGTATCAAATGATGGTACTAAAAATTAACGAGGGCCATTAACGACACTTTGCCCGATCCTTATCCGTCCCTCAGGTAGAATCTTTACTTGGATCTCAGCTTCATTCTTCTACCGTTTCTTATCATTTATCACGATTTCCAAAGGTGTCGCGTTTCATTCGCTTAAGAACGATATATAGCCTCGAGAAGAACTGGTGGAGAGGAGCTGGTTCGATGTTTCGAGATCTTATTGGAAATTGCAGCCTCCGCGCTACTCCTCTCCACGACCATCGATCTTAATCTCGTCGATCGATTGTTGTCACTCGATTTGTCCTCCATTCACCCTTTTACCGCGAACTGTTGCAGATCGATCTTGCTTTATGAGGTGTCCATAACACGATAAAAAAGTATCAATGTTTTCGAAAAACGAGTAGCTGGCGTAACATAGTTCTTCGATCTCATAAATTTCAGAATTCTTGTTTGAAACATCGAGACTGGAATATTACATTAATTTCGCGAGAATTTTGAATTAAATACATTTCAATAATTTTTTGTAAAATTGCAATATGTACGTGCGTGAATTTTAATTATTTCCTTTCGGACGAAGTCTGAAAAGGGCAGAATATTTTTTTCCGAAAAGAAAGAAAAAAAGGGAAAATGAAGTTTTTACGAGTCTATTCCAGGAAGCACAATGGAATTCTTTGAAATGGTGAAACAGCGGCCTTGGTTGGCCGAAACGGTTGGCCGCCAGATGTTCGGTCGGTCCATGTCGCAGCTATTATTAGTTATCGCTGTGTGCAATTAGTCGGGACACAGAGAAATCCAGCAAATTTGTACCTGGCCCTCGTAAGTCATGAATATTCAGGGCGAAATCACTCCGTTCTTCATGAGTTGCTCCATTATTACCGTGATTTCCCAATTACAAATTACGCGAAATTTGGATTCCGCATTACCACGAAACAGCCTGCAACAACCTCGATGGGCTCGGTCATTGATATTGGAAAATGTCTAGCTTGCGAAACGAGTTTATTACTTTTTAAATTGCAATACCGAACACGGATAAAAGGTTAAAATTAAACTTAAAAATTTCCACAAATTTTCCAAAATTGTAATCTTCTCCACAATTTCCAATCTCATCTTTTAAAATTTCTTTAACAAATGTTCCTCAAATTTTCAGAATTCTCTTCAAGAACAAAATTCAAACCAATTATGATATTTCATTATATGCAAACCAGTTACATCTTCACTTTGCAACAGTTAATTTTCATTTCATCTTCTTTTTTGAAAAAAAAGAAACATATTCAATAATCTCAGAACTTCTCACAAATCTTCGAATAAATAAATGAAAGGTTATTCAGAAAAGTCATTATATGCAAACCAGTTACATCTTTACTTTGCAAGTAGTTTAATTTTCAATTTCTTTTTTGAAAAAAAAAGAAACATATTCAGATGATCTCAGAACTCCAGTCACAAATCTTCGAATGAATAAATGAAAGGTAAATTAGCAAAAGAAGAAAAAAAAAAAAAACAATCATTGTACTCGTCGTCGTTAAGGAGCCATATTAGATACACGTTTTTCCTCGTTTCTTCAAAGACGGACGCAGAATCGATGCCCCCCTCCTTGAATTTTAATCGGGCTGTGCCTCCTTCGGGTTATGAAGGCTCGTCGAGCGAATCAATGGCGGACAAGGGGTTTTGTAATGAAGAGGAGAGCGGCGTTCGATATTGCTCGAGAGGAGAAGGAGCGACCTCTTTTGCCGCGCGAAAGATCAGAAACGATAAGTGACAGCGAAGCGAGAAGTCGACCGTGATCATCTTCTCGCCATAAGGTTGCCTTTGAAAAATGAAAGACACCCGATGATCCGCTGTCACCGGCCTGGAATTAAAATTTCCGTGACATCCCCTCGTCACGGAAATAAACCTAGTGATTTCTTTCCCTCCCCCTCGTGGTTAATTAACCCTTTCGATTTTCCAATCGATTTTATTTATTTCTCCAAGATTTCTCGCATCCAGTTATTATTATATCGTATAAGGAGAAATATAAGGTTTCAGTTTTTGATTCAATGTATTTCTTTCAGTGAAGAAGATAATGTTGGATCAATTTGGAAAGTTTAATTTGCAAGTGTAATACTTGTTGCTTAAGTAATTCACTTAACTGATCCGGTAAGTAAGATACGTTGAGTTTTATTTATCTCAAAAATTTCGTAATTTGCCAGATACGTTCACTTTCCAGAATCGTACAATTCAAAGTTCATCAATCAATCACTTTTCACGAAAGCAAACTAAGAGCTGTAAGATGGATCACCCCGAGGGGTGTTAAGGATAGATGGGATATTTCGATGCATGTAATAAAAATAAACGAGAAATTGGGAATCGTTAGACCCGTTCGTCCCGATAATTTGATCCGATTCAGATAAGGTTTCCATTCACCCGGCACGCACGCAACAATGCATCTTTTAGCGAGGATTTGATCGATCGGATGGAAGCGGAGGTATTATTTCGACGAATTGTTTCCAGTGAAAGTTGGCCGATTGTTCTCCTAAGAATATAATCCATCGAAGATCAACGATCGTCCTCGTCTCTTCACGCATGCATCATTCAGAGTTCGTGGTGCATTCACCGAGTTCATGAGCGACCCATTCTCCATGCTCTCTGAAATTTCCAACTCGACGTTTCATATTCCCTTCGTTTCGACATCTCGTCGATTCTCTTCTCGTTACAGAATCGATGATTATTTGATTATTTCACGTGTTTTGGAGTTTTTTTTTTTATAATGATCTTTCCAATTTCTTGAGAAATTTTAAAATAACGAAAGAACTTTTCCTTTTTCATTACGTAAGATATTGGAGTTGAAAATAAAAGGAATTCTCAGCTGCACAGGAGGAAAGGGATTTTAAATGCATGGAGAAATTTATTTTCTTCCATCTTTTTCTTCATATTAAATTGATGGAATTGATCGTATCGCGAATTGGTTTTTAAAAATAATATTCATAAGGTTATCGGTTTCTTGTTCTTCGTTGATAAAATATTTTTATCTCGCATAGAATAATAGATTTTTGATATCTGCTTGAGAAGCTTGAATAATTTAACGATAATCCGTATTTTTAGAAGGAAAAAAAGTTCAATTTCAAATAATAAAATAAAATAATAATTAATCAAAGGGTAAGGATGAAAAATTCATGGAAGCTCATCTTTGTTTCATCGACTCTGCTGTGCGCCTAGAATGCATCGTCGATGCACGTAGGGGTAATGCAATGAGCAAAGAGAGGCGATGATACGATCTAAAAATATCGGTAGCCGACGCCTGCTATCAGCTGGGTCGCTCAATTGCATCGAAAGAAGAATTGCAGAGAACGAAGAAGAACGAATTGAAATTATTTCAAATATTAAGTACACTGCGCTCCGTTATTATCGACACAATAATCGATGATAAATGCTCAAATACTAATTGCCCCCATTATTTTTATCCTCGTGTATCGTTCTCTACTTTCATCCACTAAACATGGAAGGATAATAAATACGAAAAAAGAAAAAAAAAGGAGAAGGAAGAAAACGGCAATAGAGGAATTGTAATTCAACTATCCAATCCAAGTTTCTGTAACTCTATTTTAATATTTATATCTGTCGTCTTGTTCGACACATGAAAAAGTAACTCGTGATAGAATTTTCCCTGAACCGCGAAGGATTGATATTACAATCCTAGATAGCACCATGGTGGCACCTTCATCAAACTTTCATCGCAAAATTCCAGTTTCCAAGTTCCAAACTACGATCTATTCCAGAACAGATCGACCTTTCTAACCCTAGAATACGTTTCTCTGGATAGTTTCCCTCAATGATGAATTTATTAACCCAACACATATACACGTATCCCCTTTGAAACGATCGATTCCACGATTTACTTGCCTTAACAAAAAAGGAATTTCTTTGCTTCTTCAATTTTCGAAGATATGGCCGTAAAATATCATAGACAATTTAAAATAAAACGTCCATTTCTTTCTCTCTCTCTCTTAATTTTCAATTTTGAAGATAGGACGTAACACACCACTTTAACGTTCGAAACCCTCGAGCGATACGCGACGAGGGTTAAAAATTCTTCGCCAACGTTCACAAGTGGGCTGATTAAAGTATTACGCGAGAGGTTGATCTCGACGCGAAACACCAAGGGAGGGAGGGGAGAAGGATCCTCTCCCTGTGTCAGGTTAACGAGGTGCCGGGGAGAGCTCATCAAAGGTGGCCGGCTCGAGAGACGAGTGAAATCGAAAAAAGAAAAAAAGAAAAGGAAAAAGAAGATTCGTCCACGCGACGAGGCCAGAGAGGTCTTAATCTTTGAGAAAATTCCTGTCTCCTCTCCAGTCTAGTCCTCGCTCGACGGAGGACTAAAAAAAGGCGGGAAACGATCTCATTGTAGGCGGCGGGAGGAGGGGGAGGAGAGCGTGTCCAATAATAGCGAGCGCTCTCTAGCGGCTGTAAGTCCAATTATCGTCGCCTCCTTTGTCCACAGAACGGACAACTTTGATCGAAAGTCCCCAGTATGCCGGAGGGAATGAAGAAGTGGAGGAGAGGAGGCTCGAATCGAGGGAAGATGACGCATTTCCTTGTGCCCGAGCCGTTTAATTAAATTTTTCAGCGCGAGACCCGTTAGTTAAGGATAAAAATCCTCCCCCGATGCCACCGGTGTCTCGCTTCTCGGATGCTTAAAAGATGAGAGAGAGAGAGAGAAAAAGAGAGGCGCGACGAGATGGGGGGGTTAATGTGATAATTAAAATTACTTTGTCGATGAAAGAAGGAAGAGAGTCCGCGAGGCGTGTCCCTATTAAAATATTCATTTCCATCGTGGAAACGAATTCCTCTTTTGAGCGGAGGCAGGTGTAAACATAGCCATCGAACACCTTTGTATCCGGTTCCCCTTTCGCGTGAAACGACCCAATTTCCCTTGCTACCTGGTTGAAAGACTCGCCGTCTCCCAGAATTCTCAATTATCTTTGCTCCTTCTATCCGATTCTACGTTTAATGAAATCATAGGTGAATGGCAGCGGTAATAAGCTATAGATGCGCTTTGAAACTTTGAATTGCTTGTTAATAGTAGCAAAAGGGTCTTCTCTGGATATAGAATTTGGCGCAAGTAGATGGAGTGCATCTGCATGGATAAATATTGATAAGAATTCTAAAGAATTATATGACAAACGTTTAACAAATATCGTGTTAATAATTTTAATCAAAACTAATAAAAATCCAAATCCCTTTAAAGGAACTCTCCCGGTGGAGAGAGAGAGAAAGAGAGACAACGTGGAGAGAGATAGTTGATAATACCGAAGCCCGTCGCCAGGCGGCGTGAAACGACGCATCTTCCCTATTTCCCTCTTACGGAGCAAATTTCATGGAAAATTGAACAAACGTGGGAAGCGGCGCGCAAGAAACAATAAAACATCTTCGCTACGTGGCGACGGCGAAAGGCGATGTCCCGGTTTTGCAATAATAACGTTCGCCCGCGAACAAATCCTGGCGAGAAGAGATGGCGCTGGTACGAGGAGGCGGTTAGCAGACGTTGACAATGAAATTACGAACGACGCGGCGGGATGAATGTCTTCCTGTGAAAATTATTATTTTTTTTCCTCTCTTTCTCTTTTTTCCTTTCTTTCGAACGAGTAACCAGAGACAAATAACGATCGTTCATTCGGCGGCTTGGGGCTCGTTCGTCAACAGAGAAAAGGTAGGAGGAGGGGTTCGGTGCATGCAGCACTCGTCGACGGAAACGGTTAAGTTTCCGCTCCTAGTTCTCACTCGCGGTGCATTGTCCCGTTGTAAATCAATCCCGCCTCCCCGTCGAAACACGAAATTTACGAGATCGAATCGGGGAATGTCGAAAAACGACGAGAATTTTGACGGGGATTTTGAGATATGTATTTGGGAAGATCCCAATACGGAACGGATTGAGATACTATTTGAGAGAATCTTGGAATCTTAATTAGAGGCATGGTTAATTTATGGTTAAAAATGATATTCTGTGCACGAAGATAAATTTTAAGAATTTTAAAGTTATTCGTACAACGAGGCTTTTGTTTATTTTCGAGCAAATTGATCTTTTTTTAAAAGAAGAACCAATATGTACATCTATATAATAATTTATATAGATTATTCTCGAGTGAAGATCTTTTCAATACAGAATATGAAAGTATTCAAAATATTTCGATCGATTCAATTCTCCGAAATAATATGAAACAAATTATAATAACAACAAACACGATAAACAAAAGTCGAATTGGAAACAGAGAGAGAGTATAATATTTGACTAAATATCGATCAAACGCCGGCAGAAACTCGATCCTTTGTACAAACTTACGGTTTGTTATTCGACATAAAACATCGCAAACATCCGATATTTGTATCCGGCAAATAAACAAACCAAAATTTTCAATCGTGAAACGCCATTAGGTAGATCGATTAAGGGATGAAAGAACAACGACGGTGAATGTTAATCACCGTTCCAAAGAGAGAGAGAGAGAGAGATTGGAAAGAGGAGGAAAGAGTTCCTTGGCAACTGGCGATGAATTTAAAACAACCGGTACGGCTCTTCGAAACTTGGTAATTCAATTTGCGGGCTCGCGGTTGAAAAATTCAGGCAATTCGCATCCGTACCCGCGTCCTGAGGTTTCACCGTCAATTTCTTTCCTATTTTTCCACCAAGAGAGATTTCCTTGGACCGTTACACCGCCGTCAGAGATCTCCTTCGTTTCATTAGGGAACGGGCCCGAGTTACTTCCTTCCTTTAACTCAAACGGCGAGCTAATTCTGGTTACGTTTCCATTCGTTAAAGAAAGTCACTTCTCTCTTTTTAACGAATGGGAAAAGAGAGGAATTAGCGGTGGAAAAAAATAGGGGTATCTTTCATTTAACTTCGTTCTAAGTACGGTCACGTTCCAAGTAAGACGTAACGGTGACGTTTATACGCTTGTAAGGTATCTACGAATGTCGAAGCTCTTCCTTTCGAGTGAGAAAGATAGAAGAGAAAAATCTCTTTATTTAGATTATTTACGTATTGATTGGATTTGTGTGTAACCTCGAAATAATCCGTTTAATATCTATTTTTTTTTTTTTAATTCCTAAACGAAGTTAAAAAAATCTCTTTTTCAAACAGAAAACTTTAAGACGTGTCAGGATAATATTTCCAATATTTTTCTTTCTTATCACAATCACACAAATTAAAGGAAAGTTTTCATGTATTAATCCAATTAATTCAATTTATATATATATTTCAGTTTTATACATCCTTGAGAATCTTGAAGAATTAAAATCCTTCAGTTCCCTTCCTCAAATTGTGTCTCCTTGTCGAAAGAGGAGAATCAAAGGACTTGGTTCCCAGGAAAAAAAGGACATAATTGCTCGAAGAATATGACATAATCACCGCAAGTCTGATTGCGACGTTGGCCAACGTCGCCTCTGTACTCGGCGCAGATTCTTCTCCCGGCGAATTCAGCTCAATAGAGCCGAATTAATCAGGCTCCATTACAGCAGATTCATCAGAGAAGACAGAACGCAGTCGGTTAATTTTCCAGGCCGCAAAGCGGCTGTGTATCGTCCGGTTACCACCACAGACATCCATCGAAATTCTTGATAGAGGAGAGCAGCCAACCCAATCCGTGCGCCGGACAAGATAGTCAATAATATAAGACAAGAGCAATTAGCCCTGATAATCCTGCAAATTCCAATCACGGATGCCTTTCTTCATTCATCCAAATATTTAATTATCTTGTTAAACATCCAACGGGATGAATCTGTCTCTCCCCTCTAGTTGTTGAGAATTAAAATGTGGATTGATATCTGTGAAATTTCGCATGGACGAGAAAGAAGGTCGAAAGAATATTTCATGGGAAGTTGAACGAGGTATTTGGAACTGGTAACTCAATGGAAATCTGAATACATTAGAGACGAATAGTTCATTGAGGGCATCAAGTATTCATACGTTTTCGACGTATGAATCGAGGTCAGAGAAATTCCGTGATATTCGAGGATTGTTTGATCCGTGTATTGGAAAGGATCGATTCATTTTGATCCCGATCGATCCGAAGCTTTTTGTCCCCTTCTTTTTTTCGAACGCTATGCTACGTTTATATTATTTCTAATACAGATATTTTTAGAATATTGCAATCTACTAATTTTTATTTGGAATTTTTAGGTTTCTAATATGGAAAAGGAAGTGTGGAAATCTCGTTGGTTTTCATATTTTATCTCATCTTATTTTATTCTTGGAGATTTAAATTTTATCCAATGATGGTTCGATCCAAATTTATAATACAGAAAGGAAACGTCTGTTTATCATTTCAACCGAGCAATGAAATTTCTAATTATCATACCATTCTGCTCTGTTAATCTCCATCAGCATTTCTCCATGATTCTTCAAATTCCTGTATCTGTATTATACAGTTCAAGAAACTGACTGCATTTTACATTGGATTACTCCAACAATTTTACGTGGAAATAGCAAGGATTATTTTTGAAAAGCACTCACACTTAAGGAGCTTCGAAAAGAATTTAATTGTTTTTCAAGTTTCTAGATTTTACGATTGGCTGACAAGAAGGCGCGAAATTTTAAACAGCGTAAAAGATACGATAAAATTTCACGACAAATTCGTAAAAACTAAAGTTTCTTCTTCCGAAAGAAATATATTTATCGTGTAATAACTTTCTTTATCGAGTCACGACCGATATCAACGTTAAGTGATATTCATATTCGCGTTACAACGAGATTTTCTGGCCGTATACACGAAAAAGAAAAAAGAAAAATCCTTGATGCATACATATTACGAAACGCATAATGGATTTATAAAGAACAAAAAAAAAAGAAAAATAAACCAACAAAATTGAAAAATGGAAATATCGTATATTCCATCCATAAATGTTCAGCCTCCGTTAAGCTGGAAGAAAAGCCGAGAGAGTGAAAAAATTAAACGCGAGTGGAAAAATGTAACACACTTAATCGTGGTAAATGAAATTTCGGATTAATAAAATTTCGAGTGAAGGATAATGATAAAATGGAAATTTTCCTCGTTGTTTACACGACGTAGAAAATCTGTATCGCAAACCATTTACCACAACAACAAGCAAACGATCGAGAGTAAAAAAAAAATTCGATTGGAAAACAGTGGAAAAAAAACAATGATGGAGAAACGGGAAAGGACACATATTTAAATTCGTCTGGCGTCGATCGAACGCAATATTTTCTCCGATTTTATCGCCGTTAAGTTACTCGCGAATGGCCCGGCCGCCATTAATCATTGCGCGCCAACATTCAAACCGATTCGGCAAAATTTAACGGCATCACGGCTAATCGAATCAACGGCCGCAATTACGGAATTTTCGCGAAAACATCTCAACCAAAAGAGGAAGGGGGGAGGAACACGCGATCCTAGTATCGATTTTCGCGCGGAAAAGCCAGCCACTCGATGGCACCGAAAACTGCATTCCATCTCGACGAATGCATCGCACACACAACTGCAGTTAGATTAAATTCTAATGTTATATCTGATATTTCAAAACGAGGGATTTGAAATTTTGTCACTTTCTTTCCGGATCGTTTATCTTATAAATAAATTGTACCGATGATAAATTGGTATAATGTTTGTACGTGAGATGCAACTTGATTCGAAAGGTAATCGTGTGAATCTTTCTTATTAATCAATTATATGCTTTCCCAGTTTTTGAATTTTAGTTTCTAAAATCCTGAATTTCATTTTATGATTTTACACCTATCAGATATTTAAAATTATTAATTAATTTATTTAAGTACAAATTATCACTTTCATCTTCGTTGAAGGAAGAATAATAACAAAGAAAATATTTACGTTTTGAAGAAAGTATATTTAATCGTGTGAAATCTTGAAACTGTATATACTTGATCTAGTTCTACTTCATCTCTTAAAATGTCATATAATTAACCCTATAATCCTCCATAATCTCCATCTCTCGAATGAACCTTACGGATTTATGCATGCTCATGTCTGACACACGATGCAATAATGATTCATTCAACCGAAACGATTTACACCACGATTAAATCGAGTACGAAACTAATTTAAATTATTAAACAAAATTTCAATTTCTCCATCCTGATGTACCGATCATCTCAACTCGAAATTAATATTTCCTATACAAAATTAAAAAGTCTAATAATTCCTGTTCTATCCTCCCGTTTCCCGTGAATTGAAACCTGATTAAAATGCACGAGAATACACATACACATTCACAGAGTGTCGATAGTAGACTATCGTAAAAATGATAGCAGGATCGTTAACGATGGAGAACGGCGAAAAAACGGACCGTGGATAAAATCACTGTTGGAAAAGCTCCCTAAAAAAAAAAAAGCATTCTACGAGGCGGAATAAACGCGTTCATTGGCATAATGCTCGATGTCAATTTTCCAGAGCAGGTTTGGGGAGGGTACGATACGATCCTCCAAATGGATACACGGCCATCGTATCATCGGAATAGTCCATTCAGGTGATCGCGACTGAATAAGCCGGGGCTTTAAAACGCATCGACAACCTGCAAATCCGCTAATTTGACCCGTGTCAGATCGCGTGGTCTCTCGCCAAAGCCCCCCCCGGGGCCCCGATCATCCAAAAACCTCAATTTCTCGAGATCCTATTCACACGCACACGCATAGACGTGGCTCCAGCTTATCTATGGTAAACGTTTGATTTGCGAACAAATTACGTTGGCCGAATTTATGCCCCGCACCCACGATTTTGATTTTCTGCGGTTCGACCCCGTTTTAACCCGTTCGACGACGAGTGGAATCGCAGCAAACCATCGAATACGCTGCACTATGCGATTTTGATATATATATGTGTGTGTGTATGTTGTAGTGTATACTGAGCGGATTTGTTTGATCGTGTTGATTTTGGATGAAGTGATGATGCAACGGGTTTGTGTTAATGGGATTTCTTTATCGTTTCTCAAAAATTTCAATCAACACGTTCTATCTGAAATAGATGAACTTAGTCTTAAAATTGTTGTAAGTATTGTAATTTATAAAATTTGAAATTTGTTCATAAACAGTAAATAGATAAGACGTAGCAATTATATCACAAGATAGAAATTTATTAAAAGAACAGTGACATACAGTGAATTTCTATATTTTCAGAAATTCAGAAATTTTTCAACAGGAAATATTCGATTTCGATTAATTGTTCCATTGTTCGCGAAACTACGAAGATTTAAAAAAAAAAATAATGTTAATCCGGCTAAATAATTTTAAATTCCATCCAGAAAACACAAAGTCCAGTTTTATCTCACTTTATTTTACTTTAAATTGAAAATTGGATTAATCGTGGAAGAAAGAGAGAGAGAAAGAGAAGGGGAGAAAGAAAGGAGAGGGAGAGAAAAAAATTAAAATGGAAAACGAAAATGAAAAACGAGGTTGCTTCAATGACAAATTCCAAAGAATTTTTTTACAGCGAGCAGGAGGAGAAAGAGGCAGATTCTCCGTTAATTAAAGTCGGGGCGATCGATCGGGTTATTTCAACGCGCACAAATATTTCATTCGGTGTAAATTCGCATAAAAGTGTCTTCCCTTTTTCATCTTCTATTTTCCGGGACACGTTTGCATAACAGGATGATGTAACGCGGCCAATAAAATCGGCGAGAAACGTAAAGTTTGCCAAACAAAGGAACAATTTAGCACAATCTCGTCGCTCCCCTGTTATTTCTGCAAATAGCATTAAAGAGATCGCTATTATGACTTCTATTTATCTCATTTCTTCTATTTATTGTAGATCGAAACAATTGATAAAAATTTTTATCTTCGTTCAACGTTTTATCAATGACGTGATCGTTGACGTATTTATCTTTTATTTTCGAAGAAAAATAAACGAATGAATGAATGGTTGAATTGTAACATTTCCCCTCGAATCTTTAATAACGGTGTTATACCGATTTATTACCAGGATCGGTGTTAAAGGATTTTGCAAACGTTCGTGCACGAGAAAATTTACACTTAATTAAACTAGCCGGCTGTACCAATGTATTCTGTACATTTAGATTCGTAGCGTGTGGCCAGGCTACTTTAAACCATTCTGGTTTTATTCCTGAAATTATTTCCGTTTTATTTATACGCATGCAAAAATCATTCTTCTGTTGAATGAAGCGGCGAAATTGAATGTATATTTGACACGTGCGATGTGTGATGGAGGCCATTTTCATTTATGTATTTTTAATTAAACGATTTAACGTTAGCTTAAAAATAAAGCAAGTATTAATAATTTTACACTGCTATTTTTTTAAAATACATATATACATTTGAAATACTCTGTGTGAATATGTAAAGAAAATATGACTTATGCAATTTTTCATTCAATGGTTTTATCATTATGTATTATGTATATATTTATTTTAATCATGGCATTATTAACAATTTCCAATAAATATAAAGAATAGGTATATAATTTATAAAATTTTCTATTCATTCTTTACATTTTATAGGTATTGAAAAAACCATAGGAAAAATTAATATAAAATAAAATAAAATAAGATTCGTTTTTAAAAATAAAAATAAAATAGTTGAAAGAAATAAAGATAGGATAGGATGAGAATTTAGTTCGGTATTGCATAACAATTTGCGGCATTCAGTAGCACGTAAAAGGCCTTCAATTTCGCCGGAATATTGGCCCAGTATTGTCTAGCGTTCGAATGCACTAGGGCATCGATTTCGCTAGTTGCTCATGCAGAAACGAAAAACTAGTTCAAGGTAGCCACCACCGTAAGATGTAGTTGCGTCAATACTTAGTCCTGAAATTGGCGGAGGGCGCAGGATCCTTTTCGAGGTCGGAATCATTTTGATCAATATCAGCCACATCTTGCTTCCATATGGATACGTAAAGAAAATTTTGAAAGAAGCGTCGAATAACACGCGATCCTACATTCTTCTCTTCCATACGTGTAAAATAATTATAAAGGAATTGAAAGATTATTTATAAAAACGAAGAATTTAGAATCTAAACAATTTTTTGTTTCCATATTGTTTTCAACAAGCTAGAAAAATTTAAAAAAGAAATAAGGAAGAAATACATTCGTTATTCCGACAATTGAAAGCAAGAAGCCTTAAAAATTTGGGATAGATTTAATTAAAAGTAAAATTATAAACGTCAACAATCTCCAGAAAAATCCACAACATCCTCGATCGACATCAAAAGTCATCCTAGAGAAACAAATCCACGGACAGACCCACTGTACATCAATTTCTCTCTGAAAACTCAAGGACAAGCATTCGATCTGCAGGCGAAAGGGTGAATTCTTATAGTTCCGTGTCGCGTGAAGGGTGTTGCATCGATAGATCGTGCAGGAACGACGGCAGTATGGCGGCCGAGGCCATCGAGGCGGGGGGGCTTCCATGATTCATTGGGCGGAGGGACAGAGTTCATCGGTTATGCCGATGCCGCAGTCCTTCATCCCCGTGGCTTCACCCCTTTCTCGCCCTCCGAGGGCCGACTCCACCCCTCGAGGGGTGGAAAACGTGGCAGGCGGCGCGACATATTGCGTATGATCCCAAAAGAGAGAGAGAGCAGAGAACGAATGGGCGAAGAAGACGTTTTCGTTCGAATCCCTCCTCTCCATCCCCCCCCCCCTCGATGCTGTAAAGAGGATCCCTGCCGGTGAATCGAGCCGGTTGAATGCGAGGAGGCGCCATTACTTCCGCAAGTTCCGTGGACCCGGTAAACCGTATAATTTCGCGACACCGAGAGCAGAGATTCGCCATTTATGGGGAGGAACTCGTGCGCGACAGGAATTTTTTAAGGGAAACGTCGAGAGATCTTTTAAATCATCGCTGTGTTATATACACCCTCGTCATTATGGGGGAGAGGAAGTGAAATGGTAAGAATAAACTGCGCGTTTTTGGGGGATGGATCGTTTAAAGAGACGAGAAGATTATTATTATTATTTTTTTTTTAGAGTGATAATGGTTTTCATTGATGATTTGAAAAATTCCATCAATATTTTTGTCCATTCGTGTATCGCTATATGGCTGAAGTTATTTCCAGAAACATCGAAGATTGTAATTTTCTTTAAATATAGAATTTTTCGATAAAGCGTTCTTCGAACAATCTTCGACTCACCCGTTGAATTTAATCCGAGTTTGACACGCAAACAATTTTTCTCTTGGAAAAATTAACTTCTCGTTTCCACAATTTACGCGACAATAATTATTATTATTATTATTTATTCGCCCCGTAAATAATATTCTTCGATATTTTTCAAGATAATGGCGAGGCAACCGCTTCATCCACGGTTTACGGGTATATTGGCGCGAGCAGGCGTCACCGTGCGTACAATCTCCGCAAACAGGATGCAAAATCATATTTACAGGGTGAGGAGGGTGGGGGAAGCATCCGCTTAAACACGTTGATAATTAACTAACCGGCGGCCAGAGTTCAAACATTGCGGCGTCCATTATTTCAGCGTGATCGCATTTCCTCCTGGCTTCCTCTGTGTCTCGCCCACTTTCGTCTCCTAATATAACCACGGGTACACATAAGGCTTGATTCCTTCTCAAAGGTATACCCACGCTTTGCCGAGGACCACATGTGTATGCGTATCAGCTTGACCAAACTACTTACTACTCGATTTCATTCGTATACTTACGTAAAACGAGTTTCGTCCAATTTTAAGGATAAAGTTTTTTTTTTCCTTCCTGACATTCCCTCGAATATTGGAAGTATTTTATTTTTTTACACGGATTATTTTGTTACCATCTAACATATTCGATTACGTAAAAAGTTATAATGTCGACAAGTTAAATTAAAAAACAATTCGTTACGAGATAGAATCATTATCTCTCGATCTCACGTGTTTATGAGGATCGATTTGATTTGATCGAGGAATGGATTAAAATATTAACATCGATCATCCCTTTTGCAGTTTCCCTTCGCAAAATTGACGGACGAGAGGAACACGTGCTCTCTAAAAATCAACCCTGGCGGTTCGTAATCATCGGTATCGGGTCGAAACGTGTCCCGAATTTGAAACGACAGAGGTTTAAATTGCAGCACGGAATCCTGCAGGGAGGAAGCCTGGCAAGGTCGAGCTTGCTAAGCCTGAAACTCGGTCGACCCTGGCTGGCGCCGTTTGATTCGCAAATCCTGCGCCAATTCCCGGGGCTCGCTCTTCAACCACGCTCTTCGCTATTCGATCCTCGTGTGCTGCGTGTCTGCCTTCTTGCGCCACGAGAATCTAGTTCTTTTTTTTTTAAAAAAGAACTAGGCCTCGTCCCACTTACCCTCTTTGCTCAGATCAAGAATTTGACGCAAGCGATTGCAAAGGGAATTAACGTGCCAGGATGCGGAATAAAACAGACGCGATGCAGATTTTTCCACGTCATGAATTTTTTCAAGGAGCAGAATGATAGAGCGACTTACACGTCTTATTTAATTTTTCTCTTATTCTCGAGAGACGATCGTTAACAACTATCCACAATAATTTTTAAGATATCGTAATGATCTTCGATTATCTATTTTTCGTATAATAATATATTCTTGTATTCTTTGACGTATTCCAGATTTCGTTCTCGTGTCGAAAAGTCTGTATATCCACGGTTTCTCATTGCACGCGTTAACCTGCATCTGAGAAATCCTTTAAGGATTGGGGGAAACGTTTCCGTGTCGAGGCTGAGCCACGGTATAGGACGGCAGTGACGCAATCTGGTACCCGACCCCGTGAACTTCGTCTCCTCTCGAATCGATACCGAACGACCTTGAACTATTTTAAGCTCACCCGTTATGTAGAGCCTCTGCAGAGAAAACGGGGATATAACCACTGCACCATTCCCAACTTCCGCCGAATTTCTCGAGGCCGAGGTGGGTAATGCGATTTCCCAATTGTTACGTAAGAATCGCCAGGATGGGGCTAATTTAAGGGTTAACAAAAGGGAGCGAATACTCTTGGGAGTGAATTCTCTCGTGAAGAGGTAAGAGTATTAAACGGAGAATGAAAGTGATGCTTGGATATTTTTAGAAGATGCTAAATATTTAATTGAGTTTGACAAGAATTGGTTGGATATTTTTAAAACGATTCTTCTTTCAACAGCGAGTTTTGAAATTTTATTCCTTGAATTTTTTGCACATCTCATTTGATAAATTGAAGGAAATTTAATGAAAAGATTTGTAACGGGATCGAGTAAGATTAAGTAATCTATGAAAAAAAACTGGGGATAAATAACGTTAACAGACCATTTAAGATAAGGAATCGTCAAATGAATATTTATGAACGTTTCATGAATGAACGCAAGTATTTTCATTCAATATTCAAGCTATGCTTGATCGATCTCCGAGTCAATTTGATGTTCATTAATATCAAGCGAGTTACTTTTTGCCGAGGAGATGCCCTACTTATCAACTCTACAAAAAAGTAATATATTCCGCTATGCAAGCGAAATTTAAATAACCCTAGATATCCCTAAGGCATATCTCTATCATCTTAACAAATTTTCCAGATAATATAATACTCGCTAATGTAAAGCCAATCTATCTGTTCGAAAAATTTAAATTATTAAAAAAAAAATAGATTGAATTTAATTTCCAAATTGTGCGTAAAGTAAGAATTACTTTGGAACATAATTTCCTGTTAATTATAATAAGAGGAAAGTTAAAAAGGGATTAAATTCAAGAAGAGGGGTTTAAAGAATAATGATTAACCTTTTCAGAGGATATATTTTACAACTTTTATAGTATAGATTATTCATTGAACTGAAAAATAAAAAGTTTCGAAAGCATTTGTCGCCTTTATAAAATTAGTTAGGAAACGACAAAACTTTTCACCTCTATTTTACAACCCCGAAATTCAAATAGAAACATTTTAGCAATTTACATCATCACCACCGTGTCCAGCATAAAATTTACATCCTCTTTTTCAAGTTAAAAAAATAATTTTTCTCTTCACCAACATCACTTATAATTTTAAACTCGTCGTAATTTCACCGTAAAATATTCGCGTCATTCTTGAATTGAGAAAGTAATTTTTATAATTTAATCTTCTTTCATTTCCACCAGTTTAAAAGATCGTATTACTACTAATCAACAAAGATGTATACGTCTTAATAATAGCATGCAAAGGAACAGAAATCGACTCGCGTTCCACGTACTTATGCCTCTTATTGCCAAAGGGTGTAAGTTAATACCAACATAAAATTTTATATTACCAGCCATATAATGTATAACCCGTTACGCGCCTACATTTCATACCTGCGTAATAAAAATGCTATTATCACCATTATTATCCTAATATATCAACCCGAGGCATAAAATTAACCCAGAAGTTATCTATACGAATACCCCATATAATAATCCAAGAACAAAGCCACGACACGTTCAAACGAATATTCATAATCAAAACACGCATCCACGTTTCCTTGCCTCGTTGAATTTGAAAAGAAACATTTTTTTAAAGGATTCAAATAAAACTTCAAATTATGCATTTTCTATCACAGGCAAAAGTGTTCTCAATAAATTTCCAGAAGAAACAATTAATCGAAGAATTTTTAGAGAAAGTTTCATCGAATAGAATTCAAACGACAAGAATTAATCAAATATAATTCATAAATATAATGAAATTCCTCTATAAAAAGATTACAATTTTTCTCCAATCGATCGATATCGTTATCGATCTTCCAAATATCTCTCAAAAAAGGAATCCAATAATGCACACGATGAATATGAATGCAAAGTGACAAGTCCAGAAGCGTGATATCAAACTCGATAAAAGCAACGAGAGGAGAATACTTTCGACGGTGCGTTATCAAGGTAGGGAGATAAAAGGGTGCAACATTAATACGACCTCCGCGTTATCCTCGGCAAATTAACCTTAACATTATTTCCCTGGAAATTGCGGGAACGGGGCGGCCGGTTGGCGCCTCGTCGCAGGACGCTCGAGATTAGAGAGGAGGAGGAGGAGAGGAGGGCGCTCGCGCGCGTGTGGTCTTCCATTGCACGGCTCGTGGAAGCACTTCAACTTTTCCTCAATCCCTCCCTCCTCCTCCTCGTAACACGATATTGCATTAATGCGATACACGAAAGTGTTTGATGCCCGACGAAGGCCAAGTCGACCGCAATATTTCGCCCTTCTGCCCCGGTGTCATATGGTGCGACGCCCAGGGGTATTGCGTTTCCGTCCACGATCCACGTTCGTGGATTAAAGGGGATACGATATTAAGAAACGCGGATAAAACGGCCCGAATCAATTGTTTTCGCTTGCGAGAAGAGAAGCGTCGTGATTTTCCTCGTTGAGTCGTTAATTATTTATTTGATCAGAGCGGAGGATTTTACGAATTTTGATTTGAATTTTAGGGACAAGGATTTTGAACATTTGCTTTATGAATCTCAAGAAGATTTATTTGAAAACATTGGATAAGAAAATAATAGAAAAATGTAACAGGGGATATGTATATGATGATACAAGGATGGATGAGAAAATAGAATTCTATTAAATTAATTAAAAAAAAATCACACCAAAGAGTCCTATCGAAGAGATCTCTGCTTCAGAAGGGTGCAAAGTGCGCTCGAAATATAAGTTAAAGCTGCACGGTCTCTCAAAGGGTTTCCGAGTCGTTGGTATTTAAATTTTGTTCTCGCCTCGCAACGAGATAAATTATGAAGCAATTATCACCTTTTTATTCGTTTCGTTCCTCTAGGTAAAATGGCTCACGTATCGTATAATTCCTAGCCAGATGCATATCAGGATGAATTTATCGACGAGTCCAATGTTTAATGCATTTGGAAATGGAAACGTATAAACAAAACGATGATCGAAGAAATTGTATTGCTATAATTTTTTTAAAAATTTTCAAATTGAATACAAATTGATAATTATCGTTCTATTTTCTTCTAGAAAGTGATAAAACGATTCGAAGATGGGAATTTCTTTGCAAAATTCTTTTCAATAAAATATAAAACATACTCTTTCTCTAAAAAAATATTCCAACGGAGAAAGCATAATAAACACGAAATAACATCGATCAAATTGAAATCGTCACAATGAATATAAAGTAGCTGTGTTAAAATTCTTGAATAATATTCTTCGAATGAACGAGAAATTTTATTATAACGAAATTAAATGATCGAGAAGTGTTGAAAGAAGGGAACGAATTTCGTTTCAATTTCAGCGGGGATATTAAGAATTCAAAAGAGAATTCAACGTATATTGTCACATTTTAAGCGTGTTGCAAATAATTAAAAGGACCTTCTCGTTGTAATAATTTGAATTTCACGTTGCATCCGAGCCAACGTTGCCGCATAAATTGACGGGAACAGGGGAGCAGAGTGTTTCTATTATTCAAAAAAATTAAAAACGCGTGCGTGGGGGCGCGAAAGCCAACTTTCAGTTTTAAAATATCAACCACGAATTATATATACGGATATAATAACATTGCCACCGACGAATAAAATAACTTCTTTGTGTTTTAATTCCGAATGAGAATATATGCGATGAGTTCTCGTGTAATAATAACAATAAGTTATTTAACCTGTTCCACGTTTTTGTTTCGGAGAAACAGAGAAAGAGAGAGAGTAAATAGTGACAATTTGATTTTTTGTAATGTAGATGAACACGTTTGTTGACAAAAGAAATATTTATTAATCTTTTTCTCTATTAAAAGTTCTTTCAATTTTTGTAGATTCTATTTGATCTTCGATTTTATTATAAAGATGCGAAGAAGATATAAGAATCTTCTCGAAAATCTATACAAATTTTGCGAGAAAAGTTAAAAATGACATAAGAATGACTATTATACTTTAGGACTGATAAATGCGGAGGGTTATAAAAAAGGAGTATTAAAAAATTTAATATCAATATTTCGTTCGGTGTCTTTTAATTTAAGAATCCCGATTTAATATCGCGTTAAAGTCGCGTTAAATTTTTATCGCGCAAAGTGATAACTGTCCACACCTCTCTCTGTCTCTCCTTCTCTCTCCCAACCCATTTAAATACGTCTATTCCTTTTAAATATAATATTTGATCGTAATACATCTTAATCTAAATATCTACGTTATAAAAATTTACATATTATAATTATACACGTTCGTGATAAAATATTGCAAAACCATTCCAGATTTTTCATCTCTCTATCTGAAAGTTTCTAATTATAACTCGAACTTTTTCACGATATTCGAGAAAATATACTTCGATATTTCTCGCAATATTAAATTAAAGAAAATTATTTTATTCCATATATCACCGTTCCATCATTGAAAATCATGGGAAATCGTTGATCGATGGCGAGCGGAATATAGAATATCGGAAACGATCTCTTCTCGAAAATATTTCAATCTCAGTTTCTGTTCCCGAAATACACTTGGCGCGCCTAGCTTTATTTACCCAGACAGCGGAACAACGGAAGGGTTTCAACGGTATAGGGGCCGAAACGACAGGATGAACCGGACCACATAAAGGCTGAAAGGGCTATCCGAAACTCAGATACCGCCCGTATGAGCCTGGTGTTCATTGTACGCCCTCGATATATATATATATGTATATATACATATATACACACATATCTGGTGGATCGTTGTTGTTGCCAGCAGCATTAATGTATCGGACTGTGGCGCTCGTGAGTGGGAATCGCTATCGGGAACGGGTCGTATTCAGTTAGCCAAAGGGAAGAAATACGAAGTCAGCAAGTGGGTATATGTTTTTTTCCTTTCTCTCTCTCTCTCTTTTATCTATTTTTGTTTTGTTTTTCTTCCTTTTTTGCTTTTTTGATTGACCCTTTCGTCGTTAAATTTATTTTGTCATCGCCGGCGGGGACAGTTTTATCGGTTTTCGGATGGAACCAATAAAACTGGAAGCGTTCCGTGACGTTTTTTTCCGGTTTTTCGAGAATCAGTTTCATACCGATAATTACCGAATATTGGAATTAAATTAGTTCGCGGCGGGTAAGTTTTAATGAATATAAAATTTATCACCGGTATTAACCTGATATTGTTGTAATTTTTCGGAAAGAAGAATTGGAAAGAAAGTGTTCCTCCAAATTATCGATAATTATGAACTGGATTATATTAATCAACCGATTAATTTTTTACAAATTAACATTTTCTCAAAATTTAATTCAATTCTCTTATTCCTTCTGTGAAACATCTTCTGAAACCAGACTATCTATATCTCTTTAATAAAATTTAAAACTTTCTTAATCCACGATCGCGAAATTCGTATGCCATATTCAACTTTCGATCCTCTCCCGCAAAAATTCCAAGAAATAACGCGGAGCAAAATATAATTCTTTCGGTTCGGAAAATAGACTGTCGGTTCTCTTCTCGTTCCCCGCCGCTTTCTCATCTCTCGGCCACTCCTCCCAGGTCGGCGGCCACGGAATTCGGCGCCCCCTGAGAATTTCGGGGGCGATACGTTATCTGTTCAGGCAGGAGTATTTAATATCGTGGATATTAGAGGGAGGGGGAAGGAGAAGTTAGCACGAGGCAGAAGGTAGAAATCACGATCGCAAGCTGATCATACATTACCACCGTTCTTTTAAACGGGGGAGGGGAGGAAAAAAATATATCTCCCTTTATATCTCGCTCTTTTCCCTCTCGTTTCGCTCTTTCTTTTTCATTTGGAAATTGAATTTTTTAATCGTCGATATAAACGACGGCAAAAAATAAATATTTGACGACAAAGGGATATTCTTTCGCGTCGTGAATTATAATGCAACAATTTGTTGGAAGAGGCGAAATAAACGAATTACAACTTCAAAGCCAGTTGATCATCGTTTACACGGATGATCGATCAACTACGAAGAAACGTAAAATTTTAATCGGCGCGATGGAAAAGCAAAACAAATATAAGCCGGAACAAAATTAATTTAACCAAACACGTTTTCGTTTTTCCAATCCGCCTTTCGGCAATCAAAAACTTGGGCGAATCGAAATTATTTCCGATCGATTCAATTTTTCCGGATACGTCTCAGAGATGATTCGCGCGCGGGATGGAGAGAGCGTTTGATTACAAGGGTTCGAAAATTATTAATTTTCTTTCTTTTTTTTTTTTTTCTAGAAATATACGATTTATTCTCTTCCTCGTTCACTCGCGTATCATCAGGAAAGTTGTTTAAAAAAATCTTGTTGAGATTTTTATTCTTTCTCAATTGAATTGAGATCCAATGCATGAAATAATCTAATCTGATTACAATTCATGAAGAGATAATACATTGATCGATCTTTTATTTATAAATACGTGTTTTCTCGTTCCAGAAAATTTCTCCAATTTTTGTATATGTATTTATAACAAAACAATATTAGAAAAATCACATTGAAATTGATGATAGCTTATGACGAAATTCCAATCCTCTCTTCGATTCCATTAAGATCCAGCTATCACTTTCCTTTATTTATAACTTACAAAATAGTTGAATAATTAAAAAGATTTCATTCGTGAAACTCCTTGCCAAATCTCTAAAATTCATTCTCGAGAGAACAGAACTTGGAACTTCCTTCTGGATAAAACTACCCTCGATTATAAAAAAAAAAAACGAATGCATCGACCTTTTTCTCGCCCTTTCAATTTCTTCAAAGCAAATAATTCAATATTCGAAAAAATAAAAAAGGAAAAAAGACGAATTCAAAAACTGCTCGCCAAATCTCTAAAATTCATTCTCGAGAGAACAGAACTTTTGGATAAAACTACTCTCGATTGCAAAAAAAAAAAAAAACACAAATGCATCGTCTTTTCAATTTCGATAAAAAAACTCTTGGAATAATTCAATGCATTCGAAACGATATTCGAAAAAAAAAAAAAAAGGATAAAAGACGAATTCAAAGTAAAAGAGAAACGGGGTAGGAAAGGAATCGGAGCCTCTTACCGGATTTCTGTCGTCTATCCCCGCGGTTCGGTTACGGTAAGAACCCTCGAGTCACGTCTCCACCCTCCCGTCCAAGAACGCGAACCTCCGCGAGCATTAGGCACGTACAACATGTGTAACCTAGATTCGGGGGAGCTCGGCTCACCGAGATCTTTGAAAGCGGCGGACTCTGAAGGAGGAGGAGGAGGATCCAGCGTGTGTCGATCTTCCCCCTCGATCCTTTGCGATTCATCGAGGCGAGATCCGTCCCGATTCCGAAATAGTACTTGCGCACACACCACTTCTTTCACATGGCGTTAACCATGGGATCTCTTTAGATATATATTTCATCTCTCTCGCGGCCGTTTTTATTTAACCATTTTGGATTACTGGTATAATATATTCGTATCCCTGAAGGATCGAGGTTTCTTCCGGTGCGTCAATTCAAGTTTAAGATATTTTTTCTTCCTCTTTTTCCCTTGGTACCCGTGATTCATGATGGTACAATTAGATATAGTAAAAATAGCAACGTGTGTGTACATTGCACTGTGTTCAAAGATTGATTTAATCTCATGAAAGTTTTTATTTATATAAAATATGGATGTTATAAAGAAAATTATTACGTTCGTTCATAGGAGTGGAACAATTGAATTCGTTTCTTCTGAAGAATCATGTTTCAAGAAATTCATTTCTCGAGTTAAGTCAATCTTGTCCGATGATGATAATAAGGGGCAAAGAGGCACTGTAAGTTTTCCCAACGTGTATTTCAAACATAATTAGCCGAATAATCAGGAACATTTTCACTTGGTTCAGCTACGCCCAAGTCGGCGAGATTATCGCTCAAAGGGGAACAAAGATTTGAATTAGGTCTGACGTACACAATTTAAATGAGCTCCCGTAAAAGCTCCCTCGGATGATGAATTTCGAAACAGAAAATCATCCCCCACGCTAGGAATTCTCCCCGAGAATTTCATTCCTTTGCACGGAAGATTGGAGATTCTTGCTTTTCGCTCTTCGCTCTTCTTCCGTGCCCATTTTCTGCCCACCCATTTTCTTTTTCTCTTTTCCCTCTTTCGAGCGGTTTACATTTGAAAGAGAGGGAGAGAAAAAGAGAAAGAGAGGTTAGAGGAAAGGTATTATACAGTTAGACACAAAGGGATTTACACTCGCGCACCCTCATCTCAATCCATGTTTTTCTTTTCCACCTGTTCTCCTTTCTTTTTTTTTCCCCTTCTCCTTCGAAATTAGAGCAAGATGAAAAGGATTTGTAACGAGCATTGATCTTTCAGTTAATTATGACAGAGAGAGAAGGAAAAGATGTATATCGAAATGTTTAAGTCGATCGAATATTATTATTCCAACGAGATTTGATCCCAAAGGAATGTTTCGATCTTACGTGAACACCGATTTGATCAAGCCTATTTTAAAACCCTGTGGATCACTCTGTCGGTGGGAATTCGCATGTCGAATCGTCATTTTATATTCTGGTCGCGTTTACCGGTGACACACATCTGTCTTTAACGCTTGTCCCGATTCAATTCTCCATGATTTGATAAAGTCTATATTCGAATCTATCACGCGATCTGCACGCTCGAACGTGTCGATACCAGCCTGCATAATACACGAAAAGATCCCTAACTAATTACTTAAACAAACGTTTCCACGTATATATACGTTTCGTAGTTTCATGTATTTATTATTAATTCCGTTTTGACGAGGGAAAAATAAATATGACAGATATTCGTAAGATTTCTTTAAAAATAAAATAAGATGATTATCCAAACGAATTTCCACGATTTCAAGCAATCAATTTCAAGATTCATCCTATAATTTAAAATTTAATGTAACAGGGAGAACTCGGGGATGAAGTTTGCCAGCCGCGAGATTAAAAATCTTGGTTGCAACAAACACGCCAAGGCAAAGGAAATCCCTTGCTCAAAAGAGGGAGAAGAAGTTGGTTTGGAGAACGGGAAGGAAGGAGGGCGAAGTCTTTCACAAAGGGCCATTTCAAAACTGTTTCTCTCAACTCTCGTGACAGGATTTCGGGGTTTGCGCGCGACTTTCACGCGAGGAGAGCGCGTTGTCGGATAAACGTAATTAAGATCTCCATCCAACGACAGACAGTGTCTGACAGACTCGAAAGTGCAACACCAACCTAAAAGTGCACCCATTCACAGATATATATATATATACACGTGTGAATAAGCTCCAATGAAATTTCTCCTCCCTCGAGAATCTCTGTAAAAAAAATTGTAAAACTTGTTGTTTTGTCAAACGATCAATACGAGAAAACCTATATAAAATGGAATCTTCTTGTGTCCCTTAATAACCTAAAGGATCATTCACGATCTAACGTCTATAGTTATAATAACGTGAAAACGCAAGAAATAAAAAAAGAAAAAGAAAGAAGAAGAAGAAATTTCTCCTCTCTCGAGAATCTCTTGTAAAAAAAATTGTAAAACTTGTTAATTATTTATTTTATGAAGGGATCGATACGAGAAAGCCTATATAAAATGGAATCTTCTTGTGTCTTTTAATAACCTCTTCCAACATTCCAAAGGATCATTCACGAACATGAAGGTGTAAAAAGAAAGAAATAAAAAAAGAAAAAGTGTCCTTTATAAACCTCTTCCAAAAAATTCGTAATAAAAGTAGAGAGTCTAGTTAATCGTGGCAAGAGTGATAACCGAATAACGCGAGCGCGTTAAAAACGCAAAAAAAGAGAAAAAAGAAAAAGGAAAAAGTGTAAATCGAACGACGGCAAATGGTGGCCACGGTTGTTGGCAAGATTTCCGGTCGAAGGGTTCCGGTAACGATGATCCTCCAGGCTAACGCTTCACGCTCGCCATCGCTATTTCCACACCCATGGCCACCCACTTCTGGGTTCTCCCTTTCCGCCTCCATTCCATCTCCAACATTTCTGTTGCTGAAAATGTTAACAGTCAGATACGCCCACGGAATGAAGACAGGAACTAGAACCGCTTAATAAGATTTCTCTCCCCCGTCTACTCTTCCTCGCGGATGATTTCTTTCTTTCTTTCTTTTCTTTGTGCCAAGAGAATTTGTGTCGAGTGGTTTTCCTTGTTTCATACGGATATTCGTGTTACGTTCGTATATTTATGCACTCTTTATTAGAGAATGATGTGGTTTCAAGCATCGTGGGAGCGGCGAGCCTCGCTCGTGAATTATTCACGGATTTTATTTTCTCCTCGCTCCAGTGTTGTAAGCGCTGTGCTCCTTGCGGATTAAACTCTTCCTCTCCGGTCGAAAAAAAACAGTTTTTTCTGTATCGATGGGCAAGGATTTAATGTAATTTGTCAATTGTATCAATCGTGTTTCGAATAAGCTGGATCAATTTTTAAATTGGCTTCCCTAAAATTCGTACCTGTCTTGTTTCCAATCTTTTATTAGATGATATCATTGGATGAATATATATTTTCCATAATTTTGATTGGCATGCTTATTCTTAAGATATTTAATTCTTAATTTCCCACTCTACGATGTATATTCGTATTGTTAAAATTAAACTGATATTATTATTTTATAATATTTAATATTGAAAATTCTTCTCTTGCAACGCGAATATAATAGAATATGATATAATAATGTATTTATAATTGGAAAACATCAAAGTGAAAATTAATGAAAACAAAGATCGATATTTAAAATCAATCCCCACTTTTAAACTCCCCAAAACTCATCGTTCTTTTGTTATTCTAGGAACCAACGATGGAAAGTGGCAACAATATCGTGTTTGCGCAGCTATTTCGAAAATGTCAACATAAATCGAGAAGGGAAGAATAAAATAGGATTTCGCGGCCACGTATATAATATTCCCTGGAACGTTCCTTTCGAAATTTACACGGAAGATAAAATTTATTCATTATCCTCCCTGGGTACTCCAGAGTGTAAAAATATTTTTTCTCCCGAGTTGCGTTCAAAACTTCGATAAAATTACGATAGAAACGTATTTGCAAGGAGGCATGTATATATATATTTTTGAAATTAAAATTTATTTACAGTTCGAAGCTATAAATAGCTTCTCCTAGTTTGAGAAACAAGTTTGAAAGAAAAATTGGAAGGAAATATTTTAATTTGTAACAGCTATCATTTATCCTTGAATTAAGATTAATTTTTTTGCAGTTTGGGAGAAGTTTTAAACGCATTTGTTCGAGCAAGAGTCTGAAATAAAAATTCAAAGAGAATTCGTTTATAATTTTGGATGCCTGGAAATGTGAAGAGCTTTCGAATTACGGAAGAGAGCAACATCCAGTTTCCGGTTTCTTGAGAGTATCATGCATCTGTTGTTGCATTCTTTGTAAAACTATTCTTTGAAACAACCCACGGATACGTAATATTCTTTATATTCAATTAGAAACTATATCCAATCAATTATGTTTCTTAAATTAATTTCCCAAGGATTTAACAACATTCCGATTTTTAGGATACAAAATACGTTTGATACGACACTTTGATCTTTTTATAACACGAATAAAATGTTTAATGTTCTCGCAGTACAGCATAATAAATTTCACACGTGTCGTTTACAGCGTAAATGTACAAACTTGTAACAAACTTTTGTAATAAACTCGTATAAAATTAAATTATATTTACACAACCTTTCTTAAAATCGTAATTTCACCACAGGTAAAACACACCCTAGCTTTGAACATCTTTTTTAATGAAATCACCCTCCGGATAAAATTAAACGCAACACCAGAAAAGGTTCTCCCCCTCCTTTTTTTTTTTTTTTTTTGATTAACACTGGGATAGAAAAAGAAAAGAACCATCGTTATAAAATATGTTTTAATAACGCGAGCATGCGTGCAATCATATTTACACACACACACGTGGAACGCGCGAAGATCTGACGCAATTCATCGCGCACTCTTAACGGGTACAATGTTTCATTTGCAAATGAACATTGTATCGAGCCCGAAGCAAGGAAGCGAAACGCTTCCTGTGAATACGCTGCCTCTTGTAATTTTCCACGATATATTTTAGTACAGTTGCCGCTTGTTATCTGCCCGTCTAACAACGCGGCTCGACGTGTATTCGCTTCTGCCCGAAAGCGACGTTTTTCCCCCCACGAAAATATTTCCTTCGAAAAATTAATTCACTCTCCTTTCTCATTGACCCAATAAGGGGATGCACATTGAATTCCCTTTAATACCAATCTATACGATGTACGAAACTTGTGCAACTGGAAGTCTTTATAAATTAATTTGACAATTTACCAACCTCTTCTTCCTTAACATCATTAAAACTCTGGCCTGGCATCGAACAAATTCGTCTCTCTCTTCGATGATGGAATATAATCACGCGAATTTATTACTGGTAAGATAAACACAATTTCCAAATTTCTGATTTCACTGTTTAAAATCATCAGAAGCTCGGTCACGTGTGAACGATAAGACGATATCTTGCAGGGATATATATATATATACACACACGCCTTGAACCGACGCGTTTCAAAGTTTCAACGTTTGAGTTGGGGATTAATTTGCATAGCTGATCAACAGCGAAAAACGTGGTAAATATTTGATCGCCGTGTGTTTCCTCCCTGAATATCCGAATATCTCGACTCGGGTCGGAAGCGGATGACGCCGTGTGTTGCATCGATGAATCGCAGGCGCAACGGTGAAATCCTCTTTTACCCTACGCTCCCAAAGTAACGTTAAAACGTGAATTTCGACGATTATGTATGCAGAGAGAGAGAGGTATAAATCCACGTCTGGGACTGGATTAAAGGCTGCTCCACGATACTTTTGATGTTCGATTGCCTACGTTGATAAGGCATAAGGAGGCGGCTGTTTGCACGATACATGTATATACATACATACACACACACACGCGCGTATATAGATAACCACGTGGCTGGTTTATAGTGTTTACATTGATTTCCATCGACGACAGAACCATGGCAAATATTGTTAAAACGAGCCGGGGGCCAAGGAAATGCGAAATACCGAGGGAGAGCCGAGCGAGTATATTTTCACGAGCTGAGCAAACGTTATCTCGCCCAGTATGATAAACTATCGTGTCATTTGTTTGAATGTTTTAATAAGAATTAAAGAGTAAGCTTTTTATATTTTGAACATAACATTGGATATGATGTTCACTCATAGGAAATTGATTATATTGATCATTCGTAAAGAATTTTAATGTTAAGCTCAAAGATTTTCAGAGAATGGAATTCTTCTTTGAATCAATCTGACTTTTGAGAGTCTGGCTTTGCGTTGTATCGTGTAAGTATATTTAGCTTTTTATATTTTGAACGTAACATGCATTGGATATGATGTTCATTCGAAAGTGAAATTGATTACATTGATCATTCGTAAAGAATTTTAATGTTAAGCTCAAAGATTTTCAGAGAATGGAATTCTTCTTTTGAGAGTCTGGCTTAGTGTAAGTATATTTATGAGAATATCCATATTTCCAAGTTTAAGATTTGATGTTTAATAATGTTTCGTAAGTCATGAACACTGTGATTGTTCGTGATTTTTTTATTTTTATTTTTATTTCAGAGAGAAAGAACTTTCGCAATGCATAGAAAAGTATTGAATCATTAAATTAGTAAAAAAAAATATATTCATATTGTGTATTTAAAAATATTGGAACAGACAGTTCAATTAAGAAAGGTGATTTTGCATAAAAAAAGCAAGGGGAGGATGCACGATACAATTTTTTGACGCAAGATTTCATATTCGAGATTTAATAATTCATAGATTTAATAATTCACCGACCTCGTATGCGCATAGTAAACAAAGAAGCTGTAGAACCAGGTTGTCGATACCGTTCAAATTACATATTCTAATACCACAATAAAGTGTATCATATGAAAATTTAGAAAATCATAATTCTAATAAAATTACCTCTACCCACATAGTGTCTTTTATCCGTTCAATGGATATCGATGAAACAAATTAATCTCTCAAATTTGAACGAATTTATTCAATCAATTTTTAATTATTATATTCGCCGAAATTCAAAATTAATTTCGAAATGATTAAAGTTTCAAACTATAGATTTAACGAATTTGAAAATTTCACGAAATTTCGAAATATAAAATGTATTTTTATATACGTCAAAATGATTTGATTCGATGAAACAATATACTCGTTTAATGAAAAACGTTTATAAAAGGTATAAATTATAACGAATTTTACATTATCTATAATATAATGTTTGATTTGATGTAATTCGTGTAATAATTTTCTTTCCGAATAACAACGTTTTGTCATATCTGATTTTTAACATTAAAGCGTAAATTACATTTTTAACATTAAAGCGTAAATTGGAGATAAATCAACGATTCGAATATGCATAATTCTAACAATAAACTAAAACGCGTAAAATAGAACAACGAATAGTCAAACTAAAGGGGAAAGGGACACGAATGCAACTTAGCCCGATAAATTGCTAATATTGTACCTGCTCCATTATTCAACTGCAATTGTTCTCATACATGCGATATGAGTATTTGTAATTTCATTGTACGATTTACATTGTGATATTATTAGATAATTTTTTCCAATTTTTGTATCATTTCAAAGGAAATTTTTCTTTTCTTCTTTTTCATAAAAATCTTTATGTGGGTAGAGATAATTTTATTAGAATTTTAATTAAATCTCTTGATTTAATCTCGAAAATTATTGTAAATACTTGAATATTTTTGTAAAGATATCCAAATAATTTTACATCCACTTTAAAGAAAAATTTTAAAAGGTTTCAAAGGAACGAAATCGATGACTCGATTTAAAATTATTCCAAGTTCTCGTTATAAAAGAAAAAAGTACAATTTTTTAAAATAATAATTACACTTCAAACTGGTTATAAGATAACGCGTGAACATTTAAAAAATGAACCGCATACGGAAAGATACGATCGCTTTAACTGCTTAATGATACATGAGTTATGAAGTACTACACGTTCTACGTGTTCTACACCAGTAACGCATAAATCGATCGTCAGACATTTGTTCCTTTACTGTCTTACTTGTCAACTACACGTTAACAACTCTTGTTTATGATAACTTGGAGAAATTTGCGTTTCAGATTTGTTGAAAAAAAGTGGCTGATTTCATGACGATAAAAAACTGTAATGTAACGGACAATTTCCTAAAACAAATTATTACTTTTAAGTTTAAGAGATAAGATTCGTTAAAGTAAAATCTTATCGGATAAGATTATTATCCGAATTAATTATAATTTTGCCCCCAATTCCAATATATTCAAGGAGCACGTTACTTTTATTTCACTTTTATTTCTATCTAACGAGAGAGGAAAAGTTGGGAAACGAACCGTGTGCCGCAAATGCACCATTTTCCCACAATAAATTGTCAAAGTTTCCGTACGACTGAGCTCTTCTCTCTGAGTCACGCGTAGAAGAAAAGGAGAAGACAAAATCGATAAGAGGTAAGGAAACGAGGTAGTGAAACAGTCCACGTCGAACATTGGCCGGAAATTAATAGAAGAAACCAGAAATTCTTTCAGGATAAAAAGGATACAAGATATTCCAAAACTCTCTTACTCAATATATCATAAGATATTTGTATTGCTCCTGCTTCTCAACAGTATTACAATATCTTTATTCCTTTTTTAAACAATCCAACAACCAAAACCAATTTTAAATTTCCTTTTCCTTGAAATCTTGAAGAGATTATCAGAATCGATCACCACGTACGTTTACATTTCTCTAATTATTTCTCACTATTTTCTTTCAGACGAAACTCCAGACTACAAAAATGAAGAGGAAAAAAAAAAATTTATATTTACAAATTAAAAATGAAGTATTAAGAATACTCGTAATAAGTAATAAACACCCTCTTTCTTTGCAAGAGTATATACTTATAACGATCGACCTACTTTTGTCCAGAATCACTTGGCAACCGTCTAGCCTGGCAGGAAGGGACGTCTAACCCGGATACACGGCCTTGTACGATAATTTTCGACACGAATACCTCCTCCCAGCATCGAGGACGACCTCGCGTATACCTGACTCGAGCCCCATCTGACTCCTGCGGTCCACCACCGGTTCCTTCTCGAATTCCCCTTTTTATTCGTCTCTTGTTTTCGGCCTCTCCACTGTTACCCGACTCCCAAACTACTTTTGCCCGTTCTTCCCGCCGATAAAAAGGAGACCGCAAACAAAACTGCTACCGACAACTTTTCAACTTTACGACCCCCCCCCAATGTTGGACGTTTCTCGACGATCAACGCGTCCTCCTTCGTGGATCCGATCTCGTGAAAGTGGATCGCACAACAACGAACGTTGTTACAACCGGCTGTGTTGTTATGCCACGTACAACCGACGTGGATGGAAATTCTCCAATGCGATGCTTTCAATTCAAATTGCTCGCTTATTGAGACAAGTTTTCCCTTTTTCTTTCAGTAAATAACAATCTCGAAATTCTGAAAAATCCACGATCCGGATCAATTCGATTTTATTATCTATCCTGACTCGATCATCATTGATCTAATTCGAACTCTGAAAGAGCCCTTGAAATTAAAATTAAAACGATTATCAAATAATTGATCGATCGTTTCGAAAATTCTCTCCAAGCCTCTAACGTTTCATGAATATATCCTCCAAGCCAAGCTTCTCGTCTATCTCATAAATCACCACCTCCAATTTGCATTGTCTCTCCCTCTCTCTCTCTGTTCCAAGTAACCTCCCAAGTGTCGTGGGTTTTATAGAGGAGTTATGTTTCTTGACCGGCGAATAGAGAGCAGACCTCGAATCCGATCGATTATGGAACACGAGACGACTCTGTCGAGACAGACTTTTCAACCCCTCCTCAGGAAAATAATTTATCTCGCGCGCGAATACGAAGAGAGGGGGGCGCCAAAGAGGAATTTAAATGGATTTGGCCCCGTTTTCGAACCCTCCTCCCCTCGTCATTTGACGTCATAATCCTCCCCGCCAATTTGTCCCTCCCCCGCGTTCTTGAACAAACTTGAACCCGCAGCCTCTCGCACTCTTTTCCGCGAAACAAAGGGGCCGAGACCCGTTTTCGATGGTGATCCAGAAATTGCGACCCCGATTGAATTACCTAGGGGGAAGGAGGGGGAGCAGGGGGTCGGTTGACAAAGCCGTCAAACTTATTAACGCTGTTTTAATGAAGTGTTACCGCTGAAGCAGTTTGCACAAACCTTGATCCCTTGAAGGGATACGTCAAAGGGGTGAAAGAGAGAGAGGGAGAGGGAGGAGGGATTCGAAGGTTGTTGCTTATTGAAATTAAATGGAAGCGAATGGGGGTAAGTTTGATTTCGATTGTGGATCGAAATTATGTACAATGTAAGTTTAAAGTATTAAAATTTTAATTATAGGAGAGGAGAAGTAATGTGCAAGAATATGTTTTGAATAAATTATGTCTCGATTGTCTCGTAACAGAAGATTTTTATATCGTTTAATTTTCACGATGTAATTCTTCGAAAATATACACACGTTTGATGAATATAAATGCATGGATTAAAACATTCGTTGAGGAAAAATATAACATCGATGCATGGACTCGAAATCTTTGGAGGGAGAAATTGAAATTCTAAATTGCAATTTTCAGGTTGAAGCGACAACGATTTAATCGTTACTACCAACGTTGGTTTCCTCGATTCCCTCTCTTTTTCAGATTTTTTCCTTTTTCTGTTGTGTAGATAGACTGATCGTTCGAGTCTCAAATATCTAATTTTCATTTTTGTATTATAAAATTTAGATTTCTTTCTTTTCTATTCTAACGAACGATTTTTCTCACTTGTATTTACCTTATTTATTTTACTCCTTTATCTTTTAATTGGAAATCTTTTTTCGATCTAGATAAACAAAATAGCGTCGCGTAAACGACGTTTTCCATTTTCTGCTTCGTAAGCACGAGCTTTTTCAACGATATTTTTCGTGACAGTTTTCAATGTATCCGATCCCAGGTCACTTCCTTAAGCCGCCTACATTGTTCATTGACGTACACACACAGTTCATTCTTAATCGCTGCCATTAATATTCGTTCTCCGAATGCCTCGTAATACCCTCGCACAATATCATAAGCCATAAATATTTCCTTGCTCAATTTTCCTCAAAGTGAGTAAGTAAATATTTATATTATCCTCGTTTTGCGAATTAAAAAAAAAAATTCCCCTTGCAATCCCAAATCATTGTATTATTATTATTATTTTTTCAATATCCTCGTCAATATTTCCGTTATTATCCAAGCAAATTATCCGTATTTCCCTTTGATCATTACGGGGACAAATTGTCGAATAAATTGCCTTATCCGTATCGAAATCCAATAATTGTAACCTCTTAACAAACGAGTTTAAATGTTTAAATAATACGTTCTCTCTTCACGATCCTATTTATCGTATTTTTCGCCTCCCCTTTCCTTCAATATCATTGTAACACGTCCGAGGTAATTAATCACCACAGGCGTGCTACATCAATGCTGAAATTCTTCAGGGATCTCTCTCCCTCCTCTCCTCATTTCCGAAAACACGATCGCCGACAGTTAGGAACAGATCGAGGCCGGGATGATTTGCCGACCAAGATGCATCACGTCCATCCTAACAATCCAATTTCCTTGGAGCGATTAAAGCCGACCTAATTTCGAGGAGCGGAGAAAAACGATAAAAACGTTTATCTCGAAACGAGAAGAGCCCCGTGGCCTGTAAACGTTCGGGGGATAAATAAGGGTGGATCTCTCACGATTTACTCGAAACGCATTCAAGGGGATAAAAGGTTTCCACCAAGGTTGGAATTCGAAGGTGTTGTATTTCCAGAGTATAATTGCAAATATTTATCACCCTCGATGATTTTTCTAAATCGATGTCTGTCCAATTTTATACTTTTTCTAGATATTCGTTGACTCAAATTAAATATAAATCAGAAATAAATTTTCTTCGAATAACTTGTGCTGATTCTAAATTTTCTTTCTAAAACTCGTTTAATAGATTAATCTAATTACTCGATTCGTAGATCAATTATCCTGATTAATTTAAATCGAAGAAATTTTTTTCGTTGATAATTTTTTAGACAAGATTATTGACCTTGATATTAAAAAATCATCGAGATCGAAAGGTAACACCCTTTCTGCAAACGATGCGCTTAATGTTTCAATTAAAACGTTTTCAACGAATTAAAATTACGTTCGAGGAGATGGTTCAACGAGTTGTGTGTTCAACGAGTTAATAAAGGATAGGAAAAGGGGAGGGGCGGGGGTCGAGAGGGTGCAGATAAACCTATTACGCTTACAATAATTGAAAACGAGCAGTGACGACAGCTTGGCTGCTGGCAATTAATGTTTCATCGCAATTAAAGAACAGACTTGCCTCCACTTTTCACGCGTTTCATGAAATATTAATTGGCAAATAAACTGCGTGGATCGTTGAGTCCAAATATTGTGCCCCCCGCCCGGGGATTTTACACGGTGGAGTAAAGGAAAATGAATTTCATTTGAAACGAAAGGTTAACTAGCTCGCCATCCCTTTTGTTTCGCATACATTAAACGTGAAAAATTATATATATATATTTATGTGCGTGAATTTTGATGTGGCGAGTAAATGTCGAGCCATGTATTAAAATATTTTAAAATCGAGGATTAATTTTGAAACAGTTGTGCCTGTCTGTTCAAATAGATACGTTTGCATGATTTTATACGATGACGTTTCGTACATTGATTTTTTCACAACTGTGACAAAAGAGTTTTAACAAAATGTCTGTTAAAAATATTACAAAGAACAATTTCTTCTGTATATATATTTACAGAGACATTTTATATAATTTTGATCCATCGATATTGTGGCTTTACATTCATTTTACTAAAATAATTTACAAGGATTTGTTTTGATTGATAATTCTTAAAATTATCATTAAATTATTATTTGAATACAGAAATTTCGTTCAATTCACTTTCGTATTAAACCAATTTTCAAATTTTCTTCTTTTCTTTCCAAGCTCGATCCAAGTTAACCGATTTTCCCAAGTTTGGAATCCATTTCCCGAAAATTCAGTCAGACCTCGAATAACATCGACAATTTTATGCATCGGCGGGATTACTTGTATCATATATGTCGCTCAAAGTACACAGAAAATAAATCTCACCACTTCTAACACATCTAGCACACAGAAAACTTTTCAAAACTCCTTCGACTCATCCCCCTTAGCTTGCGATCATCCCTCGGGACCAGCCGTGATTCTCGATTCTCGTAGAAGCGCATCCAAGATGAACGAAAATTACCAAAAAAAAAAAAAAAAGAAAAAAACTCGTGCACGTCGATGGAAAGATCTTTCTCGTCCAACTAACCTAGGAAAAAAGTCTTAGGTCGTAGAAAATCTAGCCGCCTAGTGAGAAGAATATGAATTTGAGAAGAGACTGGGGATAATATATCGCGTGACTGAAAATAATACGCGTGAAAAGGGAGATTCAGCAGGAAGGGATGCGCTGTAATGGACTGAAGGAGACGGTGGCAATTCGATACGAAAAGTATACGTATGAGACGAGGATTTTCGGCTTGCCAAATGTCCATTTCTATAAAATTCTATAATTTTTCCATTTTCGATTCTTTTTAATGCAATAATCACGATTAGATGTATAAAACATTAAATTTCGAGGAAAGATTTGTCGAGCGATCAAAAAATGGATGAGGAACTTTCCTCGAGTTTCATCCCTTTGACACGATCTTGGAAAGAAAGAATGTAAGTATGAAGCTTCAATGGATATTAAAAATATTGTTATTTTTTTATCTAAGAATTTATTTTATTTCTAAATAGTTAAACTTTATTATTTATAATTTTTTTTGTTTAATCAATTGTTTTTAATTCAAGCTTTTTACAGTTTAGAAAATGATTGAGAAAATTATTGAAAATAATGTAGCGGAAGTTTCAAGAAAGATCTTCATCGAGACGTTGCTCGATGCTTTAATCTAATCTAGTATTTCGAACAGAGTAACCATTCATGTAGATCGACAGCGCTGAATCATCTTATTTGCATAACGAGGAAAATATTACAACTGGGTAAAAGACGGGGAGGGAAAAATTGCAAGAAATTTTAGCTATTTAAAATAATTATGGCTCGTCAAAATGAAAATTATTTACACTATTTATATTCAATACAAATAATAACGATAATCGATAGTAAAAAATTATTAATTTGCAGTATCGATCACAGCATTTTTGCACGACGAAATACAACATCAGAAGAGGGAAAGTATAAGAATAAGTTTTTTTATCCAAACGAGAAATTTTTCTCACTTCGTACGAAACTGTGAATAGTTGGCTATCAAAAATGAAGATATTCCAGCAGAATTTCTCGTCGAACATTTCCATTGATTCTTCATATTATACTTTTCCCCCGAAAAACCATAAAACATTCGTCTAAAAAACTTTTGTACCCCATACGGTTCTCAAAGTGGCATCAGAGGGATGAAACTTGCCAAGGATAGTTTTATCCTTTAAACTTGAGTTAGTGCGAAAAAGGAAGGAAAAGATACGCGTCTCTGGGTGCTTTATAAATTTCGAAACTTTCATGGAGAATCGTTGGTGGAAGACATGAATGCAAAATAATTTAGCAATTTTCGAAATTGTTTAAATTGTCTTACATTGAGGTCTGACTTAAATCTTCCATTTTCTTTGGATCTATATAAATATACATTAATAAATTTAATGTTTTATACATCTAATCGTGAATGAAAAAATTACAGAATTTTATAGAACATTCGTTTCTTTTTTCAAATTTTTTTACTTTAGAAATTAGATTATATTTTGATTAACGATTCGATCTTCGAGTTCATTGGAGAATTTGATTTTTTGTGAATAAGATTAATTATTATTTTATTATAGGAACGACCAATTGATTAACATTATCTTTTTGCAAGTTATTTTTCATTACTTGGCTGATTCTACTCAATCCAATATTCCATTATTGATCATCTATTTATGATTCCCTAGATTGACTAATAAAAATTGCAATATGTCGACGTAATTGGAAAGATACGAGAGAAATAGGATCACAAAGGAAATCACTATGACGATTTATCATCTTGATCGAATAAAAAAAACTTTCCCTTTCTTCGTAGCAACGTGATCCAGCTTAATTGGGATATAATAATTTTTCGAAGATGATAACGCGCTTGTACATCATCGTCTGCAATTAAAAAAAAAAAAAAAAAGAAAGAAACAAAAATAAATATTAATTACTCGAATTAAATGAACAAAACGTACGTTGATCCATGCATCTTTATCTATTTTTTCTCTTTCTCTTTTTAGCTTTTTTCAAGCACGAACGCGGATAAAAATATATTGGATCACGATGTCACGATCGAATTATTAAATCCACTGTGAAAATGGCGGCACGTTTCATCAATCCGGGGGCACAACAGAATTCAGAGCCGGTTTAATCTCACCGTACTAACTAGGAATCTCGAAACTACAATCACCCCTTTTAGCTACCCCCGCTGAAAACACAATGTTATTTCATTTATACGCCGGTTTGCGCCAAAATCTCTTGCGGGAAATTACCTCATAGAATGCAACGGGCTGTCAGGTACAAGAGTGGAAAAATTGCAGCACTTAGCTGAGACAAGTTGGTGAAGAGGAGGGGAATTGCAGAGTGGTTTGCGAATTTTTTCGATGGCTAAGGGATAAACCAAACTGTCTTCGATGTTAAAAGCTTTGCTCGTCTTAATATTCCTTTTCCTTTCTTTATTCGTAAACGAAACAATAGTTGATCATTTAACTTTACATTATATAATTGCAAATTGTCGAAAAGAATTATAATTTTGAAAGGAAACTTCTCGAAAAAATTCTTCTTACATTCGTTCGAGCATTTTTTTAACAGAATGAATGTAATAACTCGTATAAGTTTCTTAAAACATCGCGAACAAACTTTTTCATCCCAGCTTGGAAATCTTTCCATCCTCGACAACACCGTCATCCACTTTAAACCGCGATTGAATAATATCCAACTCGTGAGAAAAACAAAAATAAATACATCTGTCCTAAAAAGATACATCTACAAATCATAATTTCAAAATTACTCTTCCTCTTCTCTCGAAAATTTAAGGAATGAAAAATTGGAATGAGAAATCATCGCGAGATCGATTACGCAATCAACCGTGAGAAAACTTTTTAAACCGAATAAGCGGATTCTTTCGCTCGAAAACAGGGACGAGCAAAAGCGAGCCATTGATCGATGGAAGAGCGCTCGGACAACGGCTCGTGTTTCGAGGCATCATCGACTAGACGGCCGCGTTTCACCAAGCATATCCACAAGGCACGTGCTCTCCGTGTAACGAGCGCGCATTTACCGCAGGCCTCCGTGAATAACGGCCGCGGATGTAATGCAGCTGCGGATACCACTCGAGAAAGTGCATAAAACGCCGGTTTTCATCGTTGGAAACGTAGGGACAACAAACTTCTTCCTTTATACACACACATACACATATATATATCTCGAATCCCTCCACGGATGAAATATGACGCCGAACAAGTATCCACGGTTGACGGTCGGACGTTAACGTTTCCCTCGTTAATTTATGCACAATATCCGTGAACTTCAACTAATGCTAATGAATTGTTCGCGCGCGAGATACCGGGCTTTTCGTAACAATGTAAAGGAGCCGTTCCATTTCCGCACAGCTTATATTCTCGCGCCAGAATGGAAGATGAATCGCGCGTGTCGCAGGTGAAAAGATCGTAAGTGGCGGAAAATTTATTTGGAATATATATATATATGTACGTGTGTGTGCGGTTGTCGCGTTGGAATCGTATGGATAATTGGTACGTCAACGATGCAAGAGGAAGTTAATTGCGGCTTGTTCGAATTTCATTCGAGCAATTTGGGTGGCTCGTTGGTTATGTTTGAAATATATGAGAAATATGAAACGATAAATATATGTGTGTACATCGTTTAACAGATCTTTAAATTTCATTTCAATTATCGAAATTTGCATCGAGACTTATTTTCAAAGGAAATTCAAATAAATATCGTTTTTCCTTTCTTTCCAGAGGAAGATTGTTCGACAAGAAGAGCGATCGAGGCAATTGTCGCAAGGTAAGCATGCACTGTAAACGTAATATCGCGTACTAATCGGTGTAGAGAGCGTAGGAAGTTGGTATGGGTCGAAGTAACCTGTAATCGGACTACACGCCAACTTGATTAAGGACTTAGCATGACTTACGTTCTGGAATAGCAGCTCTTTATTTAATAATCTACTAATCGTCGCATCCTGTTGACAAATACGATTAACGCGGATAATTGTACCGACAATTATGCTTCTCCACGAAATTTCTCTTTCAAAGGAAGACACTTCCTTTTAATTCCATCGATCCTATTTTCACCGCTGGGAATGTATATTGATTAATTTAAATTAATTAATTAAACAGTTGAATCGAGATTTCAAAAAAGTTATAAATAAATAATTTCCATTGAATTTTAATTATAAGTATAATTTTTTGATAAATAATATTCTCTGCTTTTTCAGTTAAGAAGCTACTTGTATCCTCAATTTATCTTTCAATATTCTAGAATTCTGAAAAAATTATTAAGAGCTCTCTCTCTCTTCGATAGCGACAGTAAAATCGGAATATATTTAAAAGTACGCTTAAATAAACTTAAAAAAATACTATCGATTTAATCAACGAGCGAAAATATTTAGAATAAAAAAAGTAATAGAGCAAAACTCTCAAAAAAATAAATAAATAAATAAATAAATAAATAAATAGAAATAAAAATAAAAATAAAAAACAAACGCACGGCGATAGAATGTAATCTTGAAAAATCGTTGCCCAGCCCGGAAAACAATCGAAACGAGACGGATAAATCACTTTCCATCGATATCGCGCCTTTGGAACTCATAATACCGACATTTCAATTTTACACAGAGATTACAGGGGAGGGAAAAGTCAGGACAACGATGTCATACGTTACAACTAGTTTTAATAACTATCGCGTGCTTCGAAGGGGGAAGAGGGGAAAGTTGGGAAAATTTTTTCGATCGGGATTAACGTGGACGACGGATCCTGCGGTATTTCGATAACGTGAAAAACAGCTGTCGAGGAAAAAACCATTTGGCATACGCAGATATCGATCGGGCCGGCGTATTTTATCCCAAAATGTCAGAAAGCGTACATAAAATTCAATGCCTATTCCACCTCGTATCGGCCGAATCAACATGTATTGTTGTTTGTACCCGTTCTTTTTTTTTTTCTTTATATATATTTTTTCTTTCTTTATTTCTTTTTTTATATGCGCGCGTATAAACCTCGGCTAACGAGTTTAATCACGATAACGGTGGACGGGTAAACGAATACGCTCTCCGTTCGAGTTTTGACTTCGATGTGGAAACGAATTTTTATAACCCGATATTAATTTAGAAATGGAAGATGGACAATGGAATTCTATTAATGTAATTTTGATCGTTCTGGATTTTTGGAATATTTTTTTTTGGTATGGAAAAATTTAGTGACAGTTAAGGCGGAATATAAAAATTGTTCTACCGGTTTGCGTGATTTGTTTGTAAATATTAACGGAAAAAGTTTTTTATTTATTTTACAAACAATTGGCCAGAGAGGCAAAATCGAAATTGGTATTCCTATAGAATTAAATATTATTTTAATAATATTTATTCAAGATTATAATCTTGTCATTCTGAATCTAAATTGTACATTTTATTATATCGATAATTATTTATCGTATAATAAATAAATTTTATCGATAATATTGAACAAAGGAGTAAGAAATAGAGAAATTCAACGAATATATGAAACTATCGACTCGGCATTGCCGTTTTTGCGAAACTTCAAACTTTTATAGTATAGATTCATAAATGTTATAAAACGACTAGAATTCTTGGCCACGTGTACCTTCATTCTCTCTCCTCCTCTCTCCTCCTCCCCATATTCGCTAAAAGAAAGTTGATTGGAATCAGTGGCCCGGATAGCTGTGACCTCTCTCCAACCGCTCAATGTAAGTAGGTAAGCAGTTGACATGGTTGGAACGATATCACCGAGGAAATCAATACGACGCTTCGTTAACGAGAGTGTTAGAATTGTAAAAGTAATTTTCGAGAGCCAGTCGTTTCCATCCTCTGATACAATCATCCGATTGAAATGAGAATGGAGACGATTAAACTCTTCCCGTTCTAATAAAATATTACCATTCTCTCAATCTACAAATTCTGCAAAAATATTCACAACAAGTCAAAAAGTTTCCAATAATATTATCCAAACGATCATTTTTTTCAATCAATTATATCTTCCAACTCAATTAAAATTAAAAACGATGTATACCATTCTTATTTCCTCGAACAATCCACACAACTCGCCGTTTCCAAATTAATACAACGGGGACAATAATATAATAATTCAACTTCGACTCGATCAAACTTGCCTCCTTGGGCTAAATCAAACTTGCCACTACGTCGCAATCATCGAGTTTCCCCGATTACCATATAAATCATTCGCCTGTATCCACCACCCCTTGTGCATCTTCCTCCCTTTTATCCTTTATTTATTTACTTTTTTTTTTTTCTTCCACGCACGCGATTCCACTCCTCGCTCGGTTTTTTCCCTTCACGCGAGGAGCCTTCCTTGCCTCCTTGGCGCGTATCGATCACTCCACCCTTCCGCCATCTCGCGTGACGTGTCGCGTGACAATAATCAAGGGTTAACTCGAGACGAGAGGGGGAGCGGGGGAACGATATAATACGCGCTCGAATACGTTACGTTTCGCTTTGATCGCGAATATTTTCTTTTTCTTTTTTTTCTTTTTCCTTTCCCGCAGGCCTAGCGAGAAAAATAACTCGCTATAGGCCTTTGCCTTATTTTCGACGAGTCGCCCCCGCAAAGCCTTTTGTCTCCCCTCTCGGCCATCCCAGACGGCCTCTTTAATTAACTTTACTTTGTCCGGGTCAATTGTCCCGGCTCGTCGCCACGTACAAACGAATGCGTGGCCCGCAACGACAGCTCCGCTCGCTCGATCGACGCGGTATTACATGATTATTTTTGGGAACTTAAAAACTTTTTTTTTTCTTTCTTTCTTTCTTCTCGAGAGTAAGTAAGACGCAGGAATAAGATTCGTTCGATTATTTTCTATTTTGGATCGATTGGATCGAGATGCGTTTATTTTTTTTTTTTTTTTTTACATCCGATACAACAACGAGTTTCAGAGTTATATTATTTGTAGGTTGAATATTTTTTTTTTTTTTGAGATTGAAAATTGGAGAGAGATCGTTGATGAATTTTTTTGGGTGGAGAGGGGAGGGGATTCGAAATATTTTTATATATATAGGAGGATAGAGTTGGAAATATTTTTTTTATTAATTGAAAATTCTTTTGAAGTTGAGGTTGAAAGTTGGTCAGATCTTTTTTTTTTTTTTTTGACTTTCAAATATTTTTGTGTACAGTATAATAAAGTTTAAAAATTGGAAATATTTTTATTAACCGAGGGAGCAAAGAGACATTTCTATTTTATCTATTTATAAATATCATTCATTTTTTTTTGAAAAAGTCTAACTTTATATGATCGTGATTAAATTTGTGACAAATAAATTTTCTCTATCGATTTCCAGAATTTTTTTTTTTTTTCAAACTTGTAAGGGTGATAATAAAAATTCTAGCGAACATTTTTTTTAATATAAAGGGTTGACGAGTTGATTAGATAGATGGTTTTTCGGATAAAATATGAAAATTAAATAAATTGTTTAGAATTACAAGATCCTATCATCTGAACAGCTTTCGAGATAATTAAAATACGTTTGAATGTACGTAAATGATACTTTGTAGTATCTTTTATATCTTTATGGATCGTATAGTAAACTATTTCAACGTTATATGTATTTAACTTGGGAAAATATTCAGTAAGATAACACTAATATCGAGCGCGTGTATGAAACCTTACTCCTGCGCACGTTTCCTGTGAATTCATATACATATGTATGGATTCATGGTTGTTCAAAGAATAAAAATATCTCGAAATGATTGCGTATATTTAATTTGCGTATCGATTAAACAGTGAGTTAATTCTCTAATTATATGACAGAAAATTATCTGTCATATAAGTGAATGTACCCCGATTTATAATTATATATCTTTACGATTTTGTACAATGTCGTGCAATATTTTCAATTTCGATTTAATAAAAAAAAAAATTGTGTTGGATAAATATTGAAAAATAAAGAAAATATTAAAAGCTGAGAATATAAATACTGTTCACGAACGTCCGATTAATTAAATTCCAGGAATTAGATGAAACGTTAAGCAGAATAAAATGTGGAAAACCAATAATACCGCAAAATCTGAAAATAGTGACGATTTTGTACAATATTAAAATAATATCTCCCGTGGAAAGCGTACATTTTATATGAAATTATTAAAATTATATTCTATTTTCAGGAAATAAAGAAAGATAATCTTAAAGGAAGATTATACAAAAAAGAAAATACTATCCAACTATAAAATATTTTATCATCATATTTTTTTTCTCAAATTTTTCGATTCCCCATCTAAAGTTCAGAAATTTTTCTCAAGACTTCTTAAAAATTTTTGTAAAAAAAGGAACGAGGATCAACGAACGTACAAATTTCTTTTTGTGATCAGTTTATGAACACATATTGTATATATATATGTATATAATGTATATAATGTATTGCCTATGTAAATTGAAGACAAGTTATGCAGTAGATTACACCCGTATCATGACACACTTTAGTCTAGACTAAATAATTTAGAAATCACCACCACTTCCTATTGCGTGAACATCCCACCCTCGTCCCTTTGCTTTGCTCTGTTTTGCGATAACCATGTAACGGGTGTCTCGTCATTCTTCTATCTTTTTCAACTGCATACTCGTATTGATTCATTCATTGACTATCCCCTCGATTGTCCCTTCTATAACGAATACTTTACTTCTTAATTAATTCATAATTTTTAAAGAAATGAATTCAAATTATTTGCCATATTTCTTTTTTTTTTAAAGAGAAAAACTAAATAAGTTTAAAAACGAAATAGAAATAAAAATTATATACAAACATTCACTGACCAGTTCATCGATACCATCCATAATATATTTATTTAATTTAAAAATTATAATTATATCAATTTCAATTCCATATTACATCTTTAGAATCCACAATTTTTCCAAAATTTTCTAACTTTCGTAAATTTTAAATATCATTCACTTACAAAATTATCCCAAATGCTGAGAACAGTCGGATAAAATGAAATTCCAATAAAACACGAATAATATTCATCGCGTATCATCATCTAATTACGTGTCCAAATCGCCACAATTACGATTCTCACGTTGAACGTCAACGTTTAAGGGAATCAAGATATAAATTTCCACGATTTGTACGTGAAAATGTTGGCAGCAGCGGCAAGAGCAAGCTCGGAACAAGCGCGTTGAAACCACCATTATTTCCTAAACGGGCGGTGAAAATTTCACTTTTGCGGTCGGGCAAAAAGGTGAATAAATCTCGTTCAGGGTATATATGACGTTATGAATTATGCGAGGAGGATAGCATTGAGCGGTAATTGAGGAGGTAATCATGCCTCATCCTCACCCACACCTCGCCAACGCTCCGACACCGTACAACCATGCCCCTATGCATAGTTCACACTTCGTTTCTGCCAATTAACGGCCGCGGAAGATATTTTGACCGTAACGTCGAGGCAACCTCGGGTCAGGAAACCGGCCGATCCCTAACCGATTCCCAAAATAAATTTCTCTGACTTTAGAATTTAATGATCGATCGAAATTTCTGAAAATTCTTGAAACGGACAATCACGAATTTTTGCGAATTTGAAACTTTTTCGCCAAGTTTCTTCAAGTTAAAATTGATTAAATCGTCGATCGATAATCGAATCGAATTTTCGTATCTATATATAGAATAAATGATAACGAATTTTAATGAAAAGGGAGAAAAAAAAAATAATGTGTTGTTACGCGAATGCGATGTTATGAAACTGAGTGAATTTTGCGAATACATAGTAGTTTCTGTTTCATAAGAGAAACTTCAGACTAGCTAGAAATTGTACGGGTTCCGTATGAAATTCTGAATCAGTCAATTTAGATGTTTGCACTATGGGGATTGGTTTGTATGGAAGTTGGTTCTTCCGTAGTTAAAAGTTAATTATATTGGATGCGACAACGTTTTTGTTTCTTTTTCTTTCTTTCTTTTCTTTTTTTTTTTTTTACGATAAAATATTTAGATTGGAAAATTAAAAGGATGGGTTTCTAAAGGGGATATATAGGGGAGTTGTTAATAGAAGAATCAACGAGGAGATCGGTTCTTATTAGAGTGAAACAAAGTTAATTGTCTAATTTGTTCATTGAACCCTGTTCCCCGTTTGAATTGGATTCGAGGCGCACGAAGAAGAAATAATCTCGCCTCGGTAAATTTGTCGAATGGAGAAAATTCATCGTTCAATTTTCTATCTCTCCTATTTCTCACGTTTCGAATATCATACGTATAATCGAGATATTTCTCTACATTCGTAAATCGTTTAATCTTTAACTCGTTCGAGGAAATTTTTTATTACATAAAATTTACCTCGATTATTCTTTTTTTGAAATACGAAATTTCACAGTACGAGAATTCTCTCAGAAACGAGCTCTAACGAGAGTCAAAGACAAGTTGAGACAAGACGCGCGACAATCTTAACAGTTTCGAATTAACCTCAAATTGGCAGCAATGCGAATTATCGTTCGTGAAATCGATCTCTCGATCGAACAAGGCAAACCTGGGCTTCATTTCGTGTAATTATAGCACTTAAACTATCCCGAGTGCGCGAATACCGCAAGATTGACTGACTCATCGTGCAACCACGTGAAGCCTGACACACTGTGAACGAACCCGGCCGGCTCGTTCGTTCACAGAATCGCGAAACAAAGAGTGAGCAATCCTTCAAAGTGTGCGTCTTCTCGATCTCGAGTCAGTTTCGTGACGTATTCGTCGCGAATCTCGAATTGCCAGCGTGGGAGGTGGAAATGTTTTTTTCTTAAGAGAAACGAATCGAAGAAGATTGTTTTAACTAGTCGATGGGAGTTGTTTCATATCGAGGAAGAATTTAATTTTAAATTGGATTAATCTGGATTATAATTTTTGAGGAAGGATTAATTATTCTGCTTTAATTATCGAGTTTATAATCCTGTTTCGACAGGATTTGTAAATTGGAGAGAGACTGTGGTTATTTATTCTAACACTTTGCACTTTTCTTTCAGGTTTCGTCGTTTCTTCGCGTGAATTTGAACGAATGAATATTTTAATACAAGAGAATTTTGTTTGAATTAAGAATTTATCTCGACGATCGGATTGTTCTTACGATTATCCACAAAGAATTAAAATATCAATTTTAACATTTAGAGAAAAAGAATAATTTTGATAATATTCGCAAAAAAATTCGTCCGTACAAAAACTTTTAAATTACGGACTTTATATATCACAAACAAAATTTACACATCAAAATTATATAAATTACCGAATTAAAACTTGCAGAACAAGCGTGATAAAAGAATTTTAATCGAAATGCTTGTTAAAATTATTCATGCAAGAAAATTGAAGACACGATATACAATACAAAAAATACATAGAACACAAAATCAAAGATTCTACACATTCGAAACTCGGGCACAGCGCATTCCACGATTCATCATTCCTAAAAATCACGCAAAGACAACATGCAAAATCGAAATCCATCATTCGAACGAGAAATCACGCGAAAGGAACCAATTAAGAAGAAGAATTAACGATTTCTCCCTTTTTTTTTTTCTTTTTTCCAGCCTCGATACGCGCGAAATACGAATTAGCATGGATGCTCGAGGAAGCGAATTCTCCTTTGCAATCGAACAGTTTAATAAACCACAGTCTGTCTCCGATCTGGCTAACTTTCCTCCTCCTCAGGAGGGACATTCTCCACCCTCTACAGTATATATATATATGCATCGGCTTGGCTTGACGTGGAAATTCATCGTGGTCAACTAACTATTCCAAACTGTCCCCCACTTTCCGCACGCCACCGGTCCAACTATCTTAAAACTGCCAATGCAACGGCCAGGAACGCAGTCGAAAGTGTCTCGGAGGAGGATATAACGGTGGAAAAAGTTTTTCGTTAAGTAGTGTGACAGGCAGAAAGTGGAAAAACAATCCGATCTCGTGGAATTTTTTTCTCTCTCTCTCTCTCTCTCTTTTTCTCTTTCAGAAGACTGGAACGATGTTGGAGTTTGCGATGTTGAGGAGAATACGAGAACACGTTTCCGATGGGGAAATGGGGACAAGGTTGTTCCTCGAGGAGAGGGAAATTGTCGAGATCAAAGCGAGATCTGATTTTTAATTCGCTTTTCTCAAATTGTTTTCGATTTTTTAGATCGTTGATTATCGAATAATATCTCGAAGCAGGATTACTTTTTACGTAATCGTGATTATTGAACGATTCTGTGGAGAGGAATATGATTGTGAAAAAAATTTCGAGATCGTTTTACATTATTTTTTTTCAAACGGAATATAAATTTTCGAAATAATGGATAAAAGAGGTTTTTTTTTTTGTTAAAACAGAGAATATGAAGATTTAAATTAAAATATTCGATAATGCGAAAATTTCAAAAGGGAGAATTTGATTAAAATATATACATTTTTTGCTATCGTATATTGCACGAGAAATAATGAAAAATGTATATTTAATAATATATATATTTTTTTTCACAGGATCAATACTAGAAATCATCGTCATCATTGATTCGATACTCTTGAAAACTTTGGCATTCGATGACTTGACGATTATTTTATGTCAAAATTATATGACATTTTGTGCGACGCCACGATCCCACGAGTGATATTCTCAACGATGGAAACGCGTTAGGGCGAAAAAGGAAGGAGAAAAGCGCAAGGAGGGAAATTTATTTCTTTCCGTCGGTATGTTATTATAAGCTTTTGCATGTTACGATCTGAACACGCGTAATAACATAATAACGCGTTCGAGACTTATCTCCGTGTAATACGTAATGCGCTGTGGCTAATCTCGGAAATTAAATCTTAATTCATGCGCGGCAAGCGGCTTCGTTGCTGGTTAAAAAAAAAAAAGTGGTGCACGTTCGATCGTGACAAAAATATTTTCACGACTCCATTTCCGCCACGCTCATCTTTCCACCCCTTCATCCACCCTGGCTTAGTCTTTTATCAGCCCAGCGAAAAATTATCCCCAGCGAATTTTCCCTCGGGACGATGAATTTATGAACACGAGAATACGATCCAAGGGAAGCATTTCTTCGTATCATTGTTTCCGATTTTAATACTCTGTGATTTTATTCGATGTTTATCGAATAAAAATAATTATTGCAATCTCTCAAGAAAAATGTGAGAAGAACAGAGTTAAAAAAACAATTTAAAATTTACAATTTACGTTTATTCCGTTTGATATCTAACAAAAGTAGTGAAACACTAGCTCACACTAGCTCGTCTTCGTACAATTCACGATCAACTCTAATTCGAAATTATTTCCAATACTATCCCAGTGTCTCGGGGTATCAGAATATAATACAGATCGTATCCCAGCGAAACTAGGTAATCCCACTCCGTAACGACTATACACAAAGCGAGGGACTCGGTATCGGTAAACGAAGACAGAATTTCAACGCCACCCCCATGCACACACACAATGGTTTCAAATTTACCTGTCGAGAATAACTCGAGCTCTGCCTAGCCGCGTATCAATTTATTTATTTATTTATTTATTTTCTATGAGATAGATCCAAGCGTTCGAACAAACTTCCAGAGAAAAAAAGGAAAAGAAACATAATTAAAAATTTCATCAAGTCTTATCTTCTTTTTTCTTTTATATATCTCAGATTCGACGAAAGGGAAGAAGAAAGATTCGACAAATTCCTATTACTTCCGGAAGGGTCGATAAACGCCCCCAACGAGTCAAAGGACGTTGACAAAGTTTCGGCACGGATTCACTGGCTATGAATATTCGAACGGCCAAAAACGGGGGTGGAAAGTTTAGGGACCGACGTTCCACGAGCATCCTCCTCCCTCCCTCTTATTATATCACGGCGATCCATTGTGACGATATTCCAGGAGACGGTAAACCCCGTATCGCGCGTCTCACTTATATAATTTACATCGACGCTTATTATAACCCTGGCTGGTTGGCGGGCACGTAACCAAGTGTGTACCGAGCGCATACCGGATGAACGTTATGTGCACGTAGCCTATGGAAACTCTCTGAATGGAATTCGTAACCATCCTCGTGTTCGGCCTCGATCTCTTTCCTTCCTTTATGTAATTAACATTATTCTCTGCGATTTTTATCGCGTGTCAATTTATCGTTTGGATTAATTGTTTAGATCGATGGAAATTCGGACTGGTTTCTATTTGATATCGATTGAATTGAACCGGATGAAAATATTGTGTAAATATTCTAAAGACAATCAAGCTATATGCAAATAAATAATTGTTTCATTGGAATTTTAGGATCGTGACATTTCAAGTGTAAAAGCTTGGGAAACAAACTGTTGATATGGCATTGGATTGAAAATATTGTGTAAATCTTCTAAAGACAATCAAGCTATATGCAAATAAATAATTGTTTCATTGGAATTTTAGGATCATGACATTTCAAAATGTAAAAGCTTGGGAAACAAACTGTTGATATGGCATTGGATTGAATCGGATGAAAACATTGTATAAATCTTCTAAAGACAATCAAGCTATATGCAAATAAATAATTGTTTCATTGGAATTTTAGGATTATGACACAAGTGTAAAAGCTTGGGAAACAAACTGTTGATATGGATTGAAAAACATTCCAGCAAACGAATTGTGGGAGTTATAGGGAGAATTTCTGTAAAAAAGTGGGATTAATCGCGAGTTGCTTTCGTTCTTGAGGACACGTCGGGATAGACTGTGGAGAATACCAATGAGAATGATTCAATGGTTAAATGCGTGTAGCATGAAGATTCAATCTTTCAACCTCTCTTTCTCTCTCTCTCTTTTAATCAGTCGTAATTTCATAGAATTGAGAAGTAGAAGAGGGATTTTTATTGGAACGGTGAAATCAGCTTGATGCTGATTCAACTTCAACTTCAACGAAAACTTGTTTTTCTCTTCTTTTAATTCTAATTTATTTAAATCGCAATTAACCGGTGTCGGTGAGTGGTTTAAAGAAGCCGTAAGATTGGTCGAAATTATAAGTTTGAAATATTTCTTCCAGGCGGTTAAAAAAAGGTAGGAGAAAATTAATTTCTCGTCACTTTGCGTTTTTTAACTCTCGCTGATGTAAATAATACAGTTACATAAACGAAAGCGTAGATTAACGTAGATTTTTAGTAAATAAAAACAAGATTAAATTATACAAAATCATCCCCACAAAGAGGAGAATTTTATTTTCGCAAAAGTAATAATAACAGCAACCACGTTTATCATCCCTGGATAAACGTGGCCGTTTAAAATTCGTAAATTCGCTTTGCGTTTTCGCAACAGCGTTAAGCCCCCAAGAATTAAGAGACCGAGTCTCTCTCTCTCTCTCTCTTAAACGGCCGTAAAGTTTCGTCTACTGAGGAGAGGCAGAATTCGTAAATTCGCGTGACGGGGTTGGGCCACACGTCTTCCAACCCTCACCTCGAATCGAGTTTTCTTACTACTGGGAAAACTACTCCTCCTGTATTCCGCAGACACATTTCAATTTCCCTTCACGACTCTATCTACTCTCCCGCTCGTACAATTAACCGCCTCAATTGCGCCGTTTTATTTGGAAGAAAGCGGGGAATTTCGAGGCGGGTTTTCATCGCGACGTCAGCAACCAACCCGACCCGTTTCGGATCCCGCAACGTTCGTTTGCGCGACGAGTTCGAACGAGGACGATTCTCATCGGATTTTCCGGGGGAATTCTCGTTCCGTAACGTTGAGGCCGAAGTTAAAGGCGCGTCGTAAAGCACGGTGAAAATGCAAGATTTAGAATACGGCAATATGATACGATCACCTCTTCCCTTCGGATGAATTTTCCACAGAAGGAGAATCGAATGTTTTTTCTTTACGATTCGTGTCCAAGTTACGGCAGGAAATATTTGTTGCATCCGGTTTTACAGGTTTTAAAGTTTCCTATGCGATTTTCTCGAATGAGGAATTACTTGAAAATAGTTCGAGATCGAAGAAACGAGAATCATAAGGATTTGGATGTCGATGATATGGAGAAAGAAAAATTGTTGTTTTCGTGATTTTGTTATTAAAGGGTTAGAGCATTAAGAGTTTAATCAAAGTTAAATATTTCATCTATTATGGATTACAGATACATATGTACATTGAGCATAATTGAACGCGAACGATCTACCGAAGTGTACCAATACTGTTGATCGTGGCATGTACAAGCTAACCAACCTATTATCGCGATCTTTGATGCGTCTACGATCGATACACATTAGCTATCGCGTGTATGTATTGGCTCGCATATCCTATCCGTGGCATGATTGCACGAGGGAAGCATATTCACGAATGAGATCGAAACATCTGTTACTGTATTTAAGAATCCATTCCATTATTCTTTATAAATAAAATTATTGTAGACTTAATCATTGTAAAAATTGAGAAATGAGATTGTAAATTAGAACGTGGAATTAATCTGTGCTCAAGTTAACCAGAACTCTATCCTAACAAAGAACGATCATCTCTAATAATTATTTTTTTAAATCTGCTTAGATCTCTCATTGATTTATTCCGTAAGCATCACAGTATTTACGAAATATCAAGAAAATCCGCTTTTGTATTATATAATCGCACACCATCCAGTATTCATATTCAGTTCTTGACATATACCCATAGTTACGTACACTTGCGCAACGCTATCGTATATATATATATATATATATATATATATATATATATATATATATATATATCCGTAGAAACACAGAAAGGATACTCAAATCCTTTACATAAATGGATATCGCATAATCCGTCGTAATGCGATTTAATTTCGATATCTAATAAATCGCGAATTCATCACTATCGGATCGAATCACCCGTCGTATTAATTTACAAATTTACAGTATGAAAATTATACGTGTATTATTACGCGTTATAATCGCGAGGATATAAATCCGTTGAACACGTGATAAAACATGTTACACAGATTTTCCCGGAATCGATTGTTTGCAAGAAACAATCGAAGTAACAAATATCGAAGAGAAAGGAGAATAGAACGCGTAAAACAGCGTAAAAAGAGACACCCGCCGCGAAGGGGGAAGAAAATCTAAAAAGAGGGAATCGACAAAGGCGCCTCCACTTGTATCGTGACGTGGTCGCGACACGCAAACTTCCGGCGAACGATACTCGAAACGAGACTCGAATCGCGTCCTTCTCCTCCTCGTTGTTAATTCCCTGCTCGCAGACGGCAGAAGCACGCCGCTTTCTCTCGTACACACGCCGACTTTTTCTCTTCTCGTTAAAAGGGGGATCCTCTCGGGGGACTCGCGCCGGGGGGCGATACACGCGAGCAACAAGGAGGAAAAGTCGTCGCTTGGAAAAATTATTTCTGCTTCTGACTCGGAAACAAACAAACGATAAACATCACCCTCTATAACTCATTGCCTTTAAGGGAGATACAATATCTCTATTTTGCAAATAAAGTTTATTATTAAATCAGAATCAAATCCAAAATCGAATGGTTGTAGTTTGAATAATTTTAGAAAAGTATTATCATAATAACCTTTAAGCAGATACAATATCTGCAAATAATTTGCAAATAAAGTTTTATTATTAGAATCAAATCCAAAATCGAATGAATTGTAGTTTGAATAATTTTAGAAAAGTATTATCATAATAACCTTTAAGCAGATACAATATCTGCAAATAATTTGCAAATAAAGTATTATTATTAGAATCAAATCCAAAATCGAATGAATTATAGTTTGAATAATTTTAGAAAAGTATTGTCACAACGGTGTGTATATCTGTGCAGAGAGGAGAGAGAGAGAGAGATGGATGAGGAGCAAAAAGGGGAAGAAAGGGGGAAGAGACATTCGGAAAATTCCTAGACGCCTTTTTCGTGCTAACGCGGCACAAGGCACACTGATCTTTATGGGTTTCCATATTTTACGAGAAACACGAGACGGTAGCGGTGGCTTCTTCTAGCTGCCCGGAGGCGCCTCCGCGCGACGTATTGTTCCGCTTTTCGTGAAACGTCGCTCCTTTATACGATAGATCGTCGAAGAGACGATCCTCCCCTCCCCCTCCCGTTTATGACGCATCGAACCGCTCAATCCGAACGTTTCCAAGGATCGATGGGATCCACTTCCGTTGAATATCCGTTTGTAACAGCCGATTCTTCGTTCCAGATAAGACGATATATATATATATATATATATATATATATATATATATATATATATATATATATATACGAGGTTTATTTTACGCGCAAGTCGAACCCGCCATCTTTGAATAAAACGAATAAAACTTTCAATTACTGCTCTCGAGATTTTCTTACTCTCTCCTCGGTTAAATAAATTCAACCGGTTAAATCCGATCATTGCGAAATTCCACAATTCTATTCCATCCGTTTTATATTTTATTACACGCGTTAAAAAAATTGATTATATTTTCATTCGATTCGAATTCGTCGATTTTCTTCGTTTCGAAGATATTCGATTCGCAACAAACGGGATACGGGTGCAAATTCCGTTGTTAGAGAGAGTATGCTGCTGGCACGCATACTTTATTGCCGCTTGTATATCTATCGGCCTACAAACACGTGCACCCACTCGTGCGGCCACAGTTATTTAGCCGGCTCAAAGTGGAAACACGTTTTCTCGTTAGTGGGCCCGCAAGGAAGATTTCTTTCCCCGACTATGCATCGCCGACTTGTAATGCATACACCGCTCGTATAAAGGCGTACACACAGCGGGAAGCGCATTGTTTCGTCTCAGCATGGACCGCTTGTTAAAGTTAAAAATAACCGGTCGAGCAGCGGAGAGAAAGAGAGAGAGAGAAAGGGAGAGAGAAATGCGAATCGTCTGGTGAGACAGACGTTGGTGTTCGTTCACCTCAAGTCGTCGTTCGACCATTCTCGATTCGAAGGTCGAGTTCCTCGCGCGAGTTCCTCCTCCCTTGGGAAAATATTTGCCTTAATTTCGAGCCACCGCCTCCCTGGAAACGACTCGAGTCCGGTTAAGGGATCCGAACCCACGCGAATGTCGCGCCAAATGCAAACAGGGATGAGGGAACACCTGATGCACTGCGCTCTTCTCACAGTGGTGTTGCTAACCAATCGAGATGGCTACGAGTCGCAAGTTGAAAACGTACGGAAATAAACCAAGATTTGCACGGTGCGAATTTAATTTAAATCTTTTAATCGATGTCAATCGAACAATTATGAATTAGAAAAAGAATTAAGTATCATAGAATCGTGAAATTCTATGAATTAAAGTTTCTATTCTATATTTAATGTTGCTCCATAAAATACGGAACATTCTCTTTAAAAATCTCGGAACGTGACCTTTAAAACACGACTCATGAATAATGCAGAAGAAATTGCTCCAGTGTATAATCCTCTTGTAGTTATGCATATTTTCACCCATTTTTTTCGTAGAAAGAAAAATTTCTAAATTATTTAAAATGATCATCTAGACGAATCATCCCGCGTCTCTTTATTTAATAACTCTATGATTATAAATTTAAAATTGTACGAATGTAATAATCAATTACTCTCTCTCTCTCTCTCTGATAAATCTAGATTTCGTCAGAAGAGTAGAATATATCTTATTAGTAGAAGCGGGGAAAAAAAATAAAACTCCAAGAATTCTATAGACAACATACGGTCTGCCTCCGGGAGGAAATGTCTTCTAGATATGCATAAGTTTCTTACGTTTCAAAACTCTGAACACCATCTGTCGCTCGACTTAAAAATGACATCCGGTATATCATGATTTCTCCTTCGGTTATTCCCTGTTTCCACCAATTGTAACAACATTTGGCCATCGAAATATTTAGGCCGCTTAAACAATGACCACGGAAACGATTGGATAAATATTGAAAGAAAAGAGTAAAACGAAAAAATAATTATTTACACGAATCAAACGTCGTAAAAATTTGCTTATTTAAATTATTTAAGACAGGATTGCTCGTTGAATTGCAATGATTTGTAAAAAAAAAAGACTACTAAATGGAGAATCTAATTTATAATTTAATGTTTCAGGAGAAAAAAATACGGACAGTTACTGGAATGAGCAGTTACGTGAGGTGGAAACAGATCTTTTTTTCTTGTTATATAAATTGTAAAAATTTTCTATAGAAAAAAAAAACTCAATTAAGTTATTCAACTGATTGCAAGAAAAAAAATTGCGCGAATCGGTGTAGAATTATTTGGAATCACCTTGCAGTTAGCATGCAAATTTTTGCCGCGTTTCGTGCTATTTGCAGTTTTTATGCTTTTATATTTCCATTCAATGGGACGCGTGCATCGTCGAAAAAAAAAGAATTTAATGACGTTCGTTGTTAAAATGATAGCACGACACGTGTAACATTGCGCATAGAACGTGCCATCAATGACACGTTGGTGTAAAAGAATTTAAAAAAATCGGCACAGAGTCAATTATTTAAAAATAGAGATTGGATTAATTCTATGTATCAAAACTGAAATACTATCACGGCAGAATGTCTAGTAATAAAAAAACGATTGTTAAAATATTTCACGATGGGTTCGAACAAAAGATTGATATTTAAAAAAACAAAAAACAAAAAAAAATAGAATTTTAATTCGATACACCATTATATTTCGAAAATATATTCTAACGAATTTAATACCTATTGAACCTGTAGATAACAAAATAAAATAGCTTATAAAACAGTGAAATCTATTCAACGAAACCTATCACACGCGATATATATATAAAAAAAAAAAAAAAAAAAACAAATCTCCTTTTTGTTTCATAAAATATTCTCATTCCGTATGCAATCATGCATATTTCCCCCCGATAAATAATGCACACTGAATACTGGCTGACAGATTTCAATTATTCTTCTCGCCTATTCTACTTTTTCAATTTTATGAAATACCATAATTCAAATCTCCAATTATATCTCCTTTCGTTTGTCCGTTTGTTATTAAAATTTTGAAATTTCGAAACAAAAGAAAATCATAATAATTACGCGAGAAATAATGACCGTTCAAAGGGAAGTTCAGAAATCCTGAAAAGCAGAGAGAAGAATCGTTATCGCGCGCAAATGCGCAACGAGCAGTCCACCTGTCCTCACCTGGCCTCCTCCTCGACGTGAATGGAACTTATAGCGGGACTTAACGTAGGCATTGTACGAAAAAAAAAAAAAGTGAAAGGCAAGGCCACTTGCCGGCAGAAGCTGAGCCCGGTGTGTAAAAGAGAAGGAGGAGTAAAAAGAGGGGAGGCAGCTTTGACATTGGCAATGACCAGTTTCAGTTACACGGTTGCCCCGCGTAATACTGGCGTCGACTTTTCCGCGAAAGAACGGATGAAACGAGGAAATTGCACGAGGAAATTCACGCGGCCAAACAGGTGGGACAATGGACGAATTTAGACAGCGACGAAGATAGGTATTGTCGATCGATCGCGTCGAAATCCTCCTCCCCTATATTATATCGGCATAATCTGATTCCACGTGATATATTTCGTGTATTTTGAGTATGACGTACGCGAATTTTGTTCAAATGTGCACGGTATATAATTTCGTAGTGTATTAAACGCGAGATGTTTGTCCAGTAAATGAGGATAAATTGTGAGTTTTTGAAGGAATTTCATTAAAAATTATCGCATCGAACGGTTTGATTGTAATTATGGAAGAAATAAAAGCAATATTATTTGAAGAGGAAAGAAAAGAAGAAGGTGGAAGATTGAAAATCTTGAAAAGAAATATGTTAATCTACGTGAAATATATATATAAAATAATTTTTTGCAACGATATGGAGTTATTATGCGAACTTATGAATAAAGTAAGTTTGTTTGTTTCTTTAATTGAAGCTCGGTTTGAATTTTCCCCTTCATAAATAATTCAAAATTGATCAATTTTCTCTAAGAAGTTCCTGCACTCTGCCTCTAAACTTTAGCTATAATGTTCCTTCGTAAGTAAGCAACTCCTGCCCGCCTATACTTCTCGAAAGCATATCGCGTAATATTAGGTTCATTATTTCCTGATCACTGAAAACATAATGAAATTTAAACGATCCATATTTCTCTGATATTAATTATCTAACACTCGGAACATTCCCTTGCGTACAATTTATCTTTTCAATTTACCTATCATCCACAATTTAATCTTTACGTCTCCTATGCACAATATTAATAAAACTAGAAACTTCGAAACTTCGAATCGATCAAGAATCAAAGAAAAAAAAAAAAAAGAAAATTGACGAAATAAAAAGGCCCGAACCACGAAGAGGTTAAAACGAGGGGGTGAATCATATTTCTATACGGTGATAAAAAAGAATCGTGGAAGTTGGGTGGCGAGCGTGGAATGAAATAAAAGCTGCGAAAATCGAGTTCGAGGACCACGCTGGCAAGTAGTTTGTTGAATCGATCGAAGTGAAAACTAGCCCCAAGCGAAAACATCCTGACGATTTTTGTCGCAGCAACAAGTTGGTGGGTGGGACCCGTTCGGCCTGGCTTCGAAGCCTGGCTGGATACGCATTATTGTAATATTCAGCGAGGTGAATTCAAAGCCGCCAAAGGAATCCCAGGAGGATTTAATGTAGATCAGTCCATTTAACTAAACGTGAAACGCGAAAGGTTAGCCGCCTCCGGTTATGAAACTCGTCTTTTTAAATGATATCGCGTGAAAAATTGGATCGATCGAGCGATAAAGATAATTTCGATCGAATAAAATATATTTTACTTCGGTATTGATTGGAATCGATCTCCTCTCGTGAAACTGAGGAGAGAAAATTAACTGGATCGAATGAAAAGAGAACTGGATCGTTTGTACGATCTTAATATCTTGGACTAGTTTAAAAATATAAAAAAAAAATAATCGCGTGTTTCAGTAATCATTTCTTTAATACAACATTTGAAATTTTTTTTCATAAAATAATAATTGTTGTATTTCAATTAAATCCAATATTTATGATCCTTCGCGTAGTTTAAAAAATGTTACTTTTTACGAATAGTTATTTTAACGTTATTTTTTTCGATTCTAATCCATAGTAATAAAAATAGAAAAATGTAAAAAAAGCACAAAGTAAAACAAAGTAAAACTGGGTAAATGTAAAAAATTGTATAATTTAACAATCTACAATCTAGAATTTGAAAAATACAGAAAAGTATTTTATAAAAATATACGTCTAATAAATTGTAGAAATAATTTTTCCATTAAAAGATGAATAATATTGTGGAATTAATCTTCAACTATCTTCAACGAAAAAAATGATATGATTTATTCAACGCAAACTTCTGTAATAGGAAATATTTTTCTTTTTTTATCTATCAATTATAAGCTATGTAATATAAAACGTGTGAAAATTAAGAAAAGAAGGAAGAAAAGACGTCCATTTGATAAGGGTAAGGGTAAGAAAGAGTCGAGTAGCTCTCGATTTTATATTGGTCAACCTCTTTTATTGCATCATTAATTAACAGAATGATGTGAGATGGTGCGTAAACCTTGCTATAAAGGTTAGCACATAGAGAGGACCCTAAAATAAAGTGATTCACTTCTAACTCGACAAAAAACCTGTTAGAGTTTCTATTGGCAATTTGATGATGATATAAAAAGAAATTAACTCCTTAGGTCCTAATAATAACACTTAACACGAAAATCCACGTAAATAATACGTGATCTGATTTCGATACGATTTCGATGTTACGATCATAGCAAAAGAAAATAATTTCTAAACCTAAAACATCCTCTATATAAATGAATCTTCTATTATTTAATAATAATTTAATATTTCGATTTATAAAATATTTTTAAGAAAAATCTTGCCAAATTCACAAGTACTCCGAATTAAAAATCGATTCAATATCGAAGTATTTATATATTTGGGAGAATTTTCATAGAAATATATTTCGAATTATAAATCGAAAGAGATATATTTCGGAATTAAAAACTTTCTTCATTTGGAGTTTTATACCATTGTATTTTATTTCGTTATTTTTCACGAAAAGAAATATGATACTATTAAATTCAATCATAACTATATCTAAAAAATTAATGCGCCATCTTCACAGGTCGTTAGATGACGTCAGAAATGTACACCATATTTAATTTTGTCAGCTTCGTTTCCAAGAATTCTTTCTACTATGAAATATATATATCGCGATATATATTATTACGATGGAATACTGTTTAAAGTTATAGAAGGTTACGAATATCAAAGAAAACAACAAAAACGAATCAACAAAAATATCTGTTATCGCCATCTGTTAACTACTTTATTTTTTGTCTACGCGCCAAAATGCTTCGATGTATTTCGTGATGAAAGTCGAAGGACATGACTCATTTGAACACATTCACTGCACGCCAAGGAGAACATTATACTCGAAACGCGTAATACATGTGAGATAAAAGGAGGAAAAATATCAAAATTCTTACCTGGGATAAGTCGGAGTCATCGCGAATCCTGGCGTCCATGGTTTGAGTGGCGATAATTTCGATTGCAAAGGCAATCAGGACAGCCGCGGTGAACAAACAATTGCTGATTGACGACATAGTTTCTCCGTGAAATGTTCACTGATTCGAACAAAGAATGTCACGATCGCACGAAATTCACCAATTCACTATTCGGAACAGTAGTTTTTTCAATAATACGGCACAGAGAAAAACGAAACGACGCGAAACTACGATCGAGGATCACGGTCGATGCGCGCTCTACTGCACAGCAACTTCGATAGGTCGAAAACGCGCAATAGCGACTAATTTCAAGAGTCAGCGACCTAATGGTCGCACGGTATGCGCACTACCGCCGCACGCGCGGTATTTGAAAAGGGGAAAACGGTTTTTTTTTTTCGTCAAGCACGAAACGGCGTAATAATAAACAGGGTTGGAGAACACGAAGAAACTGAACGACAAGATCGTTCGACGTCACGAGGAGAACTCTCGGACCGAGAATCAACGCACAAGACGAGTCAGGAGAGAAGCAAACGTACCGAATGACTCCACACTCTTTTCGTAGGACGTGTCAACGATACGGAGGATGGCGCGGAACTGCGCCCTCTCCATGCCTGGACCCCCGTAGCCCCCACCACACCACCGAAACGAGTCTTCGGTATACCGTACTGTCGTCTCCCCTCCGCCGCGTCCGACTTTCCCCCTCCCTTGCGCCACGCGTTACCCATAGCTCGCCGCGACACACATTAAACACACCCGTATCGCGATGAGACTCGTGAGTCGTAATGGTCGTTCAATTCTCTCTTTTGCAAGTGGTCTTCTGGTTAGAATTTATTCCAAGTCATAGTTTGGGTATAAATATTGGAAATAATATGGATTCGACGTTTGATAAATAACGTGTTTCGATGAGATTGATTGGAACGAATGAAGGGAACGATCGGAACGTGGAAAAAGTGATTTATCGAAAGAACGATTGGATGCTAACCTAAAAATATATTTCTAAATCGTAATTGAAATGACGAATGATTACAATGTTTTATAAATATTTGCTTCTCGTTCCAAGAAAAATTTATTTGAGTTTCACTGAAGGTATGCATTTACTGTAAATATGGATTTTTTTTTCTGTAAATAATCATACAGATCAGAAAGAAATTATATGATATGATGAGGTTAGTTGTAATAATTAAAGATTTTGTAAAACTTGTATTATGTTTCATAGGTGAAATATAATTTCATTGTTATTGCAAAAGAATAAATAAATGAAAGTAATGAAACACATAAAATACAATGTATTAAATGTTATTAATAAGTGAGGAATAATTAAATTGATTATTAACATATTTATTTATTTCAACTGTAATTTCATTGTAATTAAAAGGTAATTAAATTATTAAAATCATAAATCTGTTCATTAAATTATACAATTTTCAAAATTTATATGAAAAATAAATATAATCTTATCACAAAAGATATTAAATCAAGTTCTAAGAAAAATATATATATATATTTGTAAAATTCTCTTATTCAACAGAAATTGCTATCCTGATTCTATCCTGATTCTAAATTATACATCTAAGTAACACATCTTTTTAACATTCTTCAAATATATTTAATAATTTTTTTCCCCCTCAAATTTCTTGATCAATACATGTAAGTAACATTTCACATTGAAATACCAGAACTTTAGTCCAAAAAAGAAATCATATACTATCAATTTCAGGATACAAATTGTCACAATTTACATTCCACCCAAGAAAGTCTGGTCTGTTCGAAAGGACAGAAATCTTTTTCTTAAGGCCAGGGCTACTCCCAGTCGGAGGCATGATCGTCGCGCGTGACGTCATCCACCCTCTCCTTGACCAACTACTACGAGATCCCCGACTGTATCTCAACAGAGACAGAAAGATGTCACGTCTACAGGCTTTTCTCGTTCTCTACGAGTGTTCTTTCAAGAAGCCGCGCGTGTCTTCCCTTCTCTCTGCTTCGTCTGCGAATCTATGCTACTCGAAGCTGTTAGCCAAAAGCACAAAGTCACGCTATATGAAAAAGACTCGGTTCTTCCATCCTGCTACATTCTTTTTTCGCCCGGACTTATATATATATATATATCAGCTTGGAAAAAAATCCACCTCTGTTCGGGGACGGAGAACAATAACGTTGCGCACAATGCGCCAATTTACCTCCGTGCCAAGTGGCAACCGTCTATCCGACTCGAGCAACGAGAAACGACGAATTATCGTCGTTCAAAGAAGGACCAGAGACCGACCAAAGTGTACTGTGAACGTACAGTTAAGTACCCTTAGTGATTGCCATTAATTAATTCCGGCTTTACAGCCTCCGACCTTCTTCCGTCTTAGCTCCGCCCTTAATACATTCACTCATAGTCGTGACTTCCGTCATTAATAATCTAAACGGAGTCTAATCTTTAGAAATTGCTCTTTAATATAAAATACCCGGGAAAATTTGCTCTACACGATAATTTTGGCGGATAGTAGATGGGTAGAAATTTTCATTTTCAGTCGGTTGTACGGATGTCTTGTCTAGATAGATGGAAACACCGCATAATTGTAAATTCGTTCTCAAGTTCAACGATCCAAAGAGGTATCAAGAGCATCCTGGTGGACTTAGACCGATTCTCCTAAGACAATGAGGATTAAGGAGGATCCCGATCGCGAATATAAACGCAATGGGCTTGCGGAACTTCCCTATCGTTCGCCTGTTCGCCTCCAATTGTACACCCAGAGTATTGCTAAGTTTGTCCCAATCCCTTAGGTAATTAGTAGCCTAGATACACCTGTTTGACCCCACCGACGAACCAATTTCGGTTACTTGAGCAACTACTCCGCTCTAAGCTTTCGCCGCCATCATCATTGGGACAAAAATCTTTGGGACAAAAATTCTAAGGTAAAAATATTTTTCAATATCAAATTGATAGATGTGCATCGAAAGACAAAATAATTCTACGATATTAACATTTCTTATTGTGGAATATCAATGTAATTCTAATTCTAACACTTGTCATAGAATTTCGTATTTATATAAGAATATTCAAAAGTTCTGATACGGAGGGACGGAATAATCCTAGAATTTCCCATGAATCCAACGTTCCATACGAATGATTTCTATGAGCAGGTTTGCTACGCCCGTTCTAAAACAAAAATAGATAATCCGCGGGTGTGATCGAACGGTAACCATCGATCATGCGATATTCCACACTCGATTGAACAACACTACGCAGCCTTTTCGAACACGATACTCATCACTGTATTGGCACTGTAAAGCATTCGCGTGTGACGTTAATTTAACTTAATTCTCGTTAAATTCTAGGAGGCAATTTTTGGGGGTTCAATAGATGTGAAAATGATCGACACGTTTTCATCCCGATGGATCTTCTTCCGAACGTTAAAACGTCGTAAAAATGGAGAAGGCACTCTGTGTGGGATCGCGTTGAAATTATCGAGCGGCTCGCGATTCCGCGAGAATTACGGTTCGAAACTTTATATCGCGTGAGAATAAAGCGGACCACGTGGACGGTTTAATGAAACGTTTTATCGAGTTTAACTTTAACTTTCTCTTTGCTCCAATAGTGGGAGATTAGTCTTTTCGTGGCCTTGTGAAATCTAATTTTTTTTAATAGAATTTCCACTTTTTACGCGAGCATTCGATGGTATCAACAGATAGGAGAAGGAAAGTTTCTATAGATTAAATATTTTGTACATTTCCTTCTCTTCTCTTTTCTTTTTTTTCTTTTTTCAACGAATATGGAGAGGATGAAATTTATTAAAAATTCTTCTCTTCGTAATGTTTTTTCTTTTTTTTTTAATACATTTGGCACAAGTGCAATTTTTCTAAATTTTTGAAATCGAGAATTTTAAGAAAGATCGAGATGAAAGAAAAAAAAAATTGAAATTCTGCGTTAAAACGATCTCGATAACAAGTTTAAATATTATCAAATTATTTCTTCGAAATTATTACAGAGCTGTAAAAATGTATTAAAGCAAAAAGGATCGAACTTTTCAATCGAATCGAAAAATCAAAGGAAAATTTCTCTATGAAACGTGAATGGAGATTATCGCTTTTTAAAATATCATTATATCCATTTGATGACAGAAATTTTTCTATTTCGTTATATATTTAGATGATAAAGAAAAAAAAAATGGATTAAAGCGAAATGCATTCAATTTCCATAAAATTTATCCCGTAATCTAACCAGCGACACCAATTTAACTTTTTCAGTAACTCACTTATACCAATCATCCCCGATGATAATTTTCAAAATTATCCCTTTAAAATACAGTATTTATATCGCACCGATTTTCACCGCAATTTCCACTTCAAACGGTCCACACTCGCTATTAACTATTCCACATTAATAAAATACTTAAATCAAACTATTTGAATCTAACGAGGCATGAATTTAACTTTAAAACAGAAGAAGCAATGATAATTTATTTAAAAAAAACCATAAACATTTTATAGAAATTCAACAATTCAATCACGTGCAACCTCATCTCCCCGAAAATTCTATTCATTTCATCGTAAACGTTTCACGAAAAATGTTCGTTAAGGAATTGAGACGTCTCTCTCTGCGAAATTATTCGAGAGATTCGTCGCCCAGCGATGAAGACGGGAGAGAAGGAAATGCTTGGTCGATTTTCCGCGTGTGACGAAGGGGAATCCAAGGAATGCAAGGACATATCCCAACGAGGAGAAGGAGGAGGAGGAGGAGGCTACGTTTCCTTTCCCTCGATTTTCAGAAGCGAGCCTGGTCGAGAAAAGGTAAGATACACGGCTTGACACACTTTAACCATTTCTGCGGCGAGAAACACCGTGGCGGAAACACCTTTGGGAGGAGCTGGTTGTGCAAGATGCGGGGAGTCCAAGTTTGCCAGCGTCTACTTCCGGCAAGGAAGAAGAACGCGCCTGGACTATGCTGGGCTGGGCATAGACGCAGCTCCGTTTCTACATCGAGAGAACGTATTTGTAAACATACATCCTACCCACGAGGCTCGAGCAGCCTCGTCGTCGTCGTGTCGCTGTAAATCCCTGTACATTAATATTAATGCGTCTTCGGCATGTACGACATACTCGTGCCCCCTACACTCTCAGCTGGTTCTCCGCATCGCAGAAAGCGCAGAGAGTTCAACAGAGTTTACGGCACCGCAACCGTGAACAACCTCCTCGCAATATCTGTGTCCCGTCTCTCCATTTTCCCTTTCCGCGCGACCGTTCCTTCTGTGTCGCCTCCCCCACCTCGTCCGGATAAAATAAGACCATTCTTTTTAATTAGCTTCTTCTTTTTTTTCTTCTTCTTCTTCTTTTTTCAGACGCGGGTTATAGGAAGATTTAGAGATTTAGTGGTTAAGGAATAATTATCGCGGAAAGGAAGATTGTAATTTAAATTCTTTAGATTTGGCTTTGTCTCTTGTTTCTTTTGTTTGATGGACAAGGATTTTATAAGGATATTCGTAAAATTAATATTAAAAATATATATATTCATTTTTGTATCGCAGTTATAAATATTCTGATGTTTACAAAATTCTTTACGTTTTGATATTTTTATAGTATTATACAGCAGCTACATATATTATTGAAAAAAAAAACAACAAATATTCGAAAAATTGTAGAATGTATTAATTTAGTTGGAAATATAGTAGAGAAAAGAATAATCGATATAGATCGCAAATGATAGATCTTGCTGTATCTAGTTTCAATCGACCAGAGAAAGAGAGAGAGAGAGAATTTGATGAAATACAAAAAAAAAAAAGGCTATTGTCAAATCAAACGAGAGTGGAAACTGACCTGTGATAGTCAAAATCCTGCGAGGCAGAGGAAATATGACGGATGCGTTAGTTTTGGGGGCAGAACAATTAAACTGGTTGAACGAATGAATGGATAGAATCAATGAATGTACGGGTAATTTATTTTATTCCAATTTATAAACTTCTTTCTCCACGCTATCCGGATCAATATTTTTAATCTTCCGTTGAAAACTGATCAAACGTTCAATTCCACGATCCATCTAATCTGGATTCATTCATTCCCCTCCCAAATATTAAAAAATACTTTCGTGGATGCTCATTTACAATCTCCTCGACAACAATCTTACAAATCTGCAAAAAGTCGTATTTTTCAACCCGTAAAATGACGATATTTCTCAATGTTTCTCCCTACATATGGAGCATGAATTTTCATAATCCCATAATATTCCCTTGAAAATAAGAACTCGACTCAACATCCATTTTAAAAGAGATCTTGTATCTCGAATCATCTTACATCCTCTTAAACTCGTCACGACGATTCGACAGATTAAGAGAACCGTCTCACCCTCGTTCGATAAATAATATAATCCCACAATATTCCCTTGAAAATAAGAACTTGACTCATTTTAAAAGAAATCTTGTATCTCGAATCATCTTACATCCTCTTAAACTCGTCACGACGATTCAACAGATTAAGAGAACCGCCTCACCTATGATTCGATAAATAATAAAAATAATTTGTCCACCTTGAAAGCTTCCCCTCGATCGATCGATTGCATCAAGGATCCAACCATATTCGCCATATTGTAGAGGGTGTCGTGTCGAAAGAGGGACGGCATCCACCCACGACACGTATCCAGGCAGCACGTTATTAAGAGGGCTAACCGTATTCAGTTGGCGAGGCGTGCGTTACACGCACATATGCCGGCAGGTGTATGCGGGGCGTATGTGGGGCAACGTCGACGATGCTCGACGACGGCTGAGCTTCGTTCAGGATGGCTCGTTACGCAAGCCGAACTGCCACGCGGAAGCGGTATCAAGGAAGGAAGGGGGGGGGGGTAGTGCTGTAGCAACAAGATGTTATCACAATTGCACAGGCGGAAACAAGCGACGCTTGTAAGCCGCGTAAGGAATGTTCGGATTAGTTCTCTCGGTCCCGAGTTAAACCCGGCCGTCGTTTTCTCAAATGCGTTCTGAACGTCGCTTGTTAGAAACGAGTATATATATATATATATATATAACGTATAATTCACGCGAATTAATACATCGGACGTAACGTCTCGTCGAATTAACGCGTACTAAGAGTAAGAGGCGAGGTTTAACGCGCGTGTAAAGATTACCTGTCGTCGAAGGCGTCGACACGCGGAACGCTCGTCGACAGAAAGACGTGTATGGCGGTGGAGCAACACACGAGTTTCATAAGGGCGCAAAGATGTTGGACATTGAAGAAATTTCGTGTAGGAAAAGGAATAATGCTTCTTGCGTCGTGATGGTGGAAAAGTTTCGTGTTTGGAAGGGGAGGGATGGTTTTTGGATGAAGTTTGTTTTAAAGTTGACGCGAGGATTGGAATTCTGGAAGATGTTTTTGTTCGGTGGAGGAAGTTAAGATGTTGGTTAATTTTATTACTGATTATTGTTGAATGATTTAAATTTATAGAAGGATATTTGTTAGATTGATAATACAAATTTTTTTTTTCAGGGAGGAACGTTAATGTAGGAATGTTTGAAAGTGTTTGAACTCTTTTTTTTAATATTATTGAACTTTAAAATATTAAAGTTCAGGGAATTGATTATGTTCAACAGTGGGATAATGTTATAGCGTTGAATTTGTAAATTTTTCTGAAGAAAATTTATAAAAGAAGTAGAGAAGGTTGTATAAAAGAAGATGTAATATATTATGATATAATTTTTGATCTGAAGTGATATTCATCACTTCAGAACTTTGAGAAATTTCAATTTTAGGAATAACTTTTCATACGACGCGTTATATGATAAGAAAATATTATCGTACTTGTACACAAGTAAATTTAAAGTTGTTGAGCATCCAATTTCTTCGTATCAAATAACCATATTTATAGCTAGGAAAATTAAATAAAATCTTGTTAGTTTAATATATATATATTTACTTTAAAATTTGTTATCTCATAATTAATTTGATGCAACTCACGTACAATTAATTATTCCAATTAAAAATAAAAATTTTCTTCCACCAGAATATTGAATATAACGTCAAATCCCGATTCTTGTAATATTTGAAATGATTTGTTGAACGCATATTGTACTTTATGAAGGGAATAATTGGAAGTTGAAGTAATATCTTAGAATTTATTTCTCCATCGATTTCCAACCGCGTAAAGTAAAGAGAATTTATAGTGCTAAATTTAAAAAGGAGGAAATCGAATAATTATATACACTCAGAATTCGTAATAATAGAATTAATATAATCAGGATCAGCGTACAAATTGGAACACGTAAAATATAAAAAATATAAAGGAGAATATTTAATGGATAAATTGAACATCCCCAAGAATATAAATATCATCACGCTCGAATCGATCGATCCATTCAACTTTAAATTACAAAATAAAACTGAAAGAAAAAAAGAAGAAAGGAAGAATATACTAAATTTTTATCCCCTCCCCAAAAAAAGAACTTAATCCAATTTCTAAAACAAGATTCCCATCTCAACATGAAAAACAAAAAAAAAAAGACGAGAATCGAAAGAAGCAATGATCCAAGACGTTATTTGTCCCGTAACCAATCATCTTCGCGTGACTTCATCCCCGCAGTCTTGAGCAACGTAATCGTATTAAGGAATCTTGGCGCGGAGTGATGCTGCAACCGCGTAATACTGCAAGCTAATTTTCCGCTTGTAAAATAACCGGGCTCCGGGTATCGTAATTAATAACCCGTAAGATGATTTACGGACTTTGCGTCTAATAAACCGCGCGTTACATCGTGGCCCACGCTTTATTTCATAGAGGTGGCTGCCTCGAAACTTTTTCGCGAGAATTCGAACGTCGTACATCATCGCGTTCCTTCCTCCTTTCGAAGGAGTCGAGGCTTCTTCTTCCAGGGAGTGACGGTTTTTCGAAAAACGCGAGTCGGTTTATTTTTTAATCCACGTATCCCGCGATCGATCCACTTTTTAAAATCGAATGTTTCATATTTGAAGACTGGACCGGTGAAAAATGGAAAGGAACGTACGTGGAAATGAAATTTTTAAGCAAAGTTCATTTATTTATTTATTTTATTTTATTCAAGTTATAATAATAATCGAGATGCGTGGGAAAATTGCTTTTATTCTTCAACAGAATTCCGCGATGCTATAATTAAATTCAGATTCAAATAAAAATATGTACAATTTCCATTCTCTCGAGAGTGAACAAATTTAAACGATCTCCTTGAATCCAGCCCAGCCAGATTAATTAATCGGGGGAAGGCCAATTTCTTACGATCCCTTCAATTGCAAACTGGCGCGAGGTGAGAAAGCGTGAAAGCCGGGATATGAAATTTTCCCACACGAGATTTTCCACGGGATCGGCGGGAAAATTCGTTTGTAAGGGGCCGAGACGAGGCTCGTTGAAATTAATTGGCTTTGACTCGGGTTATTAATTAACCCATCCCCGCGATAGCCAATTGTACCCGATGTGTCATAACCCAGAAATGGGAGTGGGGCAAACCGCGGGCAAACTTTCACGAGCTCGAGGATCGATATCTCGTAGCGGTGGCTGCGAATTATGCTTCCCTCGTAAATCAATATCCGTCGTTGCAAACTTGGCCGTGTTTCGTATTAAAGAATACGTGGAGGAGGGGAGGGAGAGGTATAATGCTTATGTACCATCGTTCTCGTTAATCGTTTAACGAATATAGATATAATTCGATAATTCACAGGGGGGGAAATTAATATTTCAAGTTTGTACTTCGGGATTTATAACTTTCGCCAATTTGCAAAAGTTGGATGAGATTCGAGTTTGAAGTCGAAATTAGATTTAGGGGTGGGGGAGATTCTTCGAAGGATATGTGACGTTACGAATAATCTCTTCTACTGAGAGGGATGAATCGAATGGATGGTATAATACTCGTAAATCGTACGACTGTGATTTAATGCAATTAAATATTTATCAGAGTGTTATTAATATTCGGTGTAGAATAGTTTCCGTTCTGTCGTTTTAAATTTCCCTTTTTTTTCCCTTTTCCAACTCGTTTTCCGACGTACAATTTTACGTGATTCGATGATTACGAAGTAACAAACGATCCTAATTTTTTAATTCCACGATAAATAAGGATTTCGAGATACGGTGAAAGGATTAATTACCGACATGAAATAAAATATATTCGAAATCTTTTGCCACGAATGGAATTAAAAATGTACTCTACCAGGATATTTTTACAAGTAATCTCAAAGTTGATCTCCTTGACTCCTTCTGAGAGCATATATCTGAAAAAAAAAAGGTCAAATTGACTTGGCCAACGTTGGGTAGTCCTCGTTTACGAGCGTTTCTCTTATTATAAGATGACACGGGGATTGGGGACAGGGTTAGAGCGGTCGGGAAAGGGGGTTAGCGTTTGACAAATGCGTGAATCGCGTGCGGCGCCCGTGTAAATCGAAACCTCGATGCAAGAAAGGGCACAAGTGGCGCGGAAATCGCGTATCACGGAGGGGGGCGAAACTCTGCTCTACGGTTTAACAACCACGATCCACGAGGTGCCTCCGCCTCCCATTCTCATTTCCCCCGATTCTTTACCGTGCGATTAAGTCGTCCGCTCCTTTTTGCCGACAGTTTCCCTTACCCGCGACATCGGGGAATTTTTCCTTTGTTACGCGCCCGTAATGTATCTGGCTGTTAAGGGAACAAAAAGCAAACGAGATCCTTCGCCATATCTAAACCATTTCCGGGTTGTGTATATATATATCGGATATAAATGAAACTGTCATTTTTGTTTTTTTTTTCTTTCCTTCTCTAATATTCTCTCTTATTTACTGATTTTGTACGTAGCTATATGTTCGTTTTATTTATATAAAGTGTACAAGAGTATCTTAAATTGATTTACTTGGATTATGTTTGGAACATTATTGACGAAGATAGATAAATTATAAAAATATATATATATATTTGAAGGTTGAAGTTAATAAAGCTGCGTGATCGAAAAGTTTAGAATATAATTGATTAAAATAACGAGGGAGCGGTACAGTGCATTTTATTCGTTCCTGTTTAAAACGTGTTCCTGACGCGCGATGCATAATGTTTAACAATTACATGCATTCTTTAAACAAATATAACGTCCAATATGCTAAATCGTTCGTTTATTGTTCGTACTTCGAGAAAGAATCTCTGGGAATAACGACGTAATGCATGCATAAAATAGCAAACGAAAGTCCGTTGATTTAAATTCATTTGTCCATGGCGAATGTACGAAGTCTATTGAATTTTCACATGCCACTTACGATAAAAGCGCCGATAAAAGCTTCCAATAAACTGGTTTAAGCCTTGAATCCTGATTAATTTTTTCCCCTCTACCCGCGCTTCGTCGTCTCGTGATTAAGATTTATCGGATTCCAGGTGGATCCTTCTTAACATATTTTTCAAATTGTTACCTCACCTTTACTATTCAACGCACCAACAATTTTTAATCTTATATTCTTATAATTAAAATTATTGGAAAAAAAGAGAAGGAAGGAATAATGGTATTTTCGAAAAACTCTTTCGTTCTCCAATTCTAATAATAATAATAATAATAATCTTTTTCTTTTCTCGAAAAGGAAGAACTCTAATGTTTTTTTATCAAACATTCATTATTATCATCAATCGTATAATTATATTATAATAAATTTATCCCATGATATTCCCTTTTACTGAGCTCAGGTTGAAGTTTATTCGCGTAAGAATATACACGCGTATAAGCGGAAATAGTTATTGTACATCCATGAATGCCTCGCCGCAATTTCAATTCGAAAGTTTCGTTCAGTTTCCAGAAACCAAGAAGACCGAACGTTCCTCCCCTTCTTCCTTCCTTTCTCCGGTCGAGGGGGAGGGGGGCTAACGTAAATAAATGAATTATTCAGAATACTAGGTTTGATTATGGCGGTGTAATTATTGAAACGCGGCATTGTGCCGTATAATACACCTGTTACGCGTACTTATTAACTGAATTGCCAGCCAATTTCATATTCCACTCTTATTCGAACTAATACAGTTTATCACCGTCTCAATTATATCGGCGAACTTTAAAACGGTTTTACGGTTCCACGGTTGTGACGGAGAGACTTAAGGAACAAGCGAAATCTTTATCTTTCTCATCATTTTTCCATTATTATTAAAAAAAACGAATTTTCCCCTGTGAAAATGTGAACAAGGAGCAAGGAAACAACTCTCTTGCGTTAAATTAACGTTGTTGCTTGAAATTGAATCAAGATGAAAAATTATTTTGCTTGATAATAAAGAAAGGAAAAAGAAAATGGATAATGTTAATCCTATTTAATGTTAATCCCCTACAAATTTATAAAATTCGTAAAATCGTTGAGAAGAGAATGTCTATAATTTTTATCCATTGATTCAGATCAGAAGAATAGAAATGTAGAAATATATTTAATCATATTTTATTTTATATAATTGAAATATTGGTTTAATTTGAAATTGGCAGGTAATGGTTAATAAGTAAGACACATATGCGAAGAAGTACTTTTGGAGGATCGCGCTTTGTCTCGATCGTTCCGTCCTGATTCGCAAGAAATTTATTGTATCGGGAACAATAGATCGTTTTAAGGTGTAGATCGTCGACTTTTCCGCGGTTTCGTATAACGATCGCTCGTTAGCCAGGCTAATTACTCGGCTAGTGGGCGTTGGACTGTGAAAGTTCGTTAGTTAGTACTACAGGTTAGTGCCCAAAGGGAGGTGGCATTCGTCCCACTCTCTCTCCCTCTCTCTTCAACTTACTTACGCCCTCCCTCTTCGCAGTTTCACCACCACCACCACCGCTTCTTCCTTCCATTCTGATTGCTGACTTACGAAAACCGCAGGTGTCGCACTTTGCTGGACGAGTTCAAATAGCCGGAGTGCCGAGTTCGGCTTAAATTCGTCCAGATTCCGTGGCCGAAACGCGTGGCGAAAACGTCTCAGCACAAATTCCGGATCTTTCGTTTACCTTGTTACAAACAGGTAATTTTTTCCTTTCCATTTTGCAAAAGTAATATTTTAGAATGAAGTTACTTTCTGGATATTATTCTTGATTTGGGATTTTCTTTAATTTTATCTTATAAAAAATATCCTCGAGAATTTTAACAGATATGTTTGGTATATTAATTTTAAAGATTAACATCATTACGATTTATCAATTGATCTAGAAAATCATTCAGTGTATCATAGCTATAATATATGCAATTCAAGGATACAGAAAAATAAAGATTGACTGGTTCCAAACAACTTTTCTTAAGAGATTAATCAAAGAGGAGCTTCAAGTTAATAAATATTATGGGTTATCTTAGTTATAAAATTTATTTGTTGAAATCAATAAGTATTCGATTTCAAAATCCATAGAAAGAGATTCAATAATAGTCACGGTTTCACAAGTGCAACAGCAATGGTATTAGTCAAGATGTGTAGGAGGTCGCAAAGAGGGTCAGAATGTATCAGTATATACACCATCTTCGAGTTTCAGTCGTGGTTTGATGCTTTTGTTCGAGGCAACACATGGAAATACAAATGTATAAGGGGAAAAGTGGATTATTTCAAGAAGTGACGTGTATCTAATTCATCTTTGTTTCAGATAACGTGGTGGAAAAATATTTCAACAATATCCAGCGAAGTTGTCATGGAAACGTTCATTTCTAAACGAGATAAAAAGTAAGAATCGATCGAAAGTTTTGGAAAATCGTTATCATATTATTTTTTATTAAATCCAGAATTTTATTCACAAAAAATTATGATTTTTATTAAAAATTCTTTCTTTCGCGTTTCGTTGCAATTTAGATTTTCTTTTTCGTTAATTTTCGAATAGGAGGATATTTAGCCTTCGTTTAATTTTAAATATGACAAAATGGAAATGATTTTCGTAAAATTTCTTAATATTATTTACTGAAATATACTTTAAATGAATGTAAAATATAAAGGACAATTATTAAAAAGTCAAATTACCATATCGAGCAATTCCCATAACAATTATTGATACATTAATTTGAAAAATTGCAATTGAATCATGAACAAATAAAATTCCAATTATAAAGAGTTACATTCAGCTTCCAATTATTTTTATTGGAAAATTCGTATTCGTTGTACACACACACATATATATTCTTTTTATAATTATTAACATTATTGGGCATCTTTTGTCCCAAACTTTCAAAACGAAAGTCGATGAAAAATGATCGAGATCGGGGAGATTTGCAAGCGAGAAGAGAATTTGTTTTCGTTCTCGAAAATTTATTAACGAGAGATCGGCATGGAACACCATCGAGATAATTGAACTTTGCCGTTGTTTCCAGGTTACAAACTTAAAATGTTAATTAGCGATCGAGATATAAATAATTCAACGTTGCACTCTATTGAAAATACGGGGAATAACGATAGCTATATGCCATCATTTAATTAGCAACTTTTAACGTTCACTATGGGACACGTCGTAATTGTTACCTCAAGAGAATTGATACTGCGCCGATTTGCGTTTATCTGCGAGAAGAGAGAAAGCTGGAAACTTTTCTCCCTACTAACTTTTTATTAATTCGATAATTATTATCAAGTTTGATTTATTGAAAGTGGTTTAATTTTTTTCAAATTATAGAAGAATTTTATTTGTACACAGAAGATTATGAAGATGTAGAGAACAACGCTTTTGTTTACTTTCAATCACAGTACTTGAAATCGAATGTTGCACGATTTGAATTATTATTAAATATAGCTCGCCAATATTTATAATGTTCTGTTAATGAAAATGTAATAATATCGTAGAGAACAAGTTAACAAGATTTTCAAATATTTTTTTCTCTTCCTCTGAAAATTTCTTAGGGGTTGTTTTCCATTCATTGTGAATTATTGTTAATTCGATGGTAGATTTCGAATTTTTTATTTGACGTTCTCTGTACGTATAGAAATAAGATGAAAAGGAATGAAAATTGACGGCGAAAAATTTAATTAAAACGCAAACTAAAAATATTTAACCAAGGCGATAACCTTAATTAAACAAACAAGCATTGAGAATCGTTTATTATTTTGCAAATATAATTTTAACAAAGGAATTCCGTTTAAATAGATAGAAAAGAAAGAGTCCGGTCCTCTCTTAGGAATATTTGCAAAAATGTACATCAGCTGTACATTCGTTGAGAAAATATTCTCCTCCTCCTCCTCCTCCTCCTTCTCCTCCTCTGCCCCGTAAATTCATTTCAACCGTCTTTGATCCTAAAGAATTGAATCGGACTTCAAATGCAGCGGCAGAAAATCCTCCCTCCTCCCCCTCCCCCTCCTTCTTTTTCCCTCCATCTCTGTTTGTTCGCCCCATCAGCTGGATGAATTTGACAAATGTCCTTTGCAATCTGTAAAGACTGTAGAAAAGAACATCCGCCCTTTGAGACTTTTAACCAACTTGCCGGAGTGTCAGACCCTTTTCCTCTCGTTGATTCAACTCGAAATGGAGGTTTCGCGTTATAATGCGAAAGTTGTACTCCGCCGTCCCTCTTTTTTCCTTTCCAGTTTCAAGGAATCGTGAAAACGTTTCTGGATATCTTCTTCGTATCCTCCGATTCGTTACTCTTTCTTTCGACTTTCTTTCTTCGAATGATTTTTGTCCTCTTTCCGTTCGAAAATTTAAATATTTAATATTTCTGCTTTGTGTATATATATTTTCTATTAGAATTGTCGTGAAATGATAATTATAAATAATTTTCAAAATTTCAAGTTAGATATCTCACGATTCGTGTAATTTTTTTTTATAATTATAAAATAAAGAACGATAACAACTTTCGTTTGATTATTTGAATTTTCTAAAATGGGGCAACGATTAAAAATTTTCTTGATGTTTGAATTTATTATACAGCATTAAATGGAGGGTGGTTGTTAAATAAATGAGTCAAGAAATTTGAATAATCGATATAGGACGAATGACAAGTATAACGATAAATTTAATATGCAGATTCGATGACGCCCCCTCTTTTTTGAATATTTATTCTTATTAAATTAATTGGGAAAATAATTACCATCGCGATTCATTATTATATCATCGATCGATATTTAATAAACAAAATTCGATAAACAAAATTGGCTCGAGTTTTAGATTAAATTTTTAAAATTAATTATCAATAATTATAATAAATATATAATATAATAGTATTAGCGATATATGAATTGTCCAATTCGTTATTAATTTTTTCAAGTAAAATTTTAAATCGAATTTCGTTTATTCGATAATTAATTCATCGTTAATTGATTAAAAATTTTTCATTCAACGTTGTCACAGAATCTTAAAAATCTATCTGTTATTATTATTTTAATCAAGATCATTGTTTGCAATCATACCTTTTTCAACATATAATATTGCATTCCTTTTAAATATCTCGGGTAATTTTTATGGGTAAGGAATAAGGAAATTTATTTTATCGCGAAATTCTTTTACGAAGATGAAAAAAAAAAAAAATCTATGGGAGCATACTTTAAGGGATCTTGCAAGCATTCTTGTGCCATTTTATTAATATCCGCAAGGTGAAAAACGGAAAGGCGAGGAAAACTTGCGGTCTTTAACTCGCGCAAGTTGTTAACGCTAAAATTGGGGAATTTGGGGAAGAATTTTCGATGGAACTCGTGGAATTTTGAAATAAGGGGCGTGAGACCGTATTGCTTTATCCAGACACTCGTTTCATCGTTCAACTTCATAACAGAAAACGCGGTTAAACTCGAGGCAAAACATTCATAAGAGTAATGATTCATTCGTGAACGTGATTTCTTCCCCTCCACAGGATATTTTCCTGGAGAACAAACGATTTTTCGTCGCATTTATTCGTCACGACACTTGTTTCAATTCAGAAAATAATTTTCCACACTGAAAATTTATCTTTCTCGATAATGTCACGAATGAGATAATCATCCTCGTCTCTCCTATTTTTCTCGAATGTTTCACTTTTACAACAATTTCTTCGATCGAGAATCGATTCGAAAAGAGAGAGAACAACAATTTGAAAAGAAACAAAATAATGATCGTTCGAATAATTTATAAAAATTACCAATAAAGAAACTATATAATCCCCTAAAGCGACGGTATAAAGTAACACAATTAACCAATTCACTTCGATCCGTGGTTTTTCCTGTCAATTTTTTGTTTTTTTTCTTTTCGTTACTCGACACACGATCCGGTCGATCACCGCAAACTCAGCCGAGAATTTATAGGGTATTATGTTGTAGCACAGGGTTGGACACGATTTTCGCAATATTCCGCGATACGATAAATCACGGCCAAGATGAAATTGACGCTAAGTGATCGTCGTTGATCAATACCGGTGTACTCCTCTTTCCCTGGGATTTTTCTCCCTTAAGGGCCTCGTGTCGAGTGGCTGTCGCGGGATCGATGGAGGACGATTTATATTCCAGGCCGGTGATATACGTTAAACAAAAGAGGATATCGAAACAACCAGGCTTCCTTCTTACGCTCGGTTATTTGCCTCGTTCCGAGTTAAAAGGATATCCTGGTCGGTGTCAGGCCAAATGGACAAACTGCGAATTTTAATGCAATCGAAAGGGGTTATTTTCTTTTTTTTTCTTTTTCTTTTTCCTCGCTTTTCAAACATTTCGTCGAGACGAAATCTTTCGGATCGTGCATCATCGAATTTTCGACACGATGACCAAAGAGTTATCATATCAATCAGATAATTTGAAATCTGAACAATTTGAAAGAAAATGTAAATTTTATTTATTTCTTCGATTTATTTCTAAAAGAGAAAGCGGACTATTTATCTAAAGAACGATAGTAATTATCGAGATATTATCCCTAGTGGGATTCATTGGATAATGATGATTGCCAGAATCGTCAAATCGTTTCCAAGAGTTCGAAATGGAGTTCAGTCACGAAGCAACGATCATCGACCTTCTTTAAACTCCTCTAAAGAAAGGATCTATCTTATGAAAAATTATACATCGTCGCGATATTTAGCTTGATTTCGATATCGAAGCTAAGATTTCGTCCACGTGGGCCCCCTGTAATTGAATAGTCTTTAGCCCCTTTGATACCTTTGGGTGTCGATGAAGGAAATGGACAAGAAAACCAATTCCTTCGCTCCTTGTGTTACCGTAAGAATGGAAAGGCCGGCCTGGAATTTCTTCGGCCTTTCCTTCTAAAAGGATTCTGAAAATAACGGGGAAGAAAATGAGCAAAACGAACGATTGTTCGTCTCCCCCTCCTTTCTTCCGATTCTCTCTTTCGTGATGTGTTTACGTGTGAAGGGGAGGGAATCGTTGCTTTCCTTTCAAAGAGAAGAGAAGAGAAAGAGAGAGAGAGAGACTCGAGAGAGATTGAACCGGTCAACGAAAAATTATTTCGGGATCAAATTGGATGGATGTTCACTTTTTGATGGTTACGAGATATTGAAGTAGTTTGAATGAAGATGGATAGGGTAGATTATAATTGGAATGATTTCTTCTTTTAATTGTGAATTATACATTGGTTAAATATATTGTTAATATATTGGCTATTATTTTTTTAGGATATTGGAATGAAATGAGAATAGAGTTAAGAAAGAAACTTAAGAAGATGAAATAATGAAGATCCCTTAATTGACACAGGGATAGATTAAAAATGTTTCAATATAGATACGATTGAAAATGTAAATTTAATTAGTACAAAATGTATATATATTTATATTGATGTACCAAATTATTGAGACTATAAAGAGGAGATAAAAATATAAAAATTGTGAAATGATTGAGAAATCGTGATTGAGAAAATCGTATATTTCCACTTCACTAGTTTCTAGTCAACGATTACAAGATTGACCTTTTATATAAAGACAGATCGCAATAAGAGTTCATTTTCTCGTGAACTTTCGTGAAGGATAGATCGAAGCTACGAAAATTTAAACGATAAATCATAAATTATTCGTCCAAACAATATTTTATTTTTCATTTATTATTGACAATTTTTCAACTGTCGTTAAATTAATCGCATTTATTTTTGTAGAAACTTAAATAAATACGGAACAATATGAAACTTTGTTGGAATAATAACTAACGTTCAATTTTTCACACTTATTTATTTATTCGAACCATATCGTCTTCGATTATATTCGAACGTCACGCACAATCGAACATCCACCACCGATAAATCCACTCGAAAAAGCGGACAAACCCCTAATGTATTCGACGATACAACGAAAATCAAACGCATCGTGATAACTTTAATATCACGAGAGGATCGAGTTCATATTTTTGGTCTAACTACGCCCCGATTTCCCCTGACGTTTTTCCGTCAAAGCAACGATCCGCTGTATATACACCGCGCGCACGATTATACCCGGCAAATACATCACGAAAATCATTTTTCTCGGCCATTCTCCGTTCCACTATACCGTGTCATATCGTTGGGATTACGTTATCGAACGAGTGAACCTCATCTCATTCCAAGAATATGAAGGAAACGAGATATTTAGGCTTGTAAAAATGTTATGAGTTTGATAAAATGAAAATTTTTTACCTTCCTTCACCCCTTCCATGAACTATTTGATTCTTAATCGATATATATATTTTACTTCGAATTAGTTTCGAATTTTTCCAAGTAATTTTTAATAATTTTATAACGATAGAAAAGATTGTAATGGAAAATAATTGGGGTTACTTTAAAAGCTTATCGATAATACGGTCAAGGATTAGAGATGGTTTTGCAATTTCTTTTACGATGTTTTGATAATTTATTGTCGAATTCTCGTTCGAAGATTATTGATCAATATTCGAAAGGATCGAAGATTTTTAGCAAAATGTTAATTTAGTTTGTCGATAATAATAAGATTTTCATGAATTGATTTTTAAACTAAAACTTTGAAAAGTGATTTCATCCTGAAATTTGTAAAATAGAATATATCTTAAAGAATTGTTAATGCTTCGTTATTTTTTTTTTCATCCTCTGATCTCTCAGAAAATTTATTTATAATCGAATTTAAAGGGATTTTCACGCGTGGAAGAAATGGAAAGAGAAAGGATAATTTCTGCACCGGTAAACAATAATTAGAATTACGCAATGTTCAATTATTCAATTATACTTTGTCTTTCAGCAACGAGATTGGACAATAATCGTTATTTACTAAGCAAGCCACGAAACTGCTAAGACTCAAATAGTTTACTATCGTAATGCTACGAGAACTCAAGACTTTAAACAGAGATTATAGGATTGCGAGTTGGTTTCCCAAGTCCTTGCATTGCATATTTGCATTCTCTGTGCAGCAGAGTTTACACGAGGTTGTATACATGCAATATTCAGGAAACCTTTCGAAAAACTTGGTTAAAAAAAAAAGAAAGAAAGAAAGAAAGAAAGAAAGAAAGAAAGAAAGTAACCTTTGCTATTCTTATATTTTCGAAGAAATGATTACGTAAAGAAAAATTAACGGAATAATATGATAATCCTTCTGTGTTGAGAAATTTAATTTTAAGCGATATAACGAGTTTTAATCTTTTCTTTGGAAAAAGAAAAATAGTTTATGAAGTGCATTTTAACATTTCATCTCATATTAAGGTATGATAATATGAATATTATATTTTATATATAATGTTATAAATATTATATGAATAACGTTGTGCTTTCAGAATTATTCTTGAATAATAAATACATATATATATACGAAGCATGCAAAAATATTTCAGATATTCAATATAATATGATATAGTTATGAAATAACGAAAGATAAAACGTTATGATAAAATTATTTCCATTAATATCCATTAAAATAAAAGAAAGAATTATTTAATTACAGAATCACTCGTATCTAAAAATCGTTTCAAAGTAAATTGCAAATTAATTGCCTAATAATAATAAAATCCAATCTTCTCTAATTTTAAGTCGATAAATCTATCCAAGATATCTGTGCACAATAAACAATAATCGAAATTTTTTTATTAAATTTCACAAAATTTACAAGGATCTATTGCCTTCTTTCATTTTCACGAAATAACAATAACGAGAAATCAATCCATCATAAATTAAAAAATCTGGATAAATAAAAATTTTCTCCTTCTCATCATTCTCACGCTTCTTAATCCTTCACCCTTAAAAACTTTATCGAAGCATTGATCAAATTCTGTTCTATTCTATCGCGAGGAAATCCGGGGAAAAATTTTCCTGGACAGCCGAAGAAAATGGACTCTTAGGGGATCATCGCGATCTTCCTCCCCCTCCTCTCTCCACTGAAGAAATACTCGCGAATCGCGTTATCTGGCCGAACAAATGCGACCAATTATCCCAGCTGCATTCGCGTCGTGTGTAATTTTCAACGATAAGGAAATGTTGCGATTACAAGGGACGAGCGAAATAAATAGAGATAAAGTGGCGGATGGGAGAAGGAAAGGGAGAGGTTGGAAGAAGAAAAAAAAAAGGTAAAAATAAAAAAACGAACGTACGATCCTCCCGTTATTGTTGCAGTGGCGAGGCGGACAGTTAGATGCCCCCGCGCTGATAGCCAGCGTATAAACGATTTATCATGCTTTTCCCTACTTTATTCAAACTGCATTTAGACACGCGCTGTTTCATTTTGTATCGCGCCCCAACCATCTCTCCCTCTCTCTTTCTGTCTCTCCCCGCGCCGGGGGAACGGTTTGAGATCGCAAATGACTCGGTGATGAAGAGAAGTGCTAACAAACAGACAGACTCTAATTTCCCTCTTCTAATCGAGATGGAGATGGGAGGCTCCATTTTTTATCGGGGCTTAACTAACGTCCAACGAAGGAATTTCAAAAGTGAGGAACTCCTCTTTTCTATCTCTCTCGCCCAGTGGACGATTTTTTTTATTCAAGTTTATTTATTTTTTTCTAGAATCGATCCATATCGGAAAAACGATCGTTTACTTTCTGATTTCTTCGTTAAAGTATGGATTCTTTGGATAAGCGTGAATGTATCTTTTGGCGCGAGGGGAAAAAATTTTTGCTCGCTAGAGAAAGAATGGTACGACAATTTTTAACAGGTTTTATAAGCTAAATTTTAGATTTTTCCAAGATCTCATTACCAGATTAAAAGATAAAGTTCCGATAATTTCGGATGAAATTTTAAACTCGATTTTTCTCGAATCGAACTGATTTTCTTTTTCTCTGCTTTTTGCAATTACCATAAAGATATTGATTTTCATCCCTATCATCCTTACGCATATATTTAGATAGTATAATGCATACACGATTTTTAGAACAAATATTTGATCGATTTACAAGTGGATGAAAACGAGTATTAGAAAAAAGAAATATATAAATATATATATATATATATATTTCAATCAGAGAATATGAATTATAAGAAAACAAAGATTAATTTTTCAAAAATACGATTTTGCTTTGTATGTATAAACGTCAAATCACGCTTGCATTCCAGGTACGTTCACCAACAAGCAATTACATTAAGACACGCCAATTAATAATTAATCAAGTACATTATGACATCGTTTAGCGTTCGATTAACCTGGTGTACTTATCACGGTTAACGAAGCCCCCTTCCTCCCCTCCTCCTGGCTGATTTAAATCGTGCGATCGAGCTTTCAATTTTAGCTTCGATAAACAACAATATCGATTTCACATTTCATTTGAACGTGCCACCTGATCCGTTAATAACGAAATATCGTCCGGATTCGGGGAGGAATGAATTTTAACGCAATTTCCAAGTGAAATTTGATTTTTCACGCCCAACCTCCGAAATTCATTCCCTCCTCCGTTGTGTTCATCGTTCTTTCATTCCCGAAAACACCGACTTATATACTCGGGGATAATTAATTCGAAAAGTGTGGAAATGGAGATGTTTCGAGAGATCGGTTTCGAGAGAAAAGTTTTTTAATATTTACGAGGAAGGGATAAATGAACGGCAGGATTTTTTTATTATGTATTCGCGATATTGTTATCGCGAAGGGGTAAGGAAATTGCGCTTATTAAGAAAAAAATATCGAGAAACGATCGAGTCGATGAATTGGTCGACCGAGTAAAAGAGAAAAGTTTGAAAAGCGTTCTCTAAGATTCGTTCGATTCTTCCCTTTAATCTTTCCCCTCTTTCGAAACCCGCGTTTCTAGAGAGCGTAATCAAATATTCGAAAAAAAAAAATTCTCGATGTTTTCTTTATATTGAATGACGTATTGAAACGATTGGAATAATTTATATAAAATTTAAATTTTTCATCACCAGAAAAGAGGTAGTTTTATTTAGAAGAGAATTATCAAAATGTATTCTAATCAATGCAATTTTTTTTAATTGGATAGATATTTGAATGTACGCTTTGTTTCTCTCTCTCTTTTTTTTTTATAACGATATCGTTTCATTATATTTCTAAATGTTTCGAAAATTTCCGAATGGTTGAACATTGCTACAGGTCTATTCACGATTTAAGCATTTATTTTTCTTTTTTTTTTTTTGTATTTTTTATATGGAAACGCGTTCGTTCGTTTCCAGACAACGAAAGATTCATCGTACAACCCTTCTTCTAATAATACACGACGACATTTATCGCATCGGTTGTATGATGTGCAAAGCCGTTTACCTTGTATCACCTGGTCGATGCCGAAGTTACGAGGACGGTTAATTTTCATTTCGTGCGGCTGTTCGTAGAAGTTTTAACGAGAAAATGGAAGCTTCGGGATTCGAAGGCCCGTCGATTTCGAATTAACTTTCAAATTACTTGTTAACGAATGGACAAACTTGAGATTAAAAATGAGCAACTCGTTGGATTTGGTACGTCATTGTCTGTGAATTAGGTTGTTGAGCTTAAAAGAAAAAAAAAAAAAAAAAAAAGAGGAGATCTTTGCGAAATAATTAAAATCCGAATAAATACAGGAACTTCTTCATTTGAAAGAACTGAAATTAAAGTTTCTTCATATCTCGAAGATGATTCCAATATGAAATTCTTCTAAATTGTTAATGAATTTTTATGTTCCGAATGTTTTAATTTTAATGCATTTAAATACAAATGTTATCCTTCCTTCGAATAAATTTAAAAATTGAATTTAAATCATTCCATTTCCATTGTTAAATTCATTAAAATCGGAATCACAAGAATTAATTCTCACGATATAACATCGTATAATAATCAGATAAAAAAAAAAAATATAAACGATATTATTTTTCTATTAATATATTATAATATCACGTGCACAATCGAAGAATAATTTCAACAACAAAATGATCAATTTTGGACAGTTTGAATCGAGAGGAAGGGAGAAAATTCGAAAGTCTCGGCTGCTGACGCGACTCGACGTGAAAAAGACGTAGGTGGAGGGCAGAGGAGCGATGATCCTCGTTCCTTTTCATCATCCGGGGGGGAGCTTTGGTGTCGTTCCTTTTCGACAAAGGGCGGGTAATTTTTCATTGCTACTGGCGACGTCGCGGTATGTGCGGTATTACGTGCTCTTACGAAGTCTGCCCTGGGATAGAGAGGATCGGTAGAAAGGGGTGAGGATAGTTGCAGCCGATATTAAAGACATCCCCCCCCTCCCCCCTCCTGCTGACAAACGAACGCGACCGTTCTCTCCTGCAATTACGGCAAAGCCACTTACTAATCTCCGCCGCCCTGATAATCCATTATCCTCGCCCACCTACTCTACGTACTAATCTAGACCCGACTTTTGCTAACCCTTGCTACAAATCTTTCCACTCTCCTCCTCGCTTTCGATTTCGATGCTACGTGGTTACGGATTATATGCGCGAAGGAATTAATTCCGAAATTGATAGCTCGTTTTCCGTCGTATTTTATTCGTTTAAGAAGAAAAATCTATTGGGATGAAAGAATTGGGGGATTATTATTGGGGATAATTGGAAGAGGATTGAAAAAGTTTCAAGGATTCTTGTAAAAATATGCATAATCTTTGTGTTGTACGATGGAATGGTGATTCTTATAAAAGGAGAAGGTTTTAATGTACGTATATTGAAATAATATTGTTGAAAAAATAGGAGAAAAAACGTTGTGGAAACTTCTTTAAGATTGAATTATAAATTAAGTTTTTGTTTAATACAGATTTTATTTTCAGGAAGATAAAAATTGTATTAAACTTGCTATTTAGAAACAAGTTTATATTTAGAAAAAATTTTTATAATAAATATGAAAGGGAAAATTAAATAAAAATTTATTTATTTAATACGGGTGAAATAAATAATTATTTCATATCGATGTATATCAATTTGAAAAATATATATATATTTTTTTCAATTAAAAAATTAAGAACGTAAGCATATTTTTTTAATACATCGTTAAAAAGTATTTAAATTTTAATAATTATGTGTGTGACGAGATAAAAAAGATTGAAAATTTCTATATTTATTATTATAATATTAAAAATTGTATTAAAAAAGTCATCGATTTAAATATATGGTTATTTAAAAATAGCGCGTATTTATATTTCGTATGACGCACGTAGTATTTTGTATCGCGAGACATTGGCGCGTGTATTTGTACGGCAGTGTGTGTTTATACATTACGCGGCGTAAGGACGAGTAGGATGTTTTCGAATCGAAGGGGAAAGACGCAGTTCGTATCGAGTCTTCGGAGAGTGTTGTTCTGTGATAGTTTAGTGAAATTATATTGTGAATATATTATAATTAATATGTGCGTAAAAAGTATATTGTATTTTGTGAATATTCATCGTCATCGTCATCCCATAGACGTCTGATCATATGAAGTCTGATCGAAGAGACAATGAGGTTAGTACGGTTATATTAATTGTATTTAATTATGCAATTAGCACAATGAAAATTTAATATTGCTTTAGAATATCCAAAATTAGTTTAAAAAACGATAAGCAATACACGAACAATCGACTCGGTGCTTATTGCATAATGAAATATATTATTGGCAGGTTACAAGATGTAGATTATAGGTTAGCATTGCGTATAAATAATATATGCATTTATGTGTCTAAATATAATAATTAATACATCGAATTAATTATTAAAGGGAATAATACTCGAAACAAAATCAATATTCTTTTTATTATTTCAATTTGTTTTAAGAATTAAATAAGAATCGTCTAGTTTTCAACAAGATTTTTTAACAAATTATCATTTTACGATATCGAAGCAAATATACGCGTTTAGTCTAAATTTTTCATTGTTTTTATAAAATTCTAATCGTTAATTTTGAAGAAATTGTGTAAAATCGTATTCGTTTGTCCATTTCTTTTTCATTCCGTGCTTCTTTTTATTCATTTCGATACAAGCATATATTTCGATACGCCATATTGCAAGGCGAAACTGCATCATTTGCGCGCAATAATTTGAAATTCGTATTTTATAATAGGATAAATTTTAGAATAGTTGTGCATGTTATTTTGATAATTCTCGTTAGATAACTTTTTGTTTTTCGATTTCAATAATTAAAGTCGAATCGTTATAATTTTTTTCGTTCATTTATTTTCGTTTATCGATATATTTCGTATAGAATTTGACGAGTGCAGTATATCTCTGCTCAAAAAAAAGAAAAAAAATATCAAAGTATTTTATTTTTAATTCTAAATAAAAATATATATTTTTTTCTCGAATTAATTGTAAATAAAATAATAAATAATAATATAATGTATTTACATGTATTAAAAAATTTTAAATATTTATTTTAGGTGTTAATTTTCATAAATTTCACAAAATTTGATATAGTTAGATAATAACTTGATATAGTTAGAATTGATTAATTTTACTTACTTGGCTCAACAGGTATGCTAATAGTTATGAGCAGAGTTGTACATGCTTTCTCTATTTACTTCATATTTAAATGAGTTTAAGAGCTTTTATATAAGAACATTTAATAACCAAATGATTAAATCATTTATTCTTTTTCCACGAGTTTTTGTCTTCCTTTCCAACTTCTTTTATTCTTTCCATTCTAATTTTGAATTTCTAATTACTCTTCTAATTCTATTTACTTTATTTAGTTCAATTCCTGTTCTTCCTTCCATTCCTTCACGTATTGGGTGTTAGAATATTAACCAATTTTTGTTCATAAACAGATGAAAGTGAAAAACAGACGTATCAATAATTTAATAAGTAATCAGTTTAGAGCTAGAATTAAAACACTCGATACTCTTCGTTCCTTCGAACGCCACGTTTCCCTTTATTCCCTCGTTCAATCTTCGAATTTACCTCGATAAAAGTGTCCCTGGTTAAAGTGCTTTCTGCAGCTTAATCGTTCATCAAGGACAAAAGAAAATGTGCCTGAAAAATTGCCTTTACGCGTCTCCTAAAAGTTATTTCCTCCCTTTGTACGCTGCAAGGCGTACCGCGTTCTTGCTTCTTGCTTCCCAACGAGCAAGACGTTCTTCCGTATTTAACTTTAAAACTTGACGCGCTTATCCACCCTTCAAAGAATGGACAGAGACGATACGGCAATGAGATTTGTCTTTAAAATCGGGCGAAAGAATATCCTGAATAAGATATGAATAGCTTCTCTTAAATCTTTTAGACTATCGTGCATAGGAGGCAGGTAGTTTAGAGATTTATAAGACGATTCATTGTTGAGATGAGAGGGAACAGGTGATATTGGTTGGAATAAAAGTTGCGTTATATTCCTGGGACGTGGAATTCGTACAAATTCGCCTAATTCTTCTTCGATCTGTCCTCTAGGATCTACATTTAAGATCGTGTTTCTTCTTCCTGTCTTCTTCATTGAAATATTTTATTCGTATTTCTTTCTTTTTTGATTTATCAAATCGTTCGAACTTTTTCCTTATTTTAACAGATATTTCACGTGGATTGTTTTTTCATATATAATTATATTTTAGTTGCGTAAAATTAATATACGTAATTTTCGTCGGTTAGAATAGAATAATTCTCGGGAAAGGAACGATATCATTCCGGATTTATACGGTACATTTGATACAGTTGGCAGAACTGTTACTACAAATCGATCAAAGTGTCCGGAAACGTACAATAGATAGTGTATATTGGATGTCATTGGTAACGAGTTGTAAGTTGTAAGTTCGTCCAATTGACCCTGTTGCCTCCGCGTTACACTTGGATGTAACAGAGTTTCGTTGAACCTGATTGATGTCGCGTGTGGTTTAGGCGAATTCCCGTACGACAAGATTTGTTCACAAGTTTCAGCTTGACTCGCGAAATAGGATTGTAGTTTAATCAATATCGGATTTCCACGTCAAATTTCTCGTAAAAAGTCTCGTGATCTCGTAGCCAAAGAAATGATCAATTTTCGAACCAATTTTTTTTTTTCAATTGCGAAGTAAAAGTAGATTAAAAAATCTATATTTTCAAATGAATCTTCGAAAAGTAACAATTTATTAGGATTATTATTATTCATTCACCGTTGAATGAAGGATTATTCGAAAGGGTTAATATCATTTTTTATATACTAGATAGTTATAGATAAATAGATAGTTTAATTAAAATAGTTTCTTTAATTTTCGTTTTTATGTACCATATTTATCATTTTACAAATTCCAAGGAAATTCTCGTGGAAATAAAATATTGTATTGGAATAGAAAATTATAACTTGAATCCTAACAAAATTACCCGTGTATTTCCTTATTAGAATTTTCTATATAATATCGTATAGGTATAAAAGGATAGTTGAATCGCGCCGACACACGCGTCTAGCTCTGCATATACTCGTGTGCAATTTTGCCGCGTGCATATGTTTGCATTAACTCTCGTGGCCGCGATTATATCCGGCTGGAAACTCGACTCCGTTGCGCCAAGCAATTCGAAATTTTGTTTGGATGCTCGCAATTGAACAAATAGAACGAGGAATATGGTCGCGAATGGATTTTGAGAATGGACGTCGCCGCGACTTCCATCCGATTCACTCTCGAGGCTCGTTCCCCCTTCCCTCCCCGATTATATCCGCCTTTTGCTTTTCCTAATCTGAATTATCTTCAGTCGTTGGTCGGGAAATTTTGTCTAGTTTCGAATTAACGCGAGTTTAATAAAGTTGAGGGTTAGAAAAAGAGGTAACAAAAAAAGAAAGAGATATAGATAGATAGAGGAGGAGGAATTATTGTATTTGCGTGGAAATTTGTCGATTTTAACGAAGGTGCGATATAATAATGGAGAATTGGGGAGATGTATTTCGAATATCATATAGAACGTTCATATAAATTCCTTCGAAAAATGGAGAAATTTTTTTGAAGGAGATTTTTAATAAAATGTCTCTTTCATCTTCGTTTTTAAACAGTGATTTAATTAATTTCGCTGTCACATTTTTTTTTTTCAACGTAATCATTTTTCAATGAAATCCAGGCAAATGAAACGACGTGACATTTCAAACGTTCTTTCGTTCTAGCGAAGTGATCGTATATGGAATATAATTTATAGAGATTTCGATAATAATTCCGCTGATTAATCCCCCCAGTTATTTTCTTTTTTTAATCGAATATTTGTCGTTATTTTCATCGATCGATACTTCTTCCGTCAAAAATATTATTCTCAATGAGCTTTGAGTTCCGTAGAATTGGAGGGAAATATTTGAAAAAAAAAAAAAAATCAAATACACGGTCGACCAATCGTCTCTACGATCAGATTTTCCCTTTCGATCTAATAATTGATTGGGCTTGATTGATAGAATCTGTCATCGCAAAGGAAATGTAATTATTATTCTTATTTTCATCGAAATTAGACGGTTGAAGCGTTTCAAATCCACTTTGCGTTCATTTGGGCGAAAATAAAATTTTATTTTGTACTTTTAAAAGAGATATGCGTGTGCGGTACGTAACATATTCTAAAACTTGTTACCCACCCGTTTTTCGAGTTATTGCGTCTACCGAATATTTCACCTCGTATTTGCGAGATTTGCCGTACAGCCAGCCTTGTTCGACGCGCAATGAAACGAAATATTTTTTGAATACACATAAGCGAAAACCGCTATGTGCGGAAACCCCAATCCTTTATATCCGTTTGCATTTCATTTTTTTTTCTCCCTTTTCTTTTTTTCCCCCCGCTTTTCTTTTAAAATTCAATTTTCCAGTTAATAATCGTACCTTAAAAATCCTATTTCCCTCTATTCCTCTTGTAACAATTTTATATTTATAATATTCGCGATCAAGAATGTTCTTCCTCGTTTCTTATCCAACATATGGAAGAATACACGCATACTCCTCCTCCTTCTCAATTCTTTTTAACATTTCATCCGAAACTTGCACTTTCGAAATCATCTCCATCCTCCTTCCTCCACCCTTTTTAAATCAGGGATAGAAAGAAGGGGATACTCGATTCCGTTTATCATCGCGACAAAAAGAAGCGACCCTTATCTGGAAGACTATAAATCCGAAAACGGCGAGGCGTTAAAAAATGGACGAGCAATACATAATAAACCGCGCGACGAAGGAGGAGAGCCACGAAACTTGGAGGGAGGGATGGCTCGACGATAATCCGGCATAATATCGGAAAATCCGACACTAACCTCCGACAAGCTTATCTGCCTCGTTAGCGCGAAAATCCTGGCTGGAGTAATTTTTCTTTTTTTCTCCTTCCCCCTCCCTCTTCGAATGCAAATCCGTCATCCAACCCCGTCAAGATGGTAGTAACGCAATTAAAGTGAAACCGAAATCGGATTAATGAAGGGAATTAGAGGATTGTCGATTTCTTCTGATTGTAATCGCCACTTCCTGTCGCCGTATCAAGCGTCGTCGTTAAAAAAGGTGGTTCCTCGCCGCTTTCCTCCTTTCTTAATTGAAATTGTAGCCTCGAGCCCCTCCTTGCGAGGTATTGCAATTTCGAAGGCTCGAAATCTTCTCTTTTTTTTTTCTCCTTTACTTTTACTTTCTCTTCGTATCGCGACAACTTGATGGTATTTACGGTGGTGTTTTTTTTTTCTTTTAATCGAAACCCGAGTTGTTCGAGGGAGCCAGGAAGTGTAACGTTTTCGGGAAACGTTGGACTGTAATTTTTAGTGGCCCCTTAATTGAAGTTTCTGTGAGAGTTCCTTGATTGAAGATTCAAGTTTTAAGCGTTCGCTGAGTGAAATTACAATGCGAGGGAGGGGAGGGGAGAGGGTGAAAGTTCGAGGCTCTTTAATTTAATTCGCGGCTCGCCAAGCGATTTTAGAGCGATCTTACACTTTCGTTTCACCGCATTCCTCCCGATCTCTGATTTATCTTGGGCTGATCCTTGCCCCGAAGAAGTTGCGATTTCGTGTTCCAGTTTGATTGGATTCGGCGCAATTAATCTTTGGAAAATCGTGCAAGCGAATTGTTCGAGTGGATTTTTTAATTTCGATTTTGTTTCAGTTTCATTTCGATCCACACACACGTGATTATTATTATTCAATTTCCAAACACAGTGATTAAACAGTAATCGAGATATTTTGACGCTCGAAATAGTTGATTCGAAAATATAATCGATCGAATTTGGAATTTTAAATTACGCTATTGTATATAATTTTCGATAATATCACTTCGATTCCAAAGATTCAAAATTTTATTATGATTATTCCATCTCTAATCGTGCTTGGGGAAAAGAAACATGGAAAAAAATCGCGGTTGATCGATCTCTTGCTCTCGGCCCAACTTGAATAAATTAAATCGAGCCGACGAAGTTAAAATGAAAATTCTTCGCTATGGAATTCGCTTGCTCGAACCACAACTCGCTACTGGTATAATAATAAACTTTCTTCACCTTCTATAAATAATTTTTTTACTCGTAACTCCATAATTGATTTCAGCATTGCAATGCAAATAACATATATATATACTCTCTTGAATTTCGAAAATTTTCCATGTAAAAAAATCAATTACAAAATAAACCTATTATGTAAACACATTCCAATTTGATTAAAAATTCTCCTTCTCGCGTGACCAGGAAAAAAACAATCGATTATTTTTGCATAAGCGAGAAAAGAAGCCAGAAAACTTGGAGAAAATCATCCAAGGAAAGGGATTCTTCGCGTATTTCGCAACGTGATAATCCGCGCGAGGGGAAAAAAAAAAGAAAGAAAACAAAGAGAAACAAGCAACACACGAGATCCGATTTTGGAGTCAAGCATCAAGGAAAATTTGTCGATCGAGATCCCGTAATCTCGAATCCATTGAAGAAGCGTAGTCCAAGGATACGGCTAACACGAGATCCGACTTGTGTTTTTCTAAGTCGGCCCCCCTTACTTCCGGTCGATCGCCTTTAAATCCCCGCAAAGAGAAGCCTGCACGCTTTTTTTTTTTTTTCCATCGTACGCGCGAGGGTTCAAATTGGATGTAACGTCATCACTTCAGGGGATTCGGCGTTTATTATTAGCTGCTTATTATCGATTTTTAGTGACGAAGAATTTTACGTATATTTATTTCTCTCTTTGTCTTCCGTTCCCTAATATTTTTGTTCTTCGATGTCGACTCCATCTCCAATTTTTATCAATTGATATATTGTAAAATAAACAGGCATCTTTGTAATATCTCTTCTATTGTGAAATTTCATCGACTATAGTCGACGGCCAGGAATTTTATCTTATCTCTGCAGTTGCAGAGTGTTCGCTCGCATAATTTTAGTTTCGCTTGCACTAAAATAGCAAGACAAACGTAAAGTTTGGATGTTGTCCACTAGCCATTCAGTAGATATAAAGATTGTAAAAAGAAAAATTACCAAACGGTTGAACAGATTCAAAAGTGTGTTATTATAGATTAGCGACGCAATCATTAGCGACATTTCGTTTAGGCGTTGTATCGTTGTATTGGTTAAATATTTGATTTGAGATAATCGATTAAATTCCCTCAGCATTATCAGTTATCGTTTCTTCGAACACCAACTCGGTCTCCAGCTTTTCTCCAATTTTCAATTGCTCGCGTTATATTATATAGAGTCTCTCGTTCCAAATCAGGTTGTTCCTTCTAAACCAAGCTTGCACGACTGTTACGTGCGACAGATAGTTCGGGGTGCCGGGTGTTCGAACAGAGGGACACGAACTTGCGCTTCGTTCCACGAATTGTACAGGCCTGTTCAGGACAAAAGCTGTCTGCGACACGGATAAAGGGTGGCCTGCGAGGCGCCTTTTGATATCTTTCCACAGAAAACGTTTTTCGATATATCCTGTTCACATATATATATATTTCTAGAGTTGAATAAATGCCGCCACCAAGCGAAACTGACTTGGAATATTTCGTAAATTTTGGCCGAAAATTTCCAACTGGATACGTTTAAAATTGATTCGCGTTTAAAATGATAAAAATCCAACAATACCTTTGACGTTATCGAGTACGTCTCTCTTTCATCTCGTTGATGTTATACGCGAGAAAGAGAGAGAGAGGGGGAAAAGAGCGATCGAATTTTTCAATCAAAAGATAAAAGTTGTATTTGGGAAGTTGGCTTAATCGCGAAACACTGCGATGAATTTTTAATCGTTTTTATGGGGAGGCTGGTTTTCTTTTTTTTTTAATTCATCGGCCAAGATTTTAGGCTTTTTCATTCGTTCGATTCGGAAATCATTAAAAATTCTTCCATTTTGGAATTTAATTTATCGCGTAATAAGTTTAAATATTAATTTTTATATATCGATGACGTTGTAGATCGGTAAAATTGCTTTGAAAAATTCGTTGTAGAGAGAAATATATATTTTCTAAAGAAAGACCTAAAATTGTATCGAGAAATCTTTCTTTTTTCAATCTTTTATCCAATTTTGACCAATCCTCGTAGTTTTAACGTTATATACACACGGAATGTGTGGCCAAGTTTCAGAGATGCAGTTGTACAGAATAATGTTCTTCGATTCAGAACAGTTATCGTAAAGAAGCAAACCAAAAGTTTGTTCATTGATTCTTTGGAGGATAATCAGTGAAGTCAATCAGTGATTAATCAATAGCTGATTAATGAATGATCAATCATTAATTGGTGAATAGTTGATCAGTGATTAGTTAGTAATAATTCGTTGGCTATAGGTGTTTCTGAAAAAGGTGTTTCTGTTGAAAATACTGATGTACATTAATTTATACAATTGTATTTCTTGGCGAGGAAATTAATTTATCAGTTTAGTCAATTAGCTTTTCATATTGTATTTTTATTATTCGAAATATGATTTCAATATCTCTATATATATTTCAGTATGGTCAATTATAAGGAATTATAAATAAGAATGTGAAAACAGAAAGTTTCATCCACAGAAGAGGTAGAAGATTTAGGCAAAATGTTTGACAGATAAATAATTTCTATCATTTAACTTTTAAAGTATTTTTTTATATAGAGAAGTCGAAAATAAGTAATTTTCAGCACGTTTAATCTTAAAATTCCTTCTCGTATTAAAACTTTACCATTAGATTTTTATTCAAATTTTTAATTAAAAGTTTCCCAAAACTATTCCAAAAGTGGCTCATTTAAAGGTTTTATTCTTTTACCGCATCTAACTTTGAGTTTTGCAATTTTCCTACCTTATTTTTCCAAAACTTTTCTTTTTCTCATCGACTCTAAATTTGTTTTGCAAAATAACGATCTCTTCCAAATTAATCAATTATCCAAAAATTACCACAACACCTTTTCTTCCCTTTAAACCTTACAAATAAATCCTTGATTTATCCAAATATCCCTTTCTTCAAACTTTACTACAGATTCTCTTACTCTACAAATCAATATAAGAAGAATTTCATAACAACTCCTCAGGAAAGAAGTTCCTGAATTTCCCTTTCTTCGATATCTTCCATTGATAATTTCCAATTGTCGCAATTTCCAAACCTTTAATTCGTCTTTTCATATCGTCTGAACGACTGTACATTTTATATGAAGCCACAACCCGGTTTACATTTGCTCAAAACGCGCATACAAAACACTTAACTGTGATCGAGCTGCAAATGAAACACCATGATCCGTCGTTAACGTTTAATTTAGAGTATCATTGAATTGGATTAACCTAATTGCAAACGATATTTATCGCCCGCGTTTAAATTGCTATCGCCCATTTTATTACACGTGCCTTCCCTCTCCCCCACGTCAAGAGTATTTTACACGATATATCTTATCCACGGAAGTACGTCTATGCGAAAATTGAAAGGGTTTAATGAGATAGGTGACTTCGAAAATATATATATTCCATTTTTGTTCGACGTATATAATAAAAATAGAGCGTGTATAGAAAATACGGTATGTGTTAAGCGATATACGCGTTTTAATTAAAATTTGTTTGTAGAATTTCCAGATTTGTTTATCAAATTCCTCTTTTTTTTTTTCTTTTTATGGACGCTTGATTAAAAATTGTTGTATATTGTTGGTGAAATTCGATCAAACGATTCGAGTGTTGGGCGAGTTAATTGTAGTATTTATTTATATAAAATTGTTTCCCCCATTCTTTGTATAATTCTGCTAATTTTTGATGAAATTTTTGAGTCTTTGCTTGCGAATTTTCGAAATTCTTTTAGAACGAATAAGTATTCTTTTAAGTTTCTTTAAACTTTTGTTCCAGCAAAAGTGTCCTCAAAATTATTCTCTAGTGAAATTTGCTATACAATGAGAATGATAATTCTTCAACTCAAAAACTCCTCGTTCTTTTGAACGAATTAATTTACTTGAAACGACGTTATTCCATATTTTCTTTTCATTTGATCGTCATGTAAAAATTTTCACAAAATCAATGCATCTTTCTCGCTATCGAGAAACGAAACCACGTTTTACAACCACGTTTAATCGTCGTGACACTGCACACGTGACACTCGACGAAACGAGAAGTTCAAAGCCCTAAAACTCGAAGTCGTGCTCGATGTAAAGGCGAGAGGCGCGGATTCCATCCATTCGGGGCAGACGAGATACGATTCACGCGGTGTCTCGAGATTCTTCGCCCTCCAGACACCTTTTCAAGGTGTATGCCACTCATTTCGCGTGATTTACCCTCCCTGCATTCTCGCCCCTTGCATCGATCTCACCCTTTTAAAGGCGATCGTACAGAATAATCAAACGGAAGAAAAAAATTGAAATTTTTAAACCGAAGGATCTGTCGATTTGATCGATTAAACGAAAGGAATTGAAACGTTGGTTGATTCATCAATACTTATATCTTTTATTGTGTTTCCTTGGAAATTAAAATTCGCAAGAAAATTATTGTTTCATCATTTTTTTTTCTCGAAGAGATTGATTAGAAATTGTTTATTCGGGACAGTTGTATTTTTTGTAGTAATTCCAGACGTTAGATTTAGCAACGAGTCGAACGAGATAGGAGGATTTGGCACACGATCTGCATATTCATGCTGTATCGATTATCATTTCAAACTTTGTATTATTCGAAATTTCATTTGTTATCAATCGAGAAGTGGACGAAAGCATCGAGGCTTTGATAGACGGTCGTCAGATGTATTTCATTGGAAAAATGAACGGGCATGTGTCTGTAAGGTTGCGCAATATGTAGGAAACGATGCTTCCCGTTCGACCATTTCGAGGAACTTAATTAGCGATGGGATCGAACGTCTCGCAGGTATGAAAAAATCAACGAGTTAAACACTCTTCCATTCTTCTATCATCGATCAAGCGTTTCATTTTCGAAAATCAATAGGTTGTGTAAATTTCTTGTTACTTTATCTCTGAAACTTACACCAGATCCAATCGATAATAATCTCAACATTCGACACCCAATAAATCAATTCCATCCTCCCATTCAGTATTATTATTATATCTCGATAAATAAAATCGATCGATCTAACCTGATCGAATTCGATATTATTGGCACCACTCTATTCTGAAAACTTACACCAAACCCAATCAATAATTATATCCAATCCCACGTTGCTTTCATCATCGATCATCGATTCGAATAATTTCTTCAAATTGATCGATTCAATCTGTTACGCATCGAACTCGATTTTCTCCATTATTATTCTAAAAATATTCAAATTCAATCATTCTCGATTCCATTCCTTTCCTTTCGAGCTTAGAGATTCACAATAAATCAATCGATACTCAACAATTTATTAATTTCCATTACTCGAATGATCAAACCAATCGTTATTTTATTCTATTGAAAATCCGATCGATATCCATCTCTGGATATTCAAGATATTCCAATTTTCTCGATCATTCAAACAATTCATCCAAAATTTTCCACGTTTCTTTCGATCCCATCGCTATCTATTATACGATATTACGATCCTTATGTCCTTGCCAGGATATAAAGCAGCTCGCGGACAGATCGAATTCGTTTCTCGGACCGCAGCGACGCGATTTCCTCGTGGCAATTAATCGTGGACCAAGTTCGCAAGAGTGCTTGCACGTTCTCGTCCACGCCGGTTAACGTCACCGCCGTCCTCCACGTTTCTGGCCCCGTTCTTCACCCCCGAAATACCGCTTACGTCACCGACCATTGTTCTCTTGGAATTCTCGGCCGGGGCATAATTTCCCCTGGTGTTTGCTTGCGAGTCCTTTCCCTCCTCGAACGCATACGCTTCCTTCCCTCCCCAACTTCTCGAAAGAATTTTTATCGATAGCGAAGTTTATTTTATCTCACGCGGGTTTCAGATTTATTGGATTTTTTTTTTTTTTGGAATTTGTTTCCAGAGAGAGTTAAATTAATCCACGATGAGTCTCTTTCTTTTTAAAATTATATAAAAGTATATATATATTGGAGATACATTGGAAATTTGTGTGTCGAAACTTGGTCGGTTGGTTGGAAGAAATATAAAAATACAGAAATGGTTTTTTTATTTTTTACGAAATGATAAATATTGAAATAATATATCTTTCAAATTTATTGATTTATTATCAAATCAAGTTTATTTTAGTAAATTCGATTCGTCAAACTCTGCTGTGAAAAAAATAATCTAATATTATTACGATCCAATAATAAAAATTGAGTGACTTTTATTTTTCAGACGTTTTTCAAATATTAATAATAATCGGTGAAGATTTCCATTTTAACTTTATCAAATAAATATAACAAGAATATAATAGGCAAGAAATAGAAAAAATATTCTGTTCAAGAAGAACAAATATAAAACGAAAAATGATAAAAATTTTAGTTTTTAGCCTTCTCCAAATTGCGCTCCATGCCCTTGAACTGAGCCCATTTCCCCTCCCATTCTCGATTTACCTCGATTTGCATTCGCCCATTGTGCAAAATAACGTCGTGGACAGCAACCACCCCCTCTTTTTCCAATCACGATTACGAATTCACCCCCTTTTTACTTTGACCGTCGTTCCCCTTTGATCCAACCTATGCACCAGTTACAAAGTATTGCGTTTTCCAGCAATACGTATCTTTTCGAAATCCGAGGACACCCGTTTGTGAAAAGCAGCATCCCGCGTTTCCCCAGAAAACGTGTTTTCCAATCTTGGATGGACAAACAAGCTGCTTAAAGTCTTGCCGCTCTGAATTCGGATTGATCTGTGATAAAAAATTGTCGTTAATCTCGCGATTGGAATTTTTTTTTTCTTTCTTTCCTTCTTTTTAAATAAGTAACGAAGAACATCTTCCTTTCCTCGAGAAAGAGAAATATTAAAATATTCGATTTAACCTGGTAATTCGTATCGTATATTTTATGTAGAAATATAGGGAATAATATAATTGTTTGTTTATTGTTAATTTACGATTTATTTTCATTTGTCAATAAATGAAAATAATTTGTAATAAATATGAGAGATTTTTCTTTTCTCATATGAAATTGTGTTGTTAATCGAATATTTTAAATTAAAAAATTAGAAGATTAGTTTATGATGGAATTGGAAAATTTATTTTTTTTCTTTTAAATAAAAAAAGCAGATTTATATAATGAACATTGGAACAAGGAAGTAATAATTATACAAAAAATGTTCTTTAAAATTTGGGATATTATTAACAAAATATGTATTTTTTTCGTGACTTGAAAAAGTTTTTAATAAAGAAGCCAGCGACGTGGCTTCATCGATGTTTGGTTCTTTACGCATCGATTAAATCTCTTCGTTTAATTCAACGCCACGTGTATTTCAAGTGGAATTGTTGAAAAAGAATTTAATCCGATTTTATCTGTTATTGTAATTAAATTGATTATAATTATTAATTTTTAATCTAAATGCATATCGAGGAAAATACATTTTATTAATATATTACGTTTAATTTCACACGAATTACTTCGTAAATCTTATCAAAGCATATAAGATCTTGTCGTTAGTTTTTTTTTCGTATTTGAATTAATACAAAATTTATAATTATTATCATTGGATAGTTAGTTACGATTAATTTATTAAACTCTTATTACAATTATTCGTTTGTATCGATCATTTTTCGATCCTCGATAAAATTTTCACGAAACTTCATGAACGGTTCATATATAAAAGGTCACATATCAAGTTTAAACGAAATTGGCTCAATGATTGGCCTGTCAGAAGCGTACGGTTGAAGGGAAGAGATTATTTAAAAAATTTCGTGACTTTGTTTCATCACGATAGGACATTTTCGAAAGTTTCGTGAAAGAAAGATTAATATAAGTTAATAATCTTTTTCGATCAATTGAATTTCGATAGAAAAAAAGAAAGGAAAGGAAAATTATTCGATCAATATTTTGATAATAACGATAATCGTGAAATAAAATGATAAATATGAAAAATTTCAACAATTTTGAACAAAGAGAAAAAATATCGTGTTTTTATTTTTTTCTAATGTAAATGGATTATTATCCTTCTAATAACTTCCACTTCCGTTTAACGATCGTTAAACGTGCAATGTTTGCGCGTTAATTTGCACGTTTAACAGAATTTAACAGTGAAATTATTAATAGAGGTCTGGCTAAACATAGAGCGGATATAATTCCATAGGTTTGGAAACTGGGATTGTTGCATTCATCCCAGAATGTTTGGGAATGGATTACTGATTACACGTAATTACATGCTGTTTTCTGACAAATTTATCACGAACGAGGATAATCTATTTAAAAAAAAATATATATACATTTGTTAACAATTTTATTTTTCTATAATAAAAGAATCATTCAAGATTTTCTTAAGATAATTATGATATCCAGCAACAATTTGCAATCTTTGCAATCAAAACGGATAATAATGCACGTATTTCACACGTTAAAAAAATTTCAGGGTGAACGAGATGAAACATATTGTGCGATAAACGTTCAAACTTGATGTAATGTAATCTGTTTTTATTTAAATTCAACCAAGCTGAAAACACAGTTCCACATTCCGAGATGGGGAAATTTAACTTTCACGATCTGATAATGAAACAACAAGCACAGTTTTAATTAATATTAACGGTACGGTCAATTGCTCTTGGAAATTGTAAATATGTCGTACATTTGCCGCGAAATATATTTGAAACGAAATAATAGAATTTTAAATATTTAAAATTGGAATAAACTTTCGCTGGACGCAAAAATGTGCGGTTTTTCGAAAATTTTCTCTTCTATAAATGTCAAACTTGAACCCTTATGATTATTTATTCAATTGTATTCTATTGGAATATCTTTGAGAAACTTATAAATCCCTATGCTGCTTCCTATTTATAAATTCCAGTGGATTAAAATTATTTATACTCAAGAAAAAAATTTGAAAATAAACATTGGAAGATAATAAATCTCAATGAGATCATTGGGAAAATTTGGTTCGATTCACACGACTGATAAACTTTTTCAAACCAGGTTTGAATTCGTTTCGCCTCTACATAGAGAGGAGGGGAGGAGGGTTCCAACACGCGAGGCAATACGGAATAGTCAAACAGAGAAGCCACTTGGATGGGCAGGATGGAACTTTTTTACGAGGTTGATTCGGAACATATCTGTAAATATTGATTTATTTCTTCGTAAATCGTCGCTGCGGTTGTACAGCTTTAGGATAGTTTCAACCGGCGCAAAGATGAATTTGAAAGAACAATACAAAACTGTTAAATGGATCATCGTGGTGTCGAAAAAAAAAAAATTTGAAATATGAAAATTGCTTCGAACACGATCGATTTAAAAATACAAAAATCGTTTGTTGACCTTTGTCGAAGATCGTTTAAATTTTGCATAGGAGGAAGGAAAATCTATATCCAAAGGAATTGAATAAAAATATATTCTTATTATTACACAAATTAGAAATCCAACTTTACGATTGAAATAAATACACGGTGGAAATCCGTGGAACTAATATTTGTTTCAGGGGAACGAAAGTGAAACCATATTTGCACAACCAAAAAAGCATAGAAATTTTCCACGCGAATAAAATTGAAAGAAGAAAAAATTTACGCAAATATAATCGAAATCTCCAAGATGATGGAAAGAAAAAGAATGGTAAAAATCTTCAAATTACATCCAACACAGTTTTATCCTTTTCAGACGATAATCTTTCACTTGTCTGTTCTTCGTTCATTCAAAAACCACCAACAATCGAAGCACCATCGTGGTCCACGAATATTCCCTTGTATCAGGCTAATTTTCACGGAATTCGACGAGAATAAAGGATACGAGAGGCGACTCGAAATGACTAAAGAAAAACCAAAAAGAAAATTTTATCCAGTACAACATAGAAAGAGAGAGAGAGGAAAGGCTGTATTGCGACCATTTTTCCGAGCTGTTTTTCCAGATCACGGTGCGCAACCACCGCTCCTTTTGCGCCCCTTTTTCTATATAAAAGAGGAAAAGAAGAAGCCGTTGTCCTCCCGCCGCGTTAAGCGGTTATTTTCCAATCTGCTCGCCGATATTGGCTTTATTACGTCCCTTTCCTTCGTGTCCACCCCGTTCCCACGCCACTCCAACGTTGGTTTCTTGCGCTTTTCACTCATCTTCATTGTCGGCGTCCCCTTATTGCCGCCGGTGGAAAAACCGTGGCCTCTCCTCGGCCGTGTAATGGCGTGTAAACGGCTTTCCACGCGCGCACACACACAGAACTCGATCGTGTTTTTTCGCCGACTGGGAACACGAAATTGCTGGAACATGGAGCCGCGCCCTCTTCAACCTTTAACCGGAAGAAACAGGCCATCCGGCCTTTTTATCCGAGGACCAGCGGTGCGGTTTTAAACCCGGTCGTGTAAGGGGCTGTTTATGAAATATATATTTCATCATTTAGTCGCGCTCGCTTGGTTTGATTTGTGGACCACGGTTTTTCGGAGTTCCAACGGAGGGAGAGGGGGGAGAAGGTGATTTATACCCGCGGTATTTTTACAGGGAGAAAGAGAGGGTTAATGAAATCCGAACGGGAATGGACTCGAGTCTGGTGAGGCTGGTTTAATTATATTTGGGTTAAAAATGTAAAACTGTTAAAATGGGGTGTAATTCTTGCGGATAGTTTATAAATTGTAAAGATGTTAGAGTACAAGTTTCGTGGATGATTTATAAATTATTATTTTGTTAATATAAAATTGAAGTATATTTTGTTTCTTTTTTGAAATTTTAACAAATTTTACTTTGGATATCGAAGTAAATGGGTGAATTTTATCCAACACTTGTAATTCGAATCGTTCTAATTTTCTTTCTTTCTTTTTTTAGAATGGAGAAAATTTATCGACAAAATAATATCACAGTCACCGGGTCACCGATTCATTTCCGTTCGCCGAACGATGATGTATTGGAAATTATCATTACGAGTGATTAATTATTCATCCTTAATTATTTGAAATCCATTTAACTCCATTTAACTTCAACATCCACTCGCTGTAATGTACCGCGATCTAATAACCACGGTCGACTATTTCCAACCGCAAGGCATAATATTATAATTTATGCAAATATTCTACTCTTGTTGAAATTACTATTTATTCGCTTATATATTCGCAGGTACGATAAGTGCTTTGCTGATGAGAGGGTTATAACGAAAGAAATAACGAAGGAAAAGTTGAATTTGTAAAAATTTTGTATCGACGCAATAATCAATATTTATTATTAATACGTAGTGATAACAATTGATCAGAGATTTCAGGAATATATTATACATACATAGGTGGTTTAGCGGTTTATTTCATCCTCAATAGAATCGATGCTTATTCGATTGGTATGTAACAGTTAAATTTATATAACACTGTGTCTACGAATATGGTCAAATAATGAATGTTTATCGGATGGAGAAACTAAAATTTCACGGATTTCTATTAAAACATTTCTATTGAAACATCTATACTTGAATATATATTTTGGGATCGAATGTGTATTCAGAGATTGATTTTATTGTACACGTTTTTAATTAACGTAACGAATTAGATTACTATCGTAATTTAAATTAATTATTGGTTAATCGATTATATATAGCGATTGGATTCCAATTTGACAATTAGTTTACCATAATTATGGAAATTGATAGGACGAATCGTTGCTTAAATTTTCAAAATTCTTTCCGTTATTCACAGGATTCTCTTCTATTTCGATTAATAAAATAAAGAAAGTCGAGATTATAAAAAGAATCGTAGCGAAATGTTCGACACGAATCCCGATAAAATTATTATAAATTTACGGTTTAATCGCAAACAAGGGTGGAAAGTTCCGGCATAAAGAATAACAGTTTCCCAGAGTTTCGTATCGCTTACACCTCTTCAAAACTTATCGAAGGTAGGGAAAAAGAAAAATTTCTTAAATATACACCCAACACTCTTTAACGAAATTTAACGGAAACTCCAACTTTCAGCATTTTATTTTCACGTTCCAATGATCGAACTTTTTCACTTCGACTCTCCGTTCGAATCACACCAGGATTAAATTTATTACATCCCGTAAATACGAAGCTTAATTTATACATTAGAAAATCCAGTTTTCAATTTTTACTCTCTAAATTATAAGCACAAGGTCTTCAAATTCCAATTTCTATAATGCGGTTTCAAAATTTGGCTTCCAATTTTCCAGGCAAATATCCAATATCACTCGTTACACTCGTATATCCCCGTAACATTTTTTTTCACTTATTCATTAGCATGAATCCCCACGCCCTCCCCTCCCTCTTCAATGTATCCCGATATCCACGATCCTGCTCGGCGGAATAATGAAACGTGACACGTTTTCATACATGCATGGCGAGGCATAAAAATGCAAATGGAGGAGGAGCAACAGACATTTCCCCGATCGCCTGGCCTAGGCCAATGTCCAGCGTTTCTCGCCCCAATGTTTGGCCGACATCCTCCCGGGGCCTCCAATTACGCGGCTATTACTTGGATAATTAATAACCGATATCCAACAGCGGCACGCACACACACCGGATAACCGGGATTTCCAGCGAATTATACATGGGCGAGGGCTCAATGCGCAACGCGATACATTATGGCCCCCGGTTGATTTAAGTATGCAAAGACTATTCGAATTTTCCTCTGTTTCCTCCCGGATATCGAGTGCTTCGGATGTGCACTGCGGATAAATTCTATAGAGAAAGGGAACGTTACTGAAGAGGATCGAATTACTCGTTCGATTTTTCGTTGTTTTATGTATTTTATATGTATTATTATATATATAATATATATTTAATAATATTTAATAAATATTTAATTTATTAATATTTTATTATTATATATATAATATTATTTATTATTATTAATATATATATTTAATAAATATATATATTATATTTATATATTTTATTATTTATATATATTATATTTATTATTATATTTATATTTTTATTTATATTTTTGTTAGATAGGTTTTTATGATAAGGAAGAATTTTTTGTTTGGAAATAATTTTTAAATTAAATTCAATACCGATTTCGTTTCATTCCTGTTTGAAAATTTTGCTAATTAATTTTGAAGATGATCAATGGATGTGAATTATGGATCAAATGTAAGAAGAATCGGGAAGATTGTGGTTTTATAAGTGAAAATTGGTAGAAGTAAAGCACTCGTATAAGAAATTGAGGACTTTATTTAACGATGGGCTGCTAGTTCTTAAGAGCTATGGCAAATTGCTTTTCTTAGCAGCAAAGCTTAAAGTTTTATACCCGCTTGGGAGAAAAACGTTTTCCTAATATCGGTAAGGCTCTTTCTCTTTGATGCTCGTATTATCTAAGAAAAATCTTCGTTATTTTTACGGGTGTGTAATGTAACGGTGTTATATTGGAATTATAATTGCGTTGTAAATGTAGATTTTTTATTTTTAATTATAAAAGAAATAATTGTTACGCGTAATAACGAAGATATAAATGAATATTTATTAATTGAAAAATTGAATCGTGATTGAATTTATTTTAAGATGTCCAAATGCAAAATACAATCACATTTCATGTATAAAATTCGATAAAACGATATTTTAATTTTTTCATGATAAATAATAATAATAATGACAAAGATAATGATAAAAGATTTATTTTATAAACAAACTTATACAAACTGCTATGAATATCTGGAAAAAAGAAAAACGAAAGTAGTTCAATTTTCGGTAAATAACACGCGAAGGTAATAATCGATATTTTCACAAAAAGATATCTTATAAAAATTCCAATTTTAATGAAAAAAAAAATTTTGATGAAAAAGCTGCGAAATTACAGGAACAAGGGATACAAAAACTAGGAGAACGTTTTTCATTAAAAAAAAAAAAAAAAAAAAGAAAAAAGAAAAGGTGTCACTCGATTAAATCTGGCTCGTAGCAATAACGTTTGAACCATGGTATATCTGTCAATATTTGGTTACAAATGGCTTATTACGGAATTATCTGTTGGCGGGATGACACGTGGGGCTGAAATTTCACGTATCATGCTCTCTCTATGTATACGTATGCCACGAAAGTTGTCTCATAAAATAGAGAAATATTGTCTTTGAAGCGGAATCCGGTATCTCTCGTCCCGTTTATGTTTCACGAATTCTCCTCGTTTCAAATCGTTCGAAGCTTACTGGAAAACAGCCAACGGAGATAAAAATTTAAATGAAGTTTGTTAGTTCGATGCTTATATCTCGAGTAAATAGTGTAATTTCAATGAATTATACACCGTGTATATTGCCTCGGTGTTGCATTGTTTTACAACCGGCCTTCCCTCGTAATATACCCTTGTAACGAGAACAAGGAAGAAAACAGGAGGAACATCTATGTTGATTTTTTAATCTTTAAAGAAAAAAAAACAAGAATCGAGGACCCCTTTTTTAGGAGGAATAAAACAGTACATCGAACTATTTAACGATATTTTGTTCAATCACATTCACATTCGTTTTTTTTTTTCCTTTCTATTTTTATCACCGCACAAGTTTCTCACAAGACTTGTGCCACATTTATAAATGTCTCGCGAAGTACCAAGTTTTCTGGGTCGTATACTTAATACTTTTAGGATACCCAAGAATGTTGCGAAGAATCGATTCGCACTTATGAGAGAGATAAAAAAAAAGAAAGAAAGAAGTACTTACGCTTTTTCGAAGGATCATTATGGTAAAAAAAGGAAATCAATATCAGGAAATCACGATAAATCTTTGATCGAATAGAAATAAAAATAATATTATTCGCGAATTCGAGATGCGCAATTTGTTGAGAATTCTTCGCTCGATAAATTGAAATAAACGTGGAAGCGGAAGCGTGGATCTTCTTCTTGTTGGAAGCAAGCGGAATAGCAAGTGTTGTGTTAGCATTTGATCTTCCGGATTCTGGGACAAGAATTAAGATTCCGGAACGTGCACGAGGATGATCTTAAAGGATTTTTGGATTAGCGAAATGATTCTGTCTTAATTAGGATCTCGCTCGTGTAATCTGCTATTTAATACCTAAGACTAATCAAACAGGAACGTTCTCGTCGCTGAGAATAAATTTCTATTTCCTATCTTCCCTTCCCGAATATCAATTATTTCGATCGAGAATTCAAGGATTTAAATTAGAATTATTTAGAATTCGAATTTTTCGATTTCATCTCGACGAAAACATTAACAATCCCGTTGAAAATTTATACAACTCGGTTGAAAATAAATTAAAAGGATTGAACTGGAACGCAAAATATTTTCGATATTCGAATGGGCGAGTTGATAAACTCGTCTTCCCCCGCGTCGTAACTGCATAACTCGGCCGCGTTCCATCATTCAATAAACCGCTAGCTATAAATACAAACCGACGTTTCGCAGTATCGCGAAAAAACCTCGAAATTCTCTGTTATTCTCGTCAAAGTCCAAAGATCAATCGCAAAAAATGATAATCCCGCAAGAAGAGTTATCGAGATCCGGGCAAGTTCGAAATTCGGCTCCGCTTTTTTCCCCTGCCTCTCATTTTTTTCGAAAATTTTCCACGCGCGGACACGCGTGTGCAATATCCATTCCGCACGCTCGTGAAACATTAAATGCGCCGTGAAAGCCCGCCGGATTATATTTGCATGTATTATCCCGCCCGGTGAGGAGGAGCCAGCCACACGGAGCACTTCCTGTCGCGGCCATCGCGTCTCTTGACCCGTGACACATCAAAGGCGCAAGAAAAACCGACGAATTTCGAAAAATTTCCACTCTCTCGATGATCGTTTGCTTTTTATCTTCTCTTGAACGAGAGGGAAAACTTTTTTTCTTTTCTAAGTTTCAGTGGAAGATACTTGGAAGAATTGATATTGTGGATGATGAGAATGATTCGAAGAGATTAATTTTTAGGTAGGTTTTATTACATGGGAATTAAATAATATTTTGGAGTCCAGGGGATCTTGGGTGTTTGGGTTGTACAAAATTTCCTTTATTTAAACAATTAATGGATATTAAACGCTTAAATAAATGTTTGAGCAGGTATACTTAATTAATTTGATTTATAGGTATATTGAATTATTGTACTGAATGTCGGTGACGTATTAATGTCAGCAAATTAATAGTATTCTAGTAAAATTAATAATTTATCAATTTTAAATCGTTTTATTAAAAATTTATGGACAACGTATGTAAACTTGTATAAAATGTATTCGATAGCTGGACGAATTCTAATCTTTTCGTTAGTTTGAAAAAGTTTCTTTTTTAATTTTGTAAAATTTTTAAATGAATATTTTTAAGTATTTTGCTAATCTTAAAAAATTTTCCAATTATTCTTCAATAATAATATTTATATGATTATCCTTATTTGCAATGCGGATGAAATTGATTAAAAATTCGTAAAGTCAACATTTTTTTAAAATTTTTTTTCTTAATTTTCGATACAAATTATGCGTAGAAGATAATTCTTTTAAGCGGAAAACGGTTGGAACGACACCTCCTGGCGTCGATATAATCAATCAATATTCGTGAAAATCGATCGAGCCCTTTCGGTTAAAATCTGCTTAATAATGGAATTAAAGAGAATGGATTATCTCGTCAATGTCTTGCCCCGGTTTAATTTATAGCTTTTCACGCGGTTCGTATGGGTAATTAATATTCCACAAGGATAGCCATTCGAATTCTTTTATTATCATATCCGAAAGATTGATAAAATTAGAATAGTGGATTATTTATTTATATGATTTCTTTTTTCTTTTTTTTTTTTAATTCAAGAAAATCGATCAATGAAATTAGAAAATTTGACAAAACAAATATTCGATATTTTTCCAAGAGAAACAAGTCTAGTCTTTATCTAGTTTTATTAAATTCGGCTTTAAAAAAGTTAAAGGTTGGAGAGGATATCGAGAAAGTGATCATGAATATTCCACTTGTATTAAAGAGAATGAAAGGTTATGCAAACACAAAGGCACTTTTTCCACGAGATATAAGCACCTTTTTGAAATCCTTTAAATTTTTATTTTATGAAGATATCCCCTCGAGGCTCTCGTTCCCCCGTGAAGACACTTTGCGGTAACAAAATTCAAAATACTCGAAGAATTTTTTAATATCCTTGGAGAGGTGGTTAAAGTCGATGCTTGTGTTTATTAGCATTTCATCAATTCTACTCGTTAAACGTGTTTATTGTTAATGCAACGAAAAAGGATTAAAACTAATGCAAAATACATTGATCATTTATGAATTGAAATATACAAGCTTTGCAATTTTAAAAACTTGATTGATTATTAAAAAACAATTGATGCAAATCGATAAAATTTCAAATATAAAAGTTTAATATTCTTTAAAAAAAAAAAAAAAACCAAAATGAAAAATATTAAAATTTCAGAAACGTTTTCTAATTTCTAATTTATCCTTATATAACTTCCACTCGCATTAAACAATTTTCCATGTCGAAAATAATATTATATTTTACCCTATCGAATGAAAAGGAAAGAAAAAAAATCGGGAGACACGCAAGGGAGGAGATCCGACAGGGAAAATTATCGGAAATATTCGAAGCATCTCGAAGGATTCCCGCGAAAAATGGAATCGGTTACGTACAAAAGGATCCGTCCATTAAGAGTGTGAACAAACAGAATTCCGATATGATCGATCCGCCGTTCCGCGCGGAATAAAATTTGGAAAATTCGAAATTTTTCCAAAGGGATGGCCGCCGCCGCCGTCACGGCCTGGCGCTGCATAATGGGCCGGGGGGGTGATTTAGCTGCGGGTATAAATAAACGCGGGCGCAGGTTTTAAAGGAGCCGTTGCCCGAGGCCCCGTCATGCTTTATGCCGCAACTTTCCATTCTAAAAAGTTTATATACGCCGTTAATCCAGGCCGCAACGATCAAACCGCGATTTTACGATTTCAACCCCGCGTTTTGATCGCACCCCCTCCGTATCGATCCCCCGACCTGTTTCTTTTTGCAACAAATCTCTTGGAAGAACGGGTTTTTATTTAATTTTATTTCAGTATTAAGCGACAGAAGGTGGTGCAATGAATTTTCAGATAAAAAATTAGATGAAAGAAATGAAATATGTATGCTACGTGTAATATTAATATTTTTAACAAGTTGGCTTGGCAATTAATTTTTTCTTTCTTCGTTTTCGAGATTACCAACAGGTTAACAGGTTAATCGAGATGATGAATTTGTTTAAAAGGAAGCATTTTTTTTTATTTAATGAAATAGATGATTGTTGTTGGGATTTATAAAATATTTATTTATTTATTCTCACTCGCGAATGAGAAATTATTCAAATCGAAAGTTCGTCGTCTCTTCCTTCTTGAAATCTATTTTGAAAGAATTAAATAAGGGATCGATATGTACACCAAGTTATAAATATGCAAAGTTTGGCTAAAAAAAATTAATTCAAGCTTGGTTTCATATATGGTTCCTGTGAATATCGTCCTTTAGATTCGTTTCTCTCGTTTCAGCAATATCGAATGCTAATTTTCCTACAGATTTCCGATACTATGTTTGTTAATTTATTTATTTATTTATCTCTTGAAACGATAATAACCCCGAATCTTTCATCCTCGATTCGAGAAAATTAATCCCTTTCCTACGAACAATCGTTCGATCACTCACAAACTATTTCTTCCACGAGTCAAACTTAATTAAACTTTGAAATCTATTTTTTCACCCCTCTTCAAAAAATAACTCTGCCTATATTAATACAAGATCATGAAATTCCTCCTTTTCGCAATTTTTTCTCCAACAACGTTTAAGAATCGTTTACAAATTTAACACATACATTTTCTCCTCGAACGTGGATATATTACAAACATATCCGATCCTCGGACAGTTTACACCACTCTCCCTCCCTCTCCCTTTCTCTCTCTACACGTTATCCAAATCCTCGAATATCTCCTCGAGCGTAGAGAAGCAAAATCACCAAAATCCAGACAACACACCGACGTGCAATGTAACGTGCAATTCCATCCGTGGTCAAACATTGGTCCTAACCTAAAATGGAAACAATACACACCGCGGTATAAAATCGGTAAAATCGGCCGAAATCCACTCGCGGAAAATAAACGGAACGGAGCCCAGGAAATTCGAGTCACGTACCTGTTAAATCCCCGAAAGCAAGATTTTAATTAATCTTAGGCGCTACGAGACCCCCTCCCCTCCCCTATACTAACCGTTTTCCACGCTTCACGCAGACAGTTGTACCTCAAACAGGGAGGGGAGGGGAGGGAGAAGGAGGAGGGAATCACAATGGGGAAATGGAATTCAAGAGATGAAGTGTTGATTGCGCACAAACTGCATTTCAATTAACAGAGATCGCTTTGTCTGTTCCAGGAGGAGGGGAACGCCGGTTTCCTGTGCGATCTTCAACGACACCGCTTGTTCAATTTGTCGCCGTATTATTCGCCACGAATTTTCTTCTCGATCGGTGGAAAAATCGTTATATCTTTGCATTACAGGATGATTATCCTGTAAGTATGTTATTGTAAGTATCTGGTGATCTGATTTGAAATTGATACAAAGATTGTTGTAGATATTTGGGATCGAATATCGCTGATTTGGAAGGCAAGGAAGAAACGGTACTCGTGATTGAATCCTTGATTTATTCAGCTACGTGATTGAATACCGTGAAGGGAGGATAAAAAAAAAAAAATTATCGCTTTTGTTTCGACAAGTTAAATAATCCTGGAATTTTTTTCATCGTTTTTGAAAAAAGTTAGGTTTTGACATAGTCAGTTTTCTCGTAGAGAGCGAGAAAAAAAAAAAAGAAAAAATATTTGCCCACGGAGAGTTTGTTGTTGATCCTTTCTTTCTTTCTTTCAGATACGTGTGTTTGATATATAAATAGAAAAAAATAGCGAGTAAGTATTTCGTGATAAAAATACCGAGTATTAATTTAGATTATATTATCATTGAAAATAAAAAATCATTTATTTGCTTTCTTCGAACAAAAATAGATTGAATTTAATTATCCTATACAACAGTCGAGCTCCGCCATCATCGTTTTCCAAATCAATAGCCTTAAAGTACTTCGATTTACCCACGAACGAAACGTGCAATTTATTAGTTCAATATTTTCAGTGGACTACAAGTGTGCTTCGCGTATCTATTACGTATCGTATGAAATGTAATACAATTTTCACCAGTTCCATTCCAATTTTTTGAAACTTTTTGCCGTTTATTAATTTGTTCGTTTATCAACCCACTCGTATTTTTTTCAATTGTTCCGTCGAATCTCGATTCACTCGTTTAGATTTTCTGAATCGAGTACATCATATTAGGCGCGAATATTATTCGCGGAAATTTCTTCTCTCTTCTTCCCTTTTTTGCAATCATAATCTTTAATTAATATCCCTATACGATGTTACTACGGTGTTCTTTGAAGTTTATACAGTTTTTGCTCGTTATTAAGCCCTTCCATGGTTGTTAAACGCGGCCTGTAATCCATTACAGCAAATATAAGTAATTACGTACAATCTTAACTATTCATCTCGTTCAACGGTTCGCCATGGTGTTCCGTCACGACGACGATATTATGGATGGTCACGTGTCAACGGGAAAGTTAACGGAGCGGAATTAAAACGAAACGAAACTCCTCTCGTATTTGGAAAAAGCCGGTCATAAATGTGCCAAAAGAACAATTAAACGCTGTATTATTCTAATGGATCTGGATGAGAATGGGCCGGAGGAAAAAGAGGAGGAACGAAGTGGGGTGCTCTGAAAAGTCTGAAAGAATGGACGAAAAGGATGATGGCAGGGAATAGTAAATTTAATATAGGAAGAAGTAACACCGCTTTAAGATAATCTAATGAAACGGATCGACGATTTTTTTTTAATTTTCTTAACAAGAATACGTAATGTGATAATAATAATACAAATTTGGATTTAAATTATTCGAGAAATGTAAAATGCCTGTGAAAATTTATAATAAAGGAAGAGAGAGAGAAAAAAATCAAGCCATCGTTCTTCACGAAATAAGAAACCGTATCTCTTCGTTCGTACACAAACTGCTCCGTTATCCAGCATCTCTATCACATCGAATGACATGTCAACGAAACGACCGACACTCCACGTTTCACGTTTCCGCGGTCAATTTTTCGTCGAGCCGAGGAGAGATAAAAAACTTTCGATGAATCGTCGATCTCATCCTTACTCGAAGAAACAGAAAACAGAGAGAAAGAAAGAGTGATTAATTTTTAAATTTTATCATTTGATAGAACGATAATGATTGTAATTCGATTGCAATTCAAATAGATAGTATTTGAAAAAAAAAACTACTAATAACCGAAATATATGGACGCGTTGCACGGTAAAAATTTTAATTTTTATTAAAAAAATATGCGAAATTAAAAAACTATTACTTTTCGTACTCGATTAAATCCATCGTTCGATTAATATTTGGTTACAGATACGGCTTATTTCACGTATCATGCGCGAAACTTGTCTCATAGCGTCGTTTCTCGACTCCAAAGTAGCCGGCTGATTTATGCGCGACCGACTTTTGTCCGTCCACCGAGTTTGCCAGTAGTATAGGTCGCGCTCCGGCCGGCCCTTCTCGCAACTTGGCCATGTAATAAAGAGTGTCGTCGTTTGGACGGTGGTATAAGGCCGACGATAAAACCAGCCACGCTGACTGTGTAAACATAATTCAAGGCAGGGACGGGTCTTAAACCGCGGCTGAAGCACCTCCGCGATAAAAGTGTCACCCATTCGCGACCCTGACGTCTCTGGAAATGGGAAAAAATGTTTTTCCTTTGTGACGATGATGGGGTTGTTGCGAGAACATTGGTAATTAGGGAATTGGAATGATGGAGATGATGGAGACTGGAGGTAGGTATAATTTCCTTTTACTTACTTTGTCCAGGAAGGAATTTTGTAATTGTCTTTGGTGTGGAATTAAGAAGTAAAGATTTTAGAAATTTATCATCTTATCTGATTGTGTTGAGGTGTGAGTAGTTTTTGTATTTTATATTTAGCTTATTACATTTCCAAAGAGATATTGCAAATTATTGTTGAAGGATAATTGTCTTTGGTATGGAATTAAGAAGTAAAGATTTTAGAAATTTATCATCTTATCTGATTGTGTTGAGGTGTGAATAGTTTTTGTATTTTATATTTAGCTTACATTTCTAAAGAGTTAGATTGCAAATTATTGTTGAAGGATAATTGTCTTTGGTGTGGAATTAAAAAGTAAAGATTTTAGAAATTTGTCGTCTTATCTGATTGTGTTGAGGTGTGAGTAGTTTTTGTATTTTATATTTAGCTTATTACATTTCCAAAGAGTTAGATATTGCAAATTATTGTTGAAGGATAATTGTCTTTGGTGTGGAATTAAGAAGTAAAGATTTTAGAAATTTATCATCTTATCTGATTGTGTTGAAATGTGAGTAGTTTATGTATTTTATATTTAGTTTATTACATTTCCAAAGAGTTAGATATTGCAAATTATTGTTGAAGGATAATTTTAAACGACTTAATTGACGTTTGTATCTTTGCATTTCGATATTCTAAAAGATGGTAGAATTTTTTTAGTTAAGTTTAATTTGCAATACTTTGTTAGGATTAATTTAATATTGTAGAAGGAATTAGATTGACGGGAAATAAATAAATTTATTTTCAGTTCAATTTACATGATTGATAAAAAATTTCTAAATCTTCGTTTGGAACATCACATCAGAGATATAATGTTTCCCCGAATCTTTTTAACTCCAACAGATCTTACGTATAAATATACGTTTTCTGGTTTCAAATAAAAGTTGGCCAATCTTGTATCTCGCGATTCTTAACTTTGTTCTCCATGTTTCCCATTCGAAACTACAGTTGAGAGTTTCACAAAATAAGAATCGTACGCTACGGATTTTTATTTTTTCAACAAATTTTTCCAGTCTAAATTTTAATTTGGTATAATCTTTTGGAAACTCGATCGAATATTTTCGATTAATAAATATTAATTATAAATACATAATTAATATCAAAATCATTATTAATATGATTAAAATACAAGTATTTACATGTATATTTTTCATTATTAATATCGATATTATTTATATTCAACATCAATATTAATATAATTGGCAATTTCCTTAATAAAATTCCTCTAATTGTATTAACAAGATCGCATTTAAAAACGTAATAAAGCAAATAATTTTTTGATAATCAGGCACAGAAATGCAAATTTAAAATTTATCATTTTAAAAATGAAAATTATTTAAACAACAATTAGAAACAATGTATCCGATAAGCTAGATTCTTCGATTAAATTGCTCATCCATTCAGGATCGCAATTGTTATTGATCGAATCAAAAAACGTTCGATTTCTTTCCCCATCCATCGGTATATATACACCATCATCACGTTAATAGAGTGCAGTTTAAAGTTTCGAAAGTTTCAAATCTATTTTAGAATTCTCTTTGATGTCTATGCAAATTGAAGTTTGTCCACAGTTCTGTTGGAACCGATTCTGCCCGCTTCTTCCTCTCCCCCGTTCTCAATACATAAATTCCAGGCAAATAAGTTTCGTTTAAATAATAGGTGGCGATACATCACGAATGTTTCATATCGCGCGTGAATTCTGAACGAGCCGTTTGCACGAGGAGGAGGGGGAGAGAGGGAAGGGCAATTAAAACAAAGGGACAAATGAAATTTGCATCGTTTGCGAAGATAAAATTAATGAGGTTAATTAAAGCGACGTTGCACACCCGTTTCGCGGCATCCTATTCCTCGTAGTAAATAAATAAAATATAATATTCCTCGATTCCCCCGAATTTTCACCAATTTTATTGGTATAGCAACGAACTTTATAATTAACTTTGTTGTTCGTATTCAATCACTCCTAATATATCCGCCATTCTTTTTTTCTAAAATACGTATATTTCTTAGATATTACTTCCTTAAATGTTCGGCGCAAATATCGTGCCGATTTCGAGTTTATTCTCCCATCCAACGCAAATATTTTCGCTCCCAACCGTTTTCAACAGATCCTTCCACTTGCCCCCTCCATCTTCCGCTCTTTCATTCGTCTTGGCATCATCCATTCCTCTCGAGGAATAATCCTGTAGCCTCCGTAGTAACCTCGTTAGCAAACAGTCGACAGGAATTATTATTTCAGGCCCTGTGCTAACATCCCTTTCCATTTCTCCAGCTTCGTCGTGGACGAATTATTTCGGCCATCGGAGTCGCCCACCCCTCCTTAATTATTATGCGCCGAAAACTTAAACTTGCACTCTGTTTATTCGGAAAGAGATCTACAGATTTCCTCGTCGATGAGTAATTATTTCTTCGTTTACATTATTGACCAGGGATGGAGAAAGAAAATTGGACTCGATTTATAAATAGCGCGAAAGAAATAAATATTTAGGATTCGAAAATAGGATATCTATATATCTGTGCTCGTTGAATTTAGATTTCGTGGTTGAAGCAAGTTTTAATCGAGTTAGAGTTTCCTATATTAAATTTAACATTTTTCAAATTAAAGAATGAAGAGAATTTTAGACTTTATTTTCGAAATGAGTTGTAAAAGAATCCTTAGATCGACGAATTGAATCAAGTGAATAATAATAATAATTCTTTGAGTATATCCGCTCTTGATTTTTCCTCAAACTCTCACCGCTGCTGGCCAATTACCACTCGGTGGCAAATTCTCGGTGGCGTCAACCAACTAAGAAGTTGTAATTTTATGTATTTAGGCTACACACCACGGAACACTTTCGCGGAGTTGTTTAAGGCGGAATTAACCATTCCCAAATATTCATGCATATTCACGGAATTGGGAAGTTCGTTAACACGGCAGTTTAATCATGTCGGGTATTATGCCGCAAAATTTGATCTTGCAAATCCGCTTGGCATAACGAATGTACTTCGCCCCCCGAATGCGCGGGCCCTCGAAAGTATATACTTCGAATGGAAGGAAGCTTAGGGACGCCTCGGGATCGTATTGCAAATTCTATGTTCTACGAGTGCCAACATTAGCATTCGTAGATTTTAACTACGAATGAAAATTGACACCTTTTTCCTTTTTTCTTTTTCAATAGAAAAACTCTGTACACGAGGAGGAAGAAGAAGAGAAAAGAAAAACATGGTCTCGTTTCAAAAAAAAATAATTAGACGTGATAAATTATAAATAATATAAATTTACAATTTTCGTATTCTTTTCAATTCGAATCCATATTATAAAACGATTGATGAATAAAAAAGGAGCATACTCGAAAAATTGAATTTTATTTATCTCTTATTTTAAAGTCTCTCCTCGCTCGCCGATTCAAAAGGAATTCTCTTTATCGAAACCGATCTATTAATCCACCGGCTGAAACTTCCGATCGTATCCTCCTAGCCTTGGATAGTATTTACGTTATTTGTAATCTCCGCAATTTTCCTCGAGCGTCCAGGGGATCCCCGTTTCATCTTATCAAAGAAAGCAGGAGGATCGGGTCGAGGACGGGGCCAAGCAAGCGTGGAGGAAGCGAACGAACGAGAGAGAGAAAGAGAAAGGCAAAGCCTCATAAAGCCATCACACGTCAGACGGAGAGATCGTTTTTCCGATAATCGTGGCAAGGATCCGCGCGAGCATTCATCGACTCTTATTCACAGGGATAATGCCCTGTCCTTTGGCGTCGTGTGAAACGCCTGGACCACGTCATCGCTCGAAAAATTCCCCTCCCCCTTGGACGGTGATGGAATTCTTCGAATTGGTGAATACTGCAACCATCTTCTCTCACTTACTTTTATTATTCTGTTGTAGATGGAGTTGTAATTCGAATTATAGGATTTGTAAAGGGTTGAAGAGGGTTAATTTAGGGTTAATACATCGACGGCACGATTCTTAACCATTAGGGCGGCGTTAGAAACGGAAATTGTGCCGTGTATCCTAACTATAATGCGCTAGGGGAACGGAAATAGGCTTGCCACGTGGTGGTCAGTGTCTCCGGATTTTGACTAAGCTTGAACGCTCGTGATTCGAGTCTTAAGCCTTCTGGAAGTAATGGGATGTGTCGCGTATTTGCTATGAAAATAATTAAAAATTATTTAATCTTGTGTAATTTTGATAATTAAGTTGTTGAACTACAATAATTCCATTTTATTATTCCATATTATTTAGGTGAGTTAATGGCCACGTGGTTGAAATTTTGTTGGAGAACTTGAAAAAATGTTGATGATTTGTTGTGAAATGAAAAGAGGAAAGAAAACGTTGAAGTCCATGTTAAGATAACATAATGGGACAAATTTCGATAAATTACTCGTCTGCAGTTTGCTTTGTATTAAAACAAATTCCTGCAAAATTAGAAATTAGAAATTAGAATGTTTAGCTATTAATTAATGGATCGAAGATATATTTTTATATTACATAATATTATCATAATCATTCAGAAATGGAATTAATTAATCACGACAATTGTACGACAATTCTGAAAATAATATTTAAAAGTTAATATTTAAAGAAGGATAACGTTAACATGAAAGATATACATTTCGATTCAAGTGTATATGGTTTTATTACAAGAAGAAAAACAGTAGTGAACTACTGAAATCTTGAAAACTCGGGAAACTTTGAGAATCATTCCTCGTATTTTCTCCTTTAAATTAAGCAACTTTCATTCTCGCCGTTTTTTCGAAAGTTCAAGTGCAGCGGAAATATTTAGACTTGCTTTATTTTAAGATAATGAAAAACCAACAGCATCCCTTTCCGCATTTCCTCCACAGCAAAGCTTTCGCGGTTTCGTCCAGATTTGCATTGCATCCTTTTTTACATTCTCGAGGACCGAAAAAAATATCTGTTAATTTCTGTTTCATTAATTTAATTTTTTTCCTTTTTTCAGGTCCATCCATTTTTCTTATACAAAGAACAGAATCATCTAAACCAATATAATAAATTTGTCCTAATTTATGGATACTGTTGACGAGAAATGAAATATCATAGGAAAATTTTCAATTATTTTTAGAATATTCTATACAGATACAAATTTTACATTTTAACGAATCATAGAAATTAAAGAAATGGAATAAAAATTTATTGAATATTCCAACATTATTCCGTGAATAATTTGAACATATCTTCTAAATATCGTACATTTTACCTTTTACTATAAGGATATTAAAATTCTGATCCCGCTTATTGTTAATTATTTTACTATGAAAGATGAATATTCATATCCCGGGTAAAGAAGTGGGTTAAGTGCACAGAGGATAAAAGGATAATGAAAACATTCGTCGAAGATGTATTCGTGATCACAATAATCACACGAGTGTTTAATTTCCACGTGTAATTCATTTGCATCGTATCCATTCGCAAAATAAACGGAATAAAATATCCTCTATACGATATCTCCTTGGAGAATTACTATTACCATCCGCGTATAATTCAACGCCTTTACGATCAAATTTCGCGGGTTAATACGTTTATCCACTCGTTGATAGTTTTACGACGCTTAATTATTTTACGGCCAGATAAAACCGGGAGATATATTCGAATCGTGGCGCTCATCGTTCGGGCGTTAGACGTTAATGAACCAGGTGTTTCATCCATAGAAATGCGTTACAATGATGTCATTACCCATTCGCTTTCGGGATAATTGATTCCATTCACATCCAGGAGCGCGTCTTCATCGTAAATGTATGTTTGATCGTTGCGGAAAAGCAATGTATGCGTTTCGTTTTCTCGTCACGGGAATAAAACGCATCGAAATTGTATAATAAACGTTGGTGACGTTGCGATGAATCGTCTCGTCGAACGTTTACAATGAAATAAAATATAATTTCCGTGACCATGACTCGATAATTAATGATTTTTAATAAAAAGGAATATAAATTCCTCGATGGATGATCTTTTAAACGCAAGGTGTATCGTAGATTGGAATATATTTCTGTTCTAAACTTTTCAAAGTGGAATTAAAATTAAAGTTCCCTTTTATATCTTTACTTGTCGAATTTTATTTTATTATTTACGAGTTTTCTTTCGAGTCAGAATATTAATTTTAAGAAAGCAAAGCATATATATTGTGTATACAAAATTGCGAAGAATGTTGTATTTATTATATTTTTAAATAAGAGAAGGGTGAAAAATCTCTTTGAATAAATATTCTATGGTAAAACAAATTTGTATTCTGACACGCAAGAACATAAACGTGCAATAATGGCGCAAGAATATGAGCATCAAATACCAATTAATGTTTTTTCTCTCCAATTTGAATTCGATTCAATTTGAATATTTTATGCTTACAAATTAAAGTATCTTCTAAGGAAATAGATCAATCTTTTCTCTCACGTCTTCTAATATAAAATTTCAGGTTCACGTAGATTTTCAAACGGGATAACAACAGAGATTGATAATTAAATTTTAATTTCTAGAAAAAGTTTCCAATTCACTTCGAATATTATTCATTTCACATATCGTTTATCATCATTTTATCGTTGATATTTTAGAAATCTACACCTCATATTCTTCATTTATTTTTTTTAAATACAAACTCTCGAACGCAGTTTCATAAATTTGCCATGGCATTTCGTGATATTTTTGCCGATCTCTCTTAAATGGAACGCGAGACTTTTTTTTTTTTTTATTCTATTCCTTCGATCAAAGCGGTGGGGTATCAACCGCTAACTGGAAGTATATCTTTTTAAGGCAAACTTTCTTTCCAGTTCAAGCGATCACTCCTTGGCATCTTTTAATCACGGATAAAGCCCCTCCACCTGATGAAACTTCCCTGCTTCGTAATTTTATTGCGCCTTTTCGAAATAATTCCTCGACGATCTTCTTCGATGACCGGATAAATAGACTCTCCTTTACAACGAACTTATTTCAAAATTAATAAATCGAGGATTGTTCAAATATCTCTCTTCTCGATATCATTAACAATATAACCAAAAATATTTAATTTATCTTTCTTTTTTTTTTTTTTAAAAAAAGAAATTTTCCAGATCTAAATTTCCCTTTCAAATATTTCTGCTCTGAATTCAAAAATTTTCATGCAGCAGATGGAAGAATTAACTAATCTAAAAAAAGCGAAATATTCGAAATATTCGAATGATTAATATTAAACGAAATTGAGCGCAAACTTTATTCAACAACAAATAAACAAGCTATTTGTATCCGGCTCGACGGATCGAACTGGAGAAAAAGGGGGTCGCGCCATTATCGGAGCCGGAAAGGATACCGGCATTGTTTTACATAAATATTTGAGCCCATCCACGATGGGAAGAAGACGATGAACTTGGGGTTCATCGGTTCACCCGAGCATTCTGGGTCACGCGAAATGGATTGGATCCCTGCCGGCCGAGTTTCTACTCGACGAAACCCTTGGATATTGGAAGGTCGCCAATATTTCCACCGACCCCGAAACGGGATTCAATTCCCTGATTTCCGTTTTATTTATACGCCCATCCTCCGCTCTACAATATCTATATATATAAAAAAAAAAACCCGTAAAAGTCGCCGATAATCGCCTCCCACTTTCGCTCCATTCGATCGATTTCACACCCTTTTCTCTTCCCAATTCTTCTTCACCTTTCCTCGATTGAAAAGCGATTCCGTACGCGATTAACGCAATAAGATGAGTGAGAATTTTTTTGATCCATCGAAACTTGATCTTGGTAACAATAATAGTTGAGGAGAGGGAAGGGGAGGGAGGAGCTTAGCTCGAATCGACAAGCGCGTCTCCTCGACGATTCGTGTATGAGTTGGAGACAGAAGTTGGAGACGGCGTATTTCACGGGGCGTCGAATTCCGTCCGAAAAATCGCGCGAGGGAACGCTCGTTGGCGCGTGGAATATCGGGCGGCGTTTCACGGCGGCGACAGCGCGGAAAGGTCGAGCGAGAAAAGTTTGACACGGTTGAAGCAAACTTTTCCTCCCCCTCCTCTTTCCATCCGGGGGAGAGAAATCCGTCGAGGACTTCCCCTCACGTGCGTTTCAATGGATGAGTGATAGGAGAGGGAGGGAGGGAGGGTGGATCTTGATTTAACCCATTCGACAACGAAAAATATAAGCAAGCTTTTATCAAATCCTTTTTTAATTTTCTTCCTCCCTTTGTTGTTAATATTTTTCTTGATAAAAGTGATTCGATGAGACAGGTTTAGATCGATATAATTTTTCTAATTTTTGGATCTCCCTTGACCTCGAAATTGAAGCAAATATCTTTATTTTATCCTCAAACGTGCCATACTCTCGCAGGTGAATCGACTTTCGTTGAGGATCTCGCATTCTATTTATTTATTGAAGCGCCAAATACGTTTAACCTGTCCCAGAGAATTCTTATCGGAAAATCTCGGGCGAAAGTTCTCGGCCAAGGAAGAGAGGAAGGAAACCTCGGGGTTTCTGTTCCGTTAAAATTTCACGAGGCTTAAGAAAGCGACCGCTCCGGGGAATTCACGGCCTTCCTCTTCCTCCACTTTTTTTCTCCCCTTTCCTTTTTTTCTCTTCTCTTTTTGACCGTTGTTGGTCGTTTTTTCGCAGCCAACGAGCGGGGAAACGGAGGCGAAAATGGCCGCCGAGCAATGTTTTCGAAATGCAAATTGTCAAGTGACCGTTCTCGAGCGGCTTTTCTTTGGGGGAATCACGCATTCAATTAAGGAAAATCGGTGGATTAACTTTTCGCAACGTTTTTGGTGAGCATCTTAACAGGACCAGTTTCAAACGAATCGTCGAAAATTATTAAAGATGGAGGAAATTTTATTTTAGGAATTATTGTTTTAGGTAAAGGGAATTGGCCAGGAAATTTATTTGATTCGAAGTGGAAAGTGAAGATGGAATGTTTGTGAAAAAGTAGCAGTGAGAATTAATTTTCGTTTGAAGGGATTATATATTTTTTTTAATTATTCCTTTCAATTTTGAATAACTTGTTGAACAGAAGAATAAAAATTATAAATTTAATGGACAAAATGGACCATGGAATTATTATAAAGAGTTTCAAAGTCTTATTCATAAATTTAATTGTTGAAGAACATTATTACATGGACATAATAATTTTAAATAAAACCAAACAACTTGGAAGATATTACTCGTATCGATATACTTCCCAAAAAAAGAAGAAAAATATGTTTCTATAAATCCGCAATATATATTTTCACGTTGCTCTTAATTTTCATAGTTGACAAAATAAATAGTATTACGTTTCGATAAAAATTATATAAAAATTACATGGATTCTTTCAATTCAATTTTCAAAAAATTTTCTCCTTATAAAAATAATAAATTCCTTTAACCTTTTCACTTTCCAATCTTCATACATTCTCCTCCCAGTTATCCCTTTATTTTTCCAGATATACAATAATAATTCGCAGATTACCTTTTTACCTTTTATCAAAACTCGGCTCGAAACCGAAACTAGGGAGCACTAATCGCGCATCTCGCGCGAATTAGAAAGGGAAAAAAAGTCGTTTAAACGTTATGATATATACGACGAACGTATGAAATCATCTTAACCAGCTTAATCGTAAATAACGGCGTTGATAAAAATACCCGCCCGAAAACGGCTACCTCTTTCCCTCTTTCCTTCGTTGTGCTAAAAATACAAAGGGCGCAGCATATACCCGCGCGTATATATATAATCTTTCGCGTTCACCCACTCTTTCGTTCGTTCCGGGCGCGAAATAAAAAATTTACGGAGGAAGAAGAAGCGGAGGAAATGCAGGAAAGAAGGAGGAGATAACGCCTCCTCTTGCGCCTTTTTCATTCGTTCGTTAAGACAGGCCGCGGGACAAGGGATCCCGCGTTGATTGCGCGGTCTAATTATAATTTCCGGGGAGAGCAATTAGCAATCCGCCACCTGCCGCGGACAAACGCGCGTCTCATTATATTTGTCTTTTGTCGGTAGCGTGCAAAATGGCCGTGTATTAATGCCTCGGGCGAAACGACTCGACTGCTGTTCGTTGACCAAACATCTTTTTGAGACTCAACAGAGTTGAGTTGCAATGGAGTTTTTGGATTTTTGCATTTTTTTTTTTTCAATTTATATAATGATATGTTTATTTCGTGAGTTTATACATTTTAAGAAAATAAATCATGGTAAATGTTTAAGGTTTAAGGAAGATTGTCGTATATTTTTATGAATAAGATGAGTACATTTCGGTGGAAAGAGGAAATGAAAGAATTAAGAGGAATGTAAATCAATTTCGTGGATGAATTTTGTGAATTTTGAATGATGGCTGTAAAATGCGGCGCGAATTGTTGAAAAAAAATAGCATTTTTCGAATATACCGAAAAGTGTTTCGATTGTTTGAGCAATCAATGGATTGATTGTGCAATTGGATGATTTATGGAACTCTGTAACTACCGGCTATTGGATTGTTGAAAATTTGGTATGTATTTTTATTTATTTATTTATTTATTTTTTTTTTTTAGGAGAATTGAAGCTTTTAAACGATATTAACTTTCGTAATAAAGCCTATTAATTATTGATTATATTAATAATTTAGATTGTTTACAAGAAATAGAGATACGTTTATTTTTAATTATTCATCGAAAGGAATACAGGTAATTTAAATATCGAAATAAAAAAAAACGTCTTATACGTGGAATGAATTTATAATTAACTTTATTTCTTTCTTTTCCTTTCTTTTTTCTTTTTTTTTTTTTTTTATTACGTATCAAAGCTCGAAAGAATTGTTGGGTCGGACACTTGAATGGATAGAATAGTCGTTGAGCGAACAAAAGGTGCAGAGTTCGAATAACGATCCAACAATCCCATTCACCGATTCCTTCTTTTTGGTCACAGTTTTCACAAGCGGTGTTTGCCACCCACTTTTGTGCCTCGTTTTCTTTCGGCTCGAATTTTGCATTTACCGTGTTTAATTGAAAACAATCACCCACGTCAAACCGAGTTCTATGGCGTGATTGTCTCTGTGAATATCGAGCTAATAGAAAGGAATTTCCATTAATTTTATTTATCAACTTCCATTACACTTATTTCAATATATAATTATAAACAATCAAGATCCAATGAAATTTTAAAGTTTCCTTATACAGTCGATTCACTTTTCTCAATTAAATAGAATTAGAGTTCAATCGTCTTATCTGCCATCCCTGCAACTCAGAGAAAACCTAAACCTAAAGTTCCTTCCTTCCTGTTCTTCCTTTACTTACACTCAATATATTAACATACAAAATTTAAACGTCGTCTCGTTTCCATCTTTAAAAATAATCAAATTGAGGTTCGATTTCACTGGTTACTTAATCGTCAGAGAAAAGACAGCGTATATCGATCGCGATAAATCGATCTCTCTCGCGTGGCAAAAGTGATCTATTATATGCATCATCGTCATTCTTGCCTCCCCTCGGAAACAGACGTCGGGGAGAAACGCGAGGTGGGTCCACTTGCCAATTAACGAACTTATAATTAGCACACAGTGGTGACAACTTTCTCGTGCTGGGATTACAAGTTTCCTTCCTGGCCGGAAGCGCGTGCTTTGCTGCAAACATTGGATAATGACGGTTATGTCCTTCCGACGTTCTACGCTCTACCTTGTTTCCAGGTGTGACGGCCGTGTTATTTCCGCTCTTCCAATTTGATTCCTTTTTCCTTTTATCATGGATCGTTTTAAGGAAGGAAGGAAGGAAGGAAATAAAATGGTTGTTGGTAAAATTTATAAAGATTATTTTTTTAATAGGGAAAGGTATTGGAATTGTCACTTTTTCTTTTGTCTCCTGTTTCCTTCGAATTTTATGAATATTATTTTTAATAGAAGTAATCGAAGATATAAATTATAAAAATTGTATCCAATTTTTGCTATTATCTAAGATATTGCGTGTAGAATATTAGGTTTAGTGATTAATTAACTATATAATTCATAATTTGTTTGAAACGGTTGAAAAAAACTTTTTGATTACACTTGTCATTTGTCGCAAATAATATATGAACTATATTAAAAAAAAATATATATAAAAATTCGAGGAGAGTCGTCAATTTTACAAATGTTTGAGAAATATCGAACAATTACCATTCTATAATCGATTGTATAATTTTTTTTATAGAATAGAAAAAATTGGATTGCAGAGATAATCATTCCTTTTGGAAAATGATCTTTCTATTCCCAATGGAGAAAAATCACTCGACCGTTATTATTGAATTTTTGCATAATACCAGGACTTCGATACCATTTCCTCGAATCCGAACTATAATTTCCGGTCCTGGCTCCCCTTAGCCAGAAATGGTAGAACTAGCCAGAAACTTTCGTTCCTGCGGCGAACAGTTTCAAATTCGGGAACATTCTTAGAGAATTTCCATACCCGCCCCTCTTAATCGAATCTTCGACTTGGCCAGACTCTATTCGATCGCGCAACTTCTTTTCCACAATCTACCTCTCGTCCCCTATTTTTCCTCCCCTTCATAACAAAAACATGTAACAGTGAAAAATATCAATCAATTAATCAACCAAAACAAAACCAATCCAATTATTATTATTATTTCACAAAATCTGCCCAAACTTAATTTATGAAATTGAAATATCGCTAAAGGAAGGAAGCCTTATCTCTTGCAGAGTCGCAACCAAGAAAGTTGCAAGGGTTTGCCCGATGAATTATTATTTCGAAAACTTCCCCTTTCGAAACCCTTTGAATCTCCGTGACGAGCATTGTTCGAAACGCGGGCGACTTAAACCGTAAACCGGAATGTTCGCGTTAATCCACGAAGTGAGATCGGGACGTGAAATCGAGCCGAGGTGGCGAAAAGCCGGACGGATTATAGGAGGGGACGATAATGGAGGACGGTTTCGCGAGGAAAAAGGGGCCGATTAAAGCATACTTGGAGGGGGAGGGTGTACTTGCTCCGCCGTCTCGCGACACTTTGTAACGAGAATGGATGCGGGCGGGCCTGGGAACACGACGCTTAAAGTTGAAACAAACTTCTTCTCTCCCCCCTCGAACGTCTTTTCCAGTCGTTGGGCGGATACGGTTGTCCGTGGGACGGGATGGAACGGAAAATGGAAATGTTCGGCGTGCGTTCGTATTCTTTCGAGAGGAGGGCGAAAATAAAAGAGCCGGTAATTGAATAAATGTTACCACGTTCTGGATAAAAATGGAGGCTTGCTCCTCCTGGACAAGCAAACGTGGTGGAAGCTTTAAACGGGCTCGTTTTGGAATTTATGTGCGATCGAGCACTTTGCGTTTGTTCGCTTTTTTGAGGAAATTTTGCAGGGTGGGAATCACGGAGATAAAAATAAGAATAATCCTCTTTTGTGTGGATAAACAAGAGTATTTAAGAGAGACTCGTTATATTCGAAAGAAAATCGAACCTTTCAAAATAATTTCCTTGATTCTTAACATTCATTATTTGATCTTCGAGTTGATAGATAATTAATACATTGAGAAATTAATAAACGGAAGAGATGAAAGCGCAAATCGTTGGTTGTTCCATTTTTCTTTTTTTTTCTAGATGGCACGCGATTCGATCGCATTTCCCTTTAAAATGGCGTTGCGATAAACGCGAACGGCGGCCGAATGTTGGTTTCCCGCTCCCAGGGAACCGGAAATGAAGCTGCGCCACCCTCCCCGCTGATCTGCATTTGAAACGAGCAGCCGCGACGTTCACGTTTCGTTGCTCCTGTCATTTACCTTTATTGCCACGATCGCGTAACCCTCCTTAACAAGTTGCAACTTGTCCCTGTTGTGTTCCTTTCCGATGTAGAACGCAACTTCCGATTCCCTAATTCGCGATCCGATTTCTTTCTTCGTTTGGAAATTAAATTTATGGATATATTTAATAATATCGGTAGTTTCGAAGGGGAGGAAAGATAATTTGTTCTTTTTTTTTGAGAAAATTTATTTGAAAAATGGAATGATTAAATTATTTCTTTTGATAAATGTTGTTTCGATAATAATTTTCTTTTCGATGTTACGTTTCGAAAAAATTCAAAGAGGGAATTTCAGTTCAAATTGAACGAAATGGTATTGAAACGTAATATCCTTCGTACTTGCAGAAAATCTTTTAAAATTCGTATATCCTCGAATTCTTATATTACATCCAATATATAATCCCGAGACTTGTAAAGATTTATATACGTAATTTCTCTCCTCCGATTCCTCTTTTCCTGTCCTTTTTTTTTTTCAACGTTATTCCAAAAGAAATTCGTTCTTTAAAAAGATTTAATTTCCATGCGGATCGAATCGACATTTTCGGAATATAATCTTCAAACCTATGTTTAACTCGAAAAATCTTTGACACTTTGCAACAATATAATCACTCTTTTTTTACTATTTTCAGATATGTTGCAGTGTTTGATAAAAAGAAGTTGAATTTTATTTCATACAAGTTAAGATGAAAGATAAGATGAAAAGTATTTTTCCTTTTAAATAAGATAACCAATTACACAGAAAAAGAGGATTAAATTTCTGACGTTTTTCAAAATTTTTCGAAGCGATTTAATTTAATAAAATAAATAATCCAAGATAATAATATATATATATAAAAACCTACCATCTTTTTCCAGCCACGACATCGCAATTATCTCCAGTCTACTTGTCCTTTAACTAACCAGCAAGATCGTGTTGCTGCAGAATATTAATTACGTCGCTGAATCTTTACTAATTAACATCTTTTTTCTTTCTCTCCCCTTCCTCCCGAAGGATAAACCCGAAGCAACGACGAGCGCCTCGCCTTTGAGACAGTAATTCGATGGTAGTGTGAATAATTAGCGCACATTCTTTATGTATCTCGCTTACGTATTCTATTTTCCCTTCGTTTCCCCTATTTTTCGTGCAACCCCTCGTCCGTTTCCCCACCTCGTCAATTTCACGACGCTATTCCACTCCGCCGTCCACTTTCCATTCATTACTTATTCCACCTCTTATTTTCGCCGTTTCCTCCGCCCCCGAAATTCCACTTCTCCTTAAAAAAACAGGTACGTAGATCGTTTTCAAAATTAGACAATTAGTGCTTCGACATTTCTTCATTAATTTTTTAATTTTTTTTCAGAGCTCAGTGAATCGGATTGGAAGAAATTCTTACCAAATTCTACGTCAAAGATACAAAATTAGAGATATAATTCTTAAATTGGTAGATGTCTAAACACGTCTCGGGATACAATACAACTCGCAATGTTTATCTCGTTACACGGAGAAGCAAGCCACGTTCGACGAGTTTCAAAGAGTTCAAAGAGTTTAAGAGGTCCATTAGACGCGTCATCACAGGGGGAATCTTTGCGGAAGTTACGTCACGTTGAGAAGCATCGATCTAGTTATCGCAGCCCGAATACTTTCTGTCGGATCGTATTCCCAGATGCGGTTCAATGCGAGTGTCTCGCCCGTTTATGGGCGTAGAAATTGCGGGGATTTATGGAGTTTGGAAAAATTTCCCTGCGTGATGAAATCGTGATTGATCGAAAATGAAATAGATCGATTTATTCGACTGTCAATGGGACAAAGAATAGATAAATTATAATTTCTCGTAATTGCAGAAGAAAATATTTTATAATTTAAACAAGATACGTGATAAAGTTCATTAAAAATCCAGTAATTTATTCTCCTTTTTATACAAGCATAATGAATTTCTTACAGATAATTCTCCAGGATCGTGCAACCTGTTTGTGTTGCAAAGTTCATTCACATGATTTTATCTTGTTAAACACAGGGAAACTGCCGTACAAATTGAGCGAGTTAATCAAAAATGCAGTAATGCTGTGACGAAGCAACGCAGAAAAAAAGAAAACCTTACGCGCGTACAAACCTAAAAATTGAAAAGTTAATCCAAAAATATCCCCCCACACGAGTGAGTACAACATCCGCGTTAAATTTTTTATTTCGATAAAATTAACCGTATTTAGTTTTTTCAGAGCTACCAAGTTAACGCGTTTTTACACGAGTTTTTCAGTTTTCACCTTTCGCTTTTGTTCAAAAAAGAAAAGAGAGAGAGAAAGAGAGAGAATAATGGGCGAGGGAGGACACGTTCACATACGTTCATGGTGTTTTTCACGATTCGTAGTGTCTGGATGAGATGTTAATCGAGTTTTGTAAAGCAAGTGGAAGTTTCGTGCAAGCTTAACGCGGTAAAAAATCGAATTAGGCGATTATTCAGGGTCCGCGGCGCGTTCCCCTAATTTGCATTTCACACAGCAGAAATTTCCATAACTATAAGAATATCAAGGAGCGAGTGGTATAAAACATGTCCAACATCACGGCAAATGCTCTCCGCGTTTACTTTTTCCTTTTTCCTTTTTTTTTATTTTTTTTTTTTTATTTTCATTTTCAGGGATCACGTCCTACTTACGTGAGATACATTTATCCCCCTTGTATGTATTTCTATAACACGTACAAGCGTGCAAGATTTCAATTTGATTTACTTTTTTATATACACTGCAGCGCGGAAATCGCTACTACCTGCTCCCTTTGCAACAAACTTTTCCCGATAAAAATAAAAATAACGAAAATGTCGCGTAGTAAGCGGCGTAGTAAAAAAAGAAAAAACGAGGAAAGATGAAATTCTACGTCGAAAAATACAAAATTTTAAAGTACATATATATCTCACGAGAATGAAAAATCTCTCCCTTAAAACAAGAAAATTTATAAATTTATTCCATTCCAATTTCTATTGACGTAACACCGAGCAACGATCGTCCAATGAGATAATTACTCGCTCTCCAATTCCCTAGCCGCTCCCTCAAACTTGGGTATTCACGTCTAAGCATTTCTCTGAGGAGAAATACCGCTACAATTACTTATTTCTCCTTGTTAAGAAGTTGGGCCGCCAAATTTTGCAACGAGCAAACCACGACACACTCTGCGAATATTTGGGGGAATTTCTTCGTCATTGATCGCGAGATTTGATTAATAATAAACGTGGTGCTTCGAAAAACGAAGAGGAGGAAAGGTCGATGGTCGAGCAAATCGGGATAATTAAGAGGATCGCTAAACTGGCAAGCGTCGAAAGTTAGCGTGGAGGAGGGATCGTCGAGGAAATTACCTAATTCGCGGCAATCGGCCCCCAAGGTGATACAGAGGGACTATAATCAATGAAATTGGAACACCCCTGGGCGATATATTTTGAATTACACACGATCGAGACGTGGCACGATTAACGAGCCAGTGATTTTCAGCTTGTTATTTTGCCAATACCGGTTTCTTGTAAATTAGTCTCGTACCGAACTTGGTTACTTTAATTGGGAACATGGAGAGTACCGGTTTTATATAGCGTTGTTAAAATCGGGAACGTGTTATAAATATTCGTTGATTGAACATTACGTTGGTAAGTCGATAAAGATTGACCAATAATTGATCTATGGGTGGAAGGATATATGGTTGGTTTAATCGGTGGTTGACCTATACCATTTTGGTCAAATGATTGTGGATATATTGCTGATTGACCTATACTTGCCTCGCCAATGGCTGGCTTGTATCACTGACCTGATTAATGGACAATATTATTCTACTTGCCCGGCAAATAATTGATCAATGTTCAAAAAATATCGAGATGAAATATAATATTAAGAGTTTCGATCTGAATTATGAGGATATATAATTTTAAGTTTGACGAAAATAAAGGGTCAGAATTTTGAAAGATCCTGATCTGTTAATAAACATCAACAATTTAGATTGTCTTTTCTTCAATCTTCAATCGATAAATTTTAAATATAATATCAATTTCCGTGGTTGAAAAGAAAATTGAAAGATTCCTTACGACGATATATTAGTATATAAAAATATACATGAAAAATCCACTCCTCCACTCCTAAAAAAAAAAAAAAAAAAAAAAAGAAAAGAAAATTCGTATCGCAACATTCTCGCGGAAGGAGGCGGATCTCCACCCAGATCTCGACGTTAAATTCCTGAAGGGTGGAACGGCGACACTTTACAGCGATAGCGTACGTATCAGTGGTGCAATTGGAATCCCGATTCGAAGCGGGAGTGTGTGCAGGACTCGAGAATCAATTTGCATTCAATAATCCACGATCGTTAAGTCGGATATGTTCGGCGGAGCGTGGTGAGCGGGAGCCAGGGCCCCGGAAATCGGCACTGGGATTAGACGCTTTGTCGGCCGATAAGACGCCCACCTTTCGCCCTGCCCTCCCCCTCCCCCCGCTTTGCTTATGAATGGCGGCCACGCTCCACGATTCAATGCGTGCCTGTAAACGACCGCATTCAACGGCCATCTATGCGCCCATTCAACCGTGTTCGACGAACTTGTCGCTCACCGTCGAGGAACTTGCGAGCGAGCTTCCAAAACCTTGTTACAAACCGAGAAATGGGATAAGAAGTTTTGCAACGATTGGCAACGCTCTCTCTCTTTGGAAACAAGAGGCACGTGAGCTTTTTTAAAGGGGAGATTTCTTCTTCTCGATCGTTAAATTGATAATGAATCATGTATCGAGTCGAAGAAATTTCAATTTGGAAATTATCGAATCTTGAAATTTCTTCCTTTGCCTGTGTATCTTCAGATCGATTAATTGTTTCATACTTGGAATATATCAAGGATTGGTTTTTTAATTGGTCTTATATAATCAGTTACAGATTCATGAAACGAGGGATGAAGAATGAGAATGTTGGAATTTTGTATATTTAAGGTTGAAAATTGGAGGAAATAATAGAGATTTGCATTTTTTTCCCAATGATTTATTCATTACTTCGTGTTACAAGATAAGGCTAATATAATAGCATAAGGCTTTTCGCGTGCAATTTGAGTTTCGTTACATGGATGCGAAATGCTTGTCATGTGCCGAAGTGCATAATATTCAAATAGATTACGTGAAATTACAAGAGCACGTAGCGAGACATGTGATTACACTGCTATTTTCTTAATCGATTATCTTCTATCTACTATCATTGAGACGCGCGTTTAAACGCGGGTCGCTCGTTAGAATTCTTTTTTTTTTTTTCTCTTCTTTTTTATTATTTTTCTGTAGATAAGTTAACCCCTTCAGGAATGAAAAGATAATATATATATCGACGATAATTACATTATCGAAATGATGAATAATATCGAAGAAATTCCGATTCCTTCGAAATATATAGAATTTGAATTAGATAAAAATTAAATCCCTCAAGAGGTTAAACAGGACGAATCTTTATCTAGTATCAATCGTTCCACCCATTCGTTCAGACGAATTTCTGTCAAAAAATCGAACCACACACGCATACACATACACATACACAACCATTCGTTCACTACTGCATGTACAACTCACGACGAATTATTAGAAACGATAGCGAAAATATTATGTACAGATTGATATTTCGTATGCTAAATTATTAATTAGAACAATAGTATCGTTAGTGCCTTAGCGATATAATAATAAAAACGGCTGAAGATGATGACGATGATGAGAGTTTGTATTATTTTATTCCATTTTTTTTTTCTTTTTTTTTTTTTTTTAATTCTTTTCACTCTCGTGAAAAATAAGTAAATAATGAAATTTTTGAATTACAAAGCGAGAAATTCTTTCTCAAATTTTTACGTATTTTTAAGTTTAATTAAAAAGTATGCAATTTAAAGCAGCGTACGTTTAAAAGATTGAGAGAGGAATCATCTTCGATCGTTTCGAAGGAAAGTTTCGTCAAATTTTGCGGAACAATTGTTCGGACTACGTGATTAAAAAGTTGAAAAAAAATACTTCTGGTGTAAAAATAACTTTAATATTTTTTAATACGCTCCAATTATTAAACAACGCATCCTTTAATCCGATATATTTCTTCTGAAGAATAATTGAATAATAATTTAATTAAATTTCTAATGTACGATTTGTGATCTCCATTGCACAAAGTAACCAATTGATTACGAACAAAATTTTATTTCTTCATCTCTTCTCGAATTATAACAAAATGATCGAATTTTTTGCTGTCTCAACTTCTCATAGAGATCCTCTCCTCTATGAAAGTAGAGACTTTCGTAGAAAGCCATCGGCAAGAAGATCATCCTCGAGATAGCTTTGCCCATAAACGAGGATATAAAGCTACTTAAGAAAGCTACGATCTATAACCTAATGAAGAATCGAAGAAGGATTCAAAACGTAGATCTCGTTCTCTGGAGCAATTTAAAATCAACATTAACCATATTTTCTTCTCAAAAATGATACTCGAATTAATATAATTAAATCTGTAAGTTAATACAATATGAAATTACAAATGATCGAAACAATTTTATCTTTTATTTAATCCACCTTTACTCATTTAAATTATCGTACAAAAGAAATTTCAACAAGAATTCGAAAAACACCAAATCCAAATTTTTCTTCAACTTTTTAATTCCTTTAAATAATAATAATAATAATAATAATACAGTTCATCAGAGACTAGAGAAGAAAATCTAATGGCATCTCCGCGCGTAAGAATTCTTCCTTCAAGTTCGACGAAACTTTCCTCTTGAGATAACGTACGGCCAACCATTTTACGAGAAGTGTGTCGTATAAATATATTAAATATTATCGGCAAATTTCTCTCGCGAGAAGAGAGAAATTTCCTTCCACTTCTTTGTCCCTAGCCGCGGATAACTAAACGAACGAAAGGCGACGAAAACGACTCGCGCGTCACACTCGCGGTGTATTCTTTCGATGTACGAGCAATATTTTCGACACGTTCGGGAAGAAGTCTTGGTCAGCCGTTCCACCACCGTGATAACCGCCCACGGCGGCATTAAAAATGATATTTCAGGGAGGGATTCTCGGCGGCCTCCGACCGGAAAGATTCGTTTTGAAAAGATTGCCACGCGGCGAAGACTGTTACCGCCGCGGGATATCCGAAGAGGTGTTCGAAAAGACGGCTGAAAAGTTGCTTTAATAGGATCTTTGAAGATCGATTTATTATTTAATTATTATTAATATTGTTTTATTTATAATTTGTTATTATTAATATTGTTTCTTATTTAGTTTAGATCGTGACTCAGAGTGGAGAAATTTTTGTACGAAAATTTGTCTTCGAGGAGTAAATGAGAAAATAAATACAATTTTGATCGATGAAAGTACGTAGTTGAATTATTTTAAGTGTAATTTATGATATACTTATTTCTTTATATTCTTCATCGTATATGTATTTCATTAATTAATCAATTTATAATCATTCTAGAATATCCTAGAACACTTCGTGGAATTATGGAAACTAATTTTAGTACGATATCATGCTGATGATTGTGAAATAACATTATATAAATATTATATTACATCGTATAATTGGACCAAGTATTTGTTACATTATTGCATCATCTACTTCCGTTCATTTTCACACAAGAATAGTAATTTCAAAACTCCACCCTTTTCAACATTCAAAATAATCGATCTTCTTCCTTTCCCTCGGAGGCGGCATCCCGAAATATTATTTTTACTCTCGTTCGACGTTCGGCTGCTTACGAACGATTCGTCGACGAATTGTCGACTTCAACTTTTCCAACGGATAACGCTCTCGCGTTACACTTCGATCGTATTATTATTCCATGGACACAAGTTCGAGAAGAGGATAAAGTCTGGCGAATATTTAGGGGCGAAAATTTCGAAGAGAGAAAGAGAAAAAAAGGGGAAATCAAGATTCGCTCGAGTATTTTCTCGAGCCGGGACAATGGGCGACTTTTGACGCGGAATAAAAGGAATCGAAGGGTGAAAAGCAATCGAATTTCACGAACGAGCACGATCCATTTGCGTTTGAACGACATTGGGCGAGATCGTTCCGCGGATGGAGGAGAATACCTCCATTCCTTGAAATCGATTCCGCAGTGAACGTATCGAGGCGTGAACCCGTTCCCCCTCCAACAAACGGGCGAAAATTTCTCCCACGAAAGGCGAGAAATAATCCCCGTGGTTAAATAACCACGGAGCTCCTCGTTAACTCGTCGATGCTTGCACACGCAAAGTAATTGACACGCACAATTTGACATAGAAAGCAATAATAATTACAAGCTACATTATCTTTAAATACTTCTTCCAATCAGAAATTCGCAAATTGTGCATCGTGAAAAATAGAAAGAAATACAAGAAAGAATACAAGAAACTGTAAAATAAGATTTGAAGAGAACGATTCTACGTTAGATTTGTAAAGTTTACGGAGAAATGTGACGAAATAAAAAAAAAAGAGAGGAGGAGGCGATCGAAGTACGACGTTGAAACCCGTTGACCTGTGAAGAGGGACACGAGCACAAGGGTAGTGGACGCGGCGGGCGGAAGTGGTCAGGTGCGATTCAGCGGGTTCCGCGGCATCCGGTTGGGAAAACGAGACACTTCCGTTAGTGCTGAATAGTCGCTGGGAATGGAGGAGCCGGAAGCGACAGCGGAATGGCTAGGCTGCTTTCGAAACCAAAACCGCGGGGATCCCTTATCGCGGGAACTGGCAGAAAATAGTTTCGATCGAAGCGTCGATATTTCTTCTTCTTCTTCTTCTTTTTTTAATTAGAGTTTCATTCTTTTGAGTGTTCTGTCACGTGTCTAAATTCGAAATTCAATATGCGTAATTAAAAATTGTTTTAGTATGAAACGAACTCGATGCTTCGCCATGTTCTTTTCAATTCCAAGTCGGTATACGTTTCGAAATTGTAGCTCTCAATCTTAATAAAGGTAAGAGTCTTTGGTTAAAAATTACGAGTACGAATGAGCCCACGCGTTTAACCCGTTAACAGGAGAAGTTTCGATTAAAAAAAAAACTCGATTCGAGGAAAATTGATATTGCGCAAATTTTCAATTCTTAAAAATCGAGCGGGTTAACAGGTTAATCCAATCGCATTCCAATTAACGCACCGGCTGCTACACCATTCAAACATGGATATAAATAAAATCCTATCGAAAGATGAAAAATTATACTCGATTTATACACACTCTCTATTTTTTATAGATCAGTAACACAATGCTTTTAAAATAATTTCACATACACCTACTTGACTTGTTTTTCTTTTTTATTCGTTACAAAAAAGAATTTATCTCGTGTTATCTCGATTATAGCATATATATGGCGTCCGCAAATAAAAAAAAAATTACATCCATATTATAAATATCTTTTTTTTTTATACACAATGTTAAAAGAGGCAGTCAATTTGTGAAAAACAAATAATAAGTCCTGGATAATCTTCTCGAAGAAAGAAAAAAAGAAAAAAAAAAAAAAAGAACACGTACTCTATATATATATATATATATAAATTTCTACGCTATTCTTACTATCGGATAAATTCGAGTAACGGGGGAAAAAAAAAAATGTTTCGCAGGCGTATTGCACGAGCATCTAGGTCGCCAAATCAGGGTTGTCGATGGACGTGGACGATCGTGGCATGGTCCAGCCGATAGTATAGTTGCGGGAAGATCTTCCCGTGCGCTGTAGACGATCTGTGGAAAAAAGGACGCCCATCGACGGCCTTGCGTGAGAAACAAAGATCTCGAAATAGCAGATCTAACATCCCTTTGTCTCCACTGAATCGATCGATCGGTTGACGAATGAATATTTCGACGAATCTCATTTGCAATATTAATTGTAATAATTCATGTTTCTTTTTTAGATGGATAAATTTATACCACAACACGGATTACGTATAAATTACTAATTCTTGGAGTGGAGATAATTATGCAAAGTTTTCAACGGAATAATTATACCAGAATTAATGATTAAAGGTAACCTTCTTCTTTTCTAATAATTTATAATTCAATATTATTTATGGATTAGATAATATTCGTTGAATAAAAATTTCAAGGAGATGAAATCTTTACAAACATTACGAATGATTTAACGAATGATTTACGCACGGGCGGAGTCGACAGCTCGAATCATCGCGGATCACAGCGATAAAAATGGACGTGGCGAGGAGAGGAAGATCAAAGGGACGCGATCGAGTCAAAGCGTGGAAAAAAGCGCGGGGAAGGGAAAATGTCGGCCGACATTATTTGCAACGCTGCCATCTTTCAGGAAGGGATAACCCGGAATGCAGTATTCCCTTTCATTCTGTCACGATTCGTAATTAACGCAGAACAATCCTGTGTGTCTCGCCTGGGAAATCTTTGATTCGATGATTTAAACGTTCTCTTTTAAAGAGAGAGTGTAAGAGAGAGAGAGAAAGGGAAATTCGCTTGCAAAATTCGCATAATTTTTATTCGAATTACTAATAACAAATGGAATAACTCGTTAAAAATGATGGAACTATTAATTTTCTTAAGAATCTATTCTCCTGTATACAAAAGAATAAATTACATCTACGTGAAAATTAATTTAAAAAAATATATATATACATATTTGCATCAAGATTATTTTTAAGAAGAAATAAAATTCGTTGGAGCGAAACGAGTTTTATAAAAAAAAAATTACGAAATTGAACATTATCGAAGATTAATTATTTTTTAATATATTAAAAAAAAGAAAGAGGGGGATGGAGGAAATTCCTCGAATTAAAATATAATTTACATCGATCATTCTTCCATTTTTCCGTCACGCTGTTGAACGAGATTTCGCGGTAAATGGCGTAAAAAAATTTCGATTTTCCCTTCGATACGTGGAAATCGGTTTCCCGATCCCCGGTGTAAACCGGGCAAACAAATTACAACTTGGACGGAAATTACTATCTAGGATGTGCAGCGTGGCGCCCGCGCATTTTTAACGTGTCACCAGCCAACGTTCTCCTCTCCAGCCGCCGATTTCGATAAGCAAAAAAAATTCCGCCCACGATCGATTCCCCGTGAGAAGAGCGACACGTTATTATGCAGAATATTGTTTAACGGGCAAACACCCCTCACCCACCCCTCCTTTATAGGATAGACTGAGGGGGTATACTGTGCGCATTAATTAACACGAAGCAATCGCAGACAATTTTAGGATGGATAAATCGATGAAACGTTATGAACGTTATATTTGCTCTGGTCATCGATCATCATAGCTTTGGAATACAATCGAAAGGGGAGGGAAATAATTTTCACTTCTGCGATCCTGTGTTCGCTCAGATGACATCTTTGAATCGAAGTTATTAAAAGAAAAAGAAATTTTACGAAAATATATAATATATAAAGTGATTTATCTCGTACAATTATCGTCGAAAGATTAAATGCAATTTAATAACACGTATGTAAAAATAGAAATCTACGAAACGAAACATCGGAACGATAAATGATTAAATCGTCCAAAAAATCAAAATTGATACTATCTTCCTATTCAATTCTGCGATCTTCTTCGTTTTCCAAGAGATATAGATGGAAAACTTCCAAAAATGGATGGAGGAAAAAAAAAAAAAATCCTGACCAAGATCTAACAATACAATTTTATCGCCAATTCGCGAAACATTTCCGTTTATTTCCGTGGATATTGGCCAAAGGATATAGCGGCCGTTTTGGTGGTGCACCGTTGAAAAGGAGGGGCCATTTTTTCCCCCCACAAATCATGAGAAATCGGGGAACGGCCATCGTATGGAAAACTTTTCGGTTGAAATCAGATTTATTGGCGCGCCGTAATTTTTTTTTTCTCCCTCCCCCCCTTTTTTTCTTTTTTTCGCAGAATAGAAGCGGCTGCGCCTGCCAGCTGGAGATAAATGAAACGCGGCCACGAAAAGTTGCGCGATCGGGGGCGCCACGTCAAAAAGTATTTCGAGTATCGATCGCCCCCTGGAATCCCCCGTGTGCACGGGTGAATCGATGAATCGTGATTACTTTCGCGATTCGATGAGTTGGTGAGTTTGGTGTTGGCGAATTTGAAACGGCGATTTCGCGATTCCAAGCATCCGCGATTGAAATATAATTTAATTGTTAATCGCGATTCGAGCACGTCGTCGAACGTTGCTCGCGAACGAACGGTTTATTTGTTGTAACAATTTACAATTAGCGATTGGTATTTTAATATATATACGCGCGTATGTGGGTCAATCATTGATGAGAGACAAATAGCGCAAGTCAATATTTTATCAGACGGACAAGTGGCAACAACAATTTGAGCGAATACAAGTAGAAATGTTTATTAAAAATATAATAATTAATGGAATCGAGTCAATTTTCAAGGATAATTTTAAATAATTCGAACAACAGGTATTTAGATACCTTTTCCTTTCTTTTTTTAAATTTTACGTATGCGCAGAATCCAGGATTGAATTCTTTAATAATAAAAATCCACGGATAATGTATCTCACATTCTATATTCCCTATTACGCTCAAGAGAAACTCTGTGTGAACACTCTTTTTTTTTTTATTTTTTTTATCACTATTTTTGAAAGTATCGTATAACATTCTAATGAAAAATTCAACGTGGTACAAAAGCTTCGCGCGCATTTTTCACATCTGCTTACGTTTTACAAAAATACGTTTCTTTTCACAAATTTCGTAACTGAAACTAATCCTGATGCAACTAACCCTATCTATTCTTTATCTCATTTCCTCTCACAACAATATATACACTTCCCCAATTTTCCTGAGATCAAAGAAATCATCTTTTCATAATAACAATCCTTTAACAACTTTCCTATCGATTCTAATAATCTTTGCTCCATCAAAAAAAAAAAGAGAGAAACTCCATCTAAAAATAAATCGACAAAAGTTTTCTTAAAACAAGTTCAACTCATCACCGCGTACTCGCGACCGACTAACGAGATTCCCCACCCCGTGAAAAAGCCACAATTTGCGAGGGAACATTCTATTAGCGGACATTTGTCAGCGAAGCTCCGGTGTCGGTTTTACGCGGTGAGCAACTGCGAAGGGGGAGGGGTGGGGGTTTAATGATAAAGAGGGCGAGAGGTGGCGAGTTCGGAAACGGAGGAGTAAGAGAGGAAAGGCTCGTTTCACGGGACATTAAATTCCGACGGGACAGTCGGCGGACAGTCGGTATACAGTCAATGGGAAAAATTCACGGATATACTCGTCCTGTTTAAAAACGGAAATTCTGATTTCTTTTCTTCTAAGAAATTTTCGTCTCGATTCGAACAATTCGAAGAACGGGGGTGGAATCGATCTCTTTTTTATTTTTTTATTTTGTTAAAATATGGTGGATAAATAATTATTAAGTGTGCAAATATTACACTAGATATGTATACAAATTTAATAAAATCTCAGATCATTTTACAACAAATGATCAATCATGAAATCTACATTTAAATAAACTTATTTTTTTTTACTTGCTTGAGATTAATAGAATGTGAATATATCTCGTAATTTCATTTTGATCTAAGATAAATGCTTGAAAGCATTCATTTTTTGGAAATGAATTAGATTTAATCTTTTAAATAAAATGATTATTTGATATAATACTTGGATACTTAATTACAATATAATTATCAATATGAAATAGCACACGTGTGCTTCTTCTATAGAAATCAAGAAAAGACCAATTGTATTTTGTAACCGATTGTGTATTCTTAAAAGATTGTTGCACGCATGTGGGAAGAAGAGAGGCGAGTAGAGTTGGAGGACAGGGTTGAAATGGATGAGGAGAAAATAGCGAGGAAATAGCGGTCCAAGTTTTCCTCCGGTAGAGGATGAAACCTAGCGACGTGTCAATCGAGTGTGAAACGTTCGATTTCGTGATTCGAGAAGTTTTCTCTTCTCGTTTCCATTACGTCACCGGGTGCCCGATCGTTGGATTTCCTGAATGCCTCCGCCAGACGATCGACGTCACCCGTTCACGACCAATTTCTCTCTCTCTCTCTCTTTTTCTCTCTCGTGAAAATAATCTCATCATTGTGGTCATCCAAAATTCTCTCTCTCTCTCTTTCTTTCTCTTTTTTCTCTCCTGAAAATAATCCCATCATTGATCATCGTTCATCCAAAATTCTTTCTCTCTCTCTTTTTTTTCTCTCGTAAAAATAACACCATCATTGGTCATCGTTCATCCAAAAATTCTTTCTCTCTCTCTTTCTCTTTTTTTCTCTCGTGAAAATAATTGGTCATCTTTCATCCAAAATTCTCTCTCTATCTTTCTTTCTCTTTTTTCTTTCGTGAAAATAATCCCATCATTGGTCATCGTTCATCCAAAATTCTCTCTCTCTTTTTCTCTCGTGAAAATAATTGGTCATCTTTCATCCAAAATTAATTTATTGAAATGAATTTATTTTTCGAGGACTTTGAGAAATTTGCAATAAACAAATTTTGATTGAATTATTGTTGAAATAGAAAAATGTGAAAATATCAAAGGGAAGGAGCTTGGACAGCTGAACATTACGAAAAGAGAAACTGGGAAGAGGTTAAACGATTATCCAATGTTCGAATCAATATCCACTTTAAATATTCTACCGCTTAATTCACCTTCTTTTCCTTCGATAATTGGGAATGGAATTGTGCAATCATTAAGACGTTTTCTTAAGATGGGTAAAAAAAAAAAAAGAAAAACCGCTGAGATCTCTCGATGCTCAGTTTTCCTCTGAGCTGGAAGGGAAGCTTCTTTCCGATTACGACGAGCGGAGTAATTAAGGTCAGTGTGTCGATGATCGAACTTAACCCGGCTCCCCCAGAAAGGGCGCGTCGATCGATCTCGACGCCACACTAGATTAATCGTAAGGGAGGGAAGCATCGTCTGGATTTGAATGGTACAAATTGAAACCCTTGTAACTTCCTGGTTGTCGGGGAGACGAGGGCTTTCGGAACTTTGGGAACGTGGAAATTCGCAATTTCGCAAACTCGATGAACCCTCGCTCGAGACGTCCAATGGATTGTGTGTGTGTGTGTGTGTGTATGTTACGTGTGGGATATTTTTGAGAATTTGTATCTCTCAAAAGGAAGGCAAGTACGTGATTAAATAATACTATTAACTAAAATTTATCTTCCAGGAAAAATTCGTTTATTGGATTAAAATATTTCATTTAGGAATTGTTGAAACTTTTGAGAAATATCAATCTTATTATTAAATTGAGAATTAAATTTGTATTCCCTGTGTATATTAAATATTCTAATAATATATTTATTGTATATAGAGAAATATAGTCATTGTTGAAATTTATTATTTTTCAAATAATCAGAAATTGGAATTATTTCTATATATATATATTTAGGAGAATTATACGTGTATCCATGTTTGTGAGGAACCTATATGAACCGCTGAACTATGACATCCGCAAACTCAATAGCCTGAGACATGATGAAAACCCATGACACGACACACGAGCAATGAAACATAGACACGTTCTCCCCTGGGCCTGGCCCCTACGTTGACCTGCATCACCACCTAGTAACATCCGGTTATCAAGGTGAACTGGATGATGGAGCTCCTGGGAGCCTGAGGCTACATCCCAGATTCCTTACTTCTTACGCATCACGCCCCCTTTTTCTCCTTTTTTTTCCAATCTCACGTCATTAGAAATCCCTCTCCCTCCTTTCCCCTAAATTTCCATCAACGATTCGTCGCAATTAAAGTCCATACCATCGATAAAAAAAATTATCAATTAATAATAATTAATAAATATTTTCAAAGATGGGAAGGAAAGAAGCAAAGAAGATGATGAAGATAATGGCTGCGTAAAAGGTGCGCCAAAATTATCAATTAATAATAATTAATAACATTTTCAAAGATGAAAAGGAAAGAAGATGACGGAGATAATGGCTGCGTGAAAGGTGCGCCAAAAAACGGGATGGGATAGGATCGATCCGGCCCGGTTTACGTAAACGTATTGACGTCACGTGAATGCGGACACGTTATCGGATTGAGGCATTGCCGCGTCGTTACGTAACGTGTGAGCAGAACGAGCGAGTTCCACGACGACAGGATCGTTAATAACCTCGCATTACAGCTTTCGCCGCGATATACGACCCCCGCCTCCAAGAAGGAGGTGGAGGAGGAGGAAGAGGAGACCACGTTCCCTATTTTACAGCGAATTAATTATCAACGCGACCGCTCCCTCCTCCCGTGGAACGGAGAGACGCCAGTTTCATGGACCGGGCGATGAAGGCTGGGGCCGGAAGTGCGATGAAATTGCGGGACCCCCCACGATCGCCACCCTGATAAATAATTCGAACTATTGTTCTGTGCGTATATTTACTTTTATTATTTTTTTTTAGATTAGTTCTCGTTTCAGAAAGATGAGAATAATTATTGAAACAGATTGATGTTTAATTTTCATGTGAAGAACGGATCTATGGATCGAAAGTTTATGGAATAATTCTTTGAAAGGTGGAATTTGATTATTTTTTTCTTATTATAATTATATTAGTCGTAATTTTCTTTTTTAAATTTCTACGATAGATAAAATATGGAACGAGGAGAGGCTTCTTGATGGTATAACGGATGATGTATAACTAAAATCCTTGGTACAGGATTTCCTCGCGAGGAGAGTTGACTTATCCGAGATCAATTTCGCAAACTGAATCGCTTAACTTGCTCTATTTCTGTTATCATAAGTCACGTAGATTCTGTTGCATAACCATCGATCCTCTCTCCTTTCATTGCACGTACATTTTTATCTCGTGTACTTCTAACCAAAGGTTACGATCTATTAACTTGTATAACGATGGATCGAAAAAATATTTCTAATTAAAGAAATAAAAGGCAGCAGATAAAATTACGCGCGACATGATACGAAAAATTATGTAATATCAACGTCACCCCTTATACATCCCACTATATTGAAATATATCTAATTCCATGCGACTTCTAAGTCAGACGTTTCTTCTGCCTCGGTGTAGGAAGTTTCAACAAGCCAGACTGGTTCCAAAGAAAAGAAGCAGCAAAGATATCTAACAATGGGAACGTGATAAGTGCGTGTTAGATTGTCTTTCTTCCGTATATCCGGTCTGTTTCAATTTCAATTGCAAATCTTTTATTTTTAATAAAGGAAAAAGAGAAGAAAACAAATAGCAAAATGATGCTGTATTTTGAAGTTCTCTGTCAAGTCAGAGACAAAAAGAAAAAAGGAAAGATAGAATGAAATTTTCAAAGAGTAACAAACTTCGATCGTACGAAAAAAATAAAAAAAAAAAGAAAAAAGAATAAACTAATCAGAAATATTTGATGAAAAATATCGTACGTTAACGGTTGAGCGTTAGAAATACCAGAAATGCTTGATCTCCCGTGAAAAACTTCAATTTAATCGGCGGACAATAGCCTCGTAGCGGCGCGAATATGCGGGGGGAACGCAGATGGAACGAATAAAAATAGAGGGGAAACGTCGAATTTTCGAAAAACTGTGAAATTTCTCGAGATGAATGCGCGCGGTGATAGAGAAATCGACTTTAATATCGAGCGGAAAATTCGTTCATGGGCCGACGGGCAGAAAAATCAGAGAGAGAGAAAGGAAGAGAGAGAAAGAGAGAAAGAAAATAAAATAGAAAGAAGGCGCCACGGATGATAGCGTAAAAAATCCAAAATAGACGAGGAAAGAGTCGGCCGTCGTCTACGATCCCTGAAACGTGGGATAGAAATCAAAAGAGGGGGAGGAAAAAAGGTAAATAAAGAAAACAAAAATGAAGAAGGCAAAATGAAGCGCGACGAAGGAGGGAAAAAACTGCGAGCCACGTATGCAACGCGGTTGGAAAACTAATTGAAGCTTCAATTGGCAAATAAATTGGCTCGAATTTCTATTCGCGAGTCTTTTTCGTTTCCACCCCGTTTTTCGCCTGGATTCCGCGTTTACCCGCCAATTTCGCGGGACAAAGTAGCACGGTGTGCATCAATCACCCCCCCCCTCCACAGGTAAACCCTGTGAATTTCACCCGTTTCCGGCTCCCTTTGTGCGTTCCAAGAATGAAACACGGTTTTGGTGCACGGTGATCGTAATTATTCGGACGATATAACTTTTCAACTACATTTAATGGATTTCTGTGCAATTTTAAACGTTTACGGCGTTTCGCTTCGATTTTTTTTTTTAAATTGTGTTCACTTGTAAAATTGATCGTGAACGAGAGGGTTTTCTTTTTTTTTTTTTTGTTTTTCCCGACTTTGTGTTTTGTGGTACTTTTCTTTTTTCCTCTCTCTCTCTCTCTTTCAGTTTTGTTGTCTCAATTTTTTTCACCTCTTTGGGACACGTTTCGTTTGGAAAATTGTCGTTTATTGAAGAAGAACGATAAGAAATGACGTTTAAATTATTTAAAAAGCGTTGTGTAAATTTTTTGGTGAATTGAATCGAAAGAAGAAAAGATAAATGCCGCGAGTCAAAATTTAATTATCTTGGAAGAAAATAGTATTAATTTTGTTTGACCGAAATTTTTATTCCAATTTAAACCCTCTATTTCATTAGACCAATTTCAGAATTTCCTTTTTTTTTTTTTACTAGCATTCCTCTTGATAAGGCCGCCTACCAAGTTATGACAATTTCCAGTCCCAGTAATCTCGTAAACTTTATTTCTCGTTTTATTACTCTATCTTCCCGTTTTATTATTTCATCTTAATTTATTATACTACAGAGCAAAGTTTATACATCTTGAAATATCTTCCTATTTTATTTCAATTATTATACTATGCGCGATTATTCATAAAAACATTATTAATAAAACGAACGATTTCTCTGAAATTTAAAATCCTCCTAATTAAAATTCGTCAAAAATGTATTATTATTCCAAGATTTCTAAAGATATCTTCTAATTGGAATAATCGAGGTAACTTCGTATTTATCCATTTCGAATATTTAATTGTTCAGCTTGTATAATCCTAATTAATAATTTTCGATGAGATTCAATGTCTTCGCCCTCTCTCCATAAAACTTTCCATAGATCCAGACAATCAAGAATCATATATGCAAAGTAGAATGTATATAATCGTATATAATCGTAGAATGCAAAGATGTGTGGCGACAGAGTGTTTGCGAAGAATCGAAAATAATATTCTGCCGAGTAGTCTCCATCGACCCTGTTCGAAAATTTCACGAGACCTCCTCGCGTGGATATTGAGTTGAGACGAATTAGTCGTACGACTGAATACAAATGGGTTCATTTGCAAAGAAAAGAACAGTGAAAGAGAGAGAGGAGGAGGGGGAGGGAACAAACAGCGAGCCAAACCTCATTATTATTCCTCACTCTCTCTCCCTCGGCTTCCTTCACTCTTGTCCTTTCCAAATCAAAATCCTACCCTTACGCAACACTCGTCGACAAACGGTTTAAAAAGATACCGTAAATTTAATCGATGATCCCTGTGAAAGTGAAATTGTGGGCGTTGAAGGATTATTATTTCGATTCAATCCTCTCAACCGATCGTTCGCTTCAGTGGTTTCTCCTTCTAATTGTATTAATTACGATATATTAGTCACCATTCGAAGTATCAACCTACGTTCTCTCACATAATTGTTCATGCTATTTATATTAAAGAAAAAAATTTGATTATTCATTAACACAATATATATATATATATTAGATAGTCGCATAAGATGGCTGGTTTTTTTTAAAAATATTTTAACAAGTTCTTAACAACTTCGAATATTATTGATATTAATTTAAGTTATCAGAGATTTTTAATATTAAAATTTGAAAATCTATATGAAACACCAGCCATCTCATGCATTCGACAATAATAATACTTGCTTGTAACAACACTTGATATACACATATCATTTCACATTATCCTTTATCGCAAACAAAGCCTAATTAAAATAAACAATAAAATAAAATTTTTAATCACAATAGTGAGAAGAAAAGGAAAAAAGGAAGAAAGACGACTCCCGTTTATGGAAGGAAAATACGAGAGAATGTTAAACAAAAGGATTGCCAATAAAGAAACGGAGGATAAAAAGTCAGTTTCTACCTACGCCAATGTTGGAAGATACATTAATGAAAAAAAAAGAAAGAAAAGAAGAAAGACATGTCAGTGCCACACGGATAAAATATATAAAAAATCTAAAAAAGTAAAAACTCGTGTAGAAAGGAAAAAAAGAAGGAAAAGAAACGTATCATGCAATGCGATTTCCATCGAGAGATCCGATGAGACATAAATATTTTCACGGGTGACAGAGTATCGAAGGCCGGGAAAAATCGTGCTCCCACGTTGCACGGTCGATATATCGTTAACCTGTGCATGCAAATTTTAAATAATTTACGTTTAAATTCGAGGCGTTGGTCGGAATTCTTTTTTTCTTCTTCTTTCTTCGGGATAAATTTATCACAAATTTATTATTACGCGTGAATTTAATTAGCAAAGGGGAACGAGAGACGCTTTTGAGAGACGCTTTTGAAAAGGTTAATCGGTTGTTTGTTGCGAGTTTTCAGAAGCTTAATTGTTTAGATAAATCTTGAAAACGTTTAAAGCTTTTCAAGAGGAGAGATTGCTTCGTCGCTTTGAGAAGCAATAATTAAGAGGTGGAAGAATATTTTAATAAACAGAAGAGATGGTGAGTTTAAATCAGAAAGTTTTTTAATTATTTTAGATTTCTTTTTTTTTTTTTTTGAATATTCTATAAGTTAAAGAAGAGGAGGTTTTTTTGTCGTTTCGAAAGTCCTTGGAAATTTCTGTATTTTTAAAATTTCAAAACGGTTTTTTAGGATTTGCGTGCAATTTTTATAAATGTCAAAGATTGGAAAATCTACGAAATCCTCGAATGGAAAATTCATATTAAAAATTATCTCGTATATTTATATTCCTTCATTCTACAATCTTTCTAAAAAAAAAAAGAAAATCTCAACAATAATCGAGCTTTTATAAAAAAAAATTCGTGAAAATTCTAAAAAGATCCTACGCCTTGATTTCAATTTTAATAAAAAAAACTATTCAACCAGAGATTTTTATAAATTTTCTTCAAATAAAAATCTATCTCTTAAATCTATCTCCCTTCTTTTCCTCTAAGAAAAATAAACTTCAGACATTTGCATAAATGAAAGTTAACAAAGAAAACGTCATACGAGCTCACGTATAAACTTTCTTTACAAATAGACAAATAATTGCTACAGGCAAATATTCAATATTTAACACACGTTGCACAACATTCGATATTAAGGAACGTCATGATGATATTATGTCACGAAAGCTCGATATTTGCATTTACGTATCTCTTAATTTGCAAATATCGCTTCAAGTGATAGAATCTTTTACAAAACGAGAATTTATCATTGCGCATTATTATCAGATTCATCGAATAATCCCCTCATATAATTTATATTTAAATAATTTAAATCACGAATTATAATTAAAAATATAACTTTGCATTTATAACTTATTCCACTTCTCTCCGATTAATTATTCTCCCTCTTTTAATAATTTTCTTTGCGAAAAAAATTTAATCCCCTTCGAATTTCGCTCGAAGAGAGAAGAAAACACCTTCCCCTTCCATCGAATAATCCAACAAATTCCACGAGAAAGAGAGAGAGAAAAAAAAATCCAGAATTGGATCCAGAGACCGAGCGAAAATTACGCGTTTTAAAATTGACGACGGGGTGGATCGCGAGGGGGGGAAAAAAGTTTCGAAAACAGAGAAGAGGAGGGGGTCGCTCATTAGCAAGGCGAGGCGCATTTCGCGATTACCCCGTTAAAACGTGTGTTTCATCAGAGTTGTTGCAACGAGGTTTAAAAAAGTCACGGTGGATAGGTTTAAGCGTGCCATTATATGGGGCTAACCCCCCATGGGAGGGCGATACGCTGTACACGTAGTTAACCAGGGTGGGCGCGGAGGGTGTAATCTCGAGATCGACCGGCAAACTTGGAAGCACGCACGCCGATAAAAGGGGGTGGAAAAAATATTTTCCTGGCCAACGACGCTTTTGGTTAATTATCGGAGACAGCTGATCGTACTTTCAACCCTTAAACTGAAAGAAATGAAATAGAGAAATATATATAATCGAGGGGTAAGTTTTATTGAAGTACACAATTTTTTTCTTATCCTTTTTTTTATATAGAAAGTGAATGAACAATTGGAGACAATTGGAAGTAGATTTTTCTTCTTGGAAAGGTTCCTCCTTCTTCTTCTTCTCGCTGATAGAAGCTTCTCCTATCAAATTACATAATACTCGCCGAATTTCTTCTCATCCCTTTAAAGCTGTGCGTTTCTAAGGAACAAAATCTTGAAAGAATCTATCAATTACGATACTTTAATGTCATACTTACTCGTTTCGTTGAATCCAGTCGTAAGAAAAAAGAAAGAAAAACATCGATCGAAAACGTACACCGATAATCCATATATACAACGATAAAGAGGGATATTTAATTTAAGGGTTGAAGTTCAATTCGCTGCTCACATTATCGAGAGAATTATCGCCGGGGAGATCGTTCATGATCGAGGTAAACAAACTGGGGAGGGTTTAAAATATAGTAGTGTATATATATATATATGCGAGTATAGTACGGTTTATTTGCGGTTTAATTTGCAGATGCCAAAGTACAGGATATACTCATGCAAAACAACAGTGATATGTACAACTCTCCGCGGACGTGGTGCTCTGCTCTCCACCCCCTTCGAAGGGGATGGAGGTATCGAAGCGAAGAAAATTGGAGAGAGAAAAAAAAAAAGAAAAAAAAAGAAACCAACACTCGATCGGTTCATTATCGTTTGCTGGCCGAAATTTAAATTGAAAACCTTTGTGCGCCCATCCCAACAACGGTTGTAAATTGGAATTGAAACAATAGAACGCCGGAGAACGGACAACGGTTTTTATTCTTCGACACATTACTTTCACATAATGGCATAATATATCGATACATAAAAATGGAGGGAAAAAAAAAGAAAAAAAAAAAAAGAAGAAGAGAGAGAGAAGCTTGTCGATCGAATTTAACGAAACACGATCGCGAGAAATTTACTGCGAGTGAATAATACGGAGTGAATAAGGTGTGTTTTTCTCTTCTTTATATATATATATATATATATAGATCTTAGACGTATATATATGTACGTATGTATAATATATGGTAAATAAATATATAATATATGTACAAATAATACCTAGGCGAACGCCACTTCGCGTTAAGATGTCGCCACCCCGAGCCGGGACTGCCGTACTGCAACAGACACCCGAAACACTGTCATCATATGCGTTCAAAGAGATTCTTTCACCGAAAGGTGAAGCATGCCATTTATATGCATAAATTATGTTCAAACCAACGAGACACATTTTTCGAAGTCAGAGGTTGAAATTTGTTCATTTGGAAAGAATTCGATTATCTAAGGAAAATAATTCAACACAGTGCGAGTAATATAATGATTGATACAAAGATCATTTCAACCCCTGCTTTATACATGTACACATACATATATTCTCCCCTCCTCTCGCAAACGTTGCAGGGAAAATAATTCATTTTCGATGAAATAGAAGAAATAACAAAAATGTTAAACGAACTCTTCTTCGTTCAAACGAAACAATTTCCAGCCGATCGATCGCCTCGTTAATGAACGAAAACGTATTCCCAACGAAACTGATATTTTCCCCGTCCCGAGTTTAAATCAAGTTTACCGTTCCATTTTGTATTTTATATCTCCACGTTATACTTCTAATTAAACCAAATTCTTATATTTCCGTTCGTAATTCCCGATCGAGAGGGAGAAAAAAATTGAACAAATTTTTGAAGAAACGACAAATTTATAATAGTCCCAATTATTTCACAAAAAAAGAAATCACAATTCTCTTCTTTTCGATCGAGAAGTAGATAATAAAAATTTCGATCGACGCGTGAAAAATTACGCGAAACAACGACGCCTCCGTGGAAAAACCGAATCCTTCGAATCAATTACTCGCGATTTCCTGCGAGCAAAGAGCGCAACGGTTAAAACGGGCGAAAAACCTCGAAAGAGGGGAACGGGGAGAGGAGGAGGAGGTGGAGAAGGAGGAGGAGTGGCCCTGGCCCGGTTCGAAACGTAATCCGACCGAGAAAATTGCAATTTTCACGCGGGCCAGGAATAACCGCGCGACGACATAAAATATATTCCACGCGTGTGCGCGCGCGCGCGCGCTTGTTGGCCGTGGCTCGCTTTTTAATTGTCTTTCGTTCGCCCGAATTCGGACTTTCTATCGAGGAAATTGCACCCACGTTTCTCCCCGCCTCTGATGCTACGTTCATCGTGTACCCGAATTAAAACAACTTTCGTCTCGGCGGGCTTCGAAACGAAAGTCGTGCGAATATTCCGTTTTCTTCTTCCCTGTGCAACGTTTCGATCCGAGGGGGTGAACGAATCCGGGGTTGAACCGAGGAATTTTGAAAAATTTTCGCGAATTTCTTCCATTTCCTTCCATTTATCCGAATTAGATTCTTGAAATTATTTTTATATGATAAATAAATCTAATTTTATTATTGATTTTATAGGAATTATAATCTCTATAACACAATGAAATATAAAATTGGATTTTATTTTCTACAATTAATACGAAATTTTGCTCGAATTCATTTCACGATTCTTCAAAATTCTTTCGGTTCAACCCTTTCGTGGATCATCAGAGCTTCTTTCTAAATAATAGTCTCGTGAAAAAGTCATCGATCGAAATGTCTCGTTGCAAAAAAAAGTAAAAAAAAGAAGAAAATCCGAGAGAAATATATCAAATTATCCCATAACGTTTTTAAAATCTTTTCTAGAAATTAAAATTAAAATATTAATCGAAAAGAGAAGAAAATTCGTTTTACAAAAACTCGCCTAAGTTTCGAATATATCATTTCCTTTTACATATTAAAGAAAAATATACGTTAAAACTATTATGTACGATTTAACAATTTTTTAAAATTAATCCCAATTTATTTACAACTCTTTCACGCACAACTCTTTCCCATGCAAGAAGAAAGAAGCTCCGCTAGCTTAATTAATTTGATCTAAAATTTAATCTAGTTAATAATAAAGTAAAAAAAACAAAAACAAACAAACAATAACAAAAGAAAAAAGACACACGTCAAACTGCAAGAAAAAAAAAAAAAGAACCGAGACATATCGTGTTAATATCTGAGCTGTTATTATTTTCCTTTCTTTTTTGTTTCTCCAAAGAAAACTTAAATTAACAAACAGGTCGATGCACGTCACATTTCACAAACTGTGGGGGAAAAAAAACACGAACGATGGGGAGGAGGGAGAGGGGTGAAAGGATTTTGCACAACTTTTGGAAAACTCTCGTCGGTGCAATCTTTCAGCCTGCGTGATAACACACGACGATGACGTGTTATGACGCGCACAGCCGTACGGAAATATTGTGAGGGTGTGTTCCTGTGAGGGGTGTTCATCCCCCTCCCTCCCTCCCTGCCCCACGTTTGACATTTAAAGCGTTAAATTCGACTAATCGTGAAAATCGGTCATCGCGGTCCAATTTGCCCCCCCGCAAATACGCAGTTATCGGGAAGGTGAAACTGGCTCTCGCGGTGTAATCGATTGAATTCGACCGAGGATTCGACTTTGAAAGCGTGCACAAATTGTACCCGCGTTCTAGAATAATTCTGATTTTCACGATTTTCCGTAGTTGTGATGTATTTAGGTATTTATTAACACTCGCCGATGTCACTGCGAATAATGGATTTGTATTTGTTCTTTGGTTTTGGTTAAAAAGGTAATGCATTTTTTTTGGTTAATTTTTGTGAACAGATATCAACACTCGCACGGCCTGCTGATGATGTTCATTTTTATTTTTCAGAAATTTGGAGTTTAGAAATTATTTTATTTTATTATCTTCAGAGATTGAAAATAGTATGAACTTCTACTAGTTTCGAGGATGGCTATGCGAATGTTAATTAATGCTTTATTTTCAATGAGATTAATAAGAAGATGTAATGAATTTGTATATTTTTGAAGATAAAATTATGAAAGGTTGAAGAAAGTTAAAAATTTGTATAAAGGGGAATAGAAGGAATAAATAACCCTTTGCGTAATCAATGACACGATCTTCACTCGGAATTAGATTAAAATTTGGAAATATTTTATAAATTTTATACCTTACGCCTTATCTATGCCTGTATCTGCATATTTAAAATTCCTCTTCCCGACATCGCTATCGACGTAAATTAATTTTTCGCCACAACCGTATTTAATCGGTTTAATCGAAAAATTCCATCGATGCATTTAACACAATCTCGCGAAACAAAAGAAGGTTACCACCCTTTCCCTTGTCGAAAAATATCCAAAGTTGAAAATTAATTCCACGCGCGAAATTTGCATAAAAACCGAATAATGCATCGAATGGAACAAAAAATGCTTGCCCTCGCATGCATGAAAATTATTTAAAATTAATAAATTTCATTATTTAAAATTGAAATTATTCAAATTTCGCTCGTCTCGTTACAATTTCGAATAAATATACAAGACTGATATTAAAAAAAAAGAAAAAAAGAAAATCACGCGCGATCACAATTGCACAAAGTTTAAGAATCTCTCGTGCGAATAATTTCCATTTCCCTTTCAGGGTTATCGGGTCTAATTGGTCAACGACTCCTTCGACTTGACTTGGTATATAATAACTTTCAAACGCAAGGGGTTATACAATGCGACAGGAAAAAGAAAGGGGAGAGGATAAAAAGAAAAAACGGAGGATCAACTCGAGAAAGAAAGTTTTTTCTCAAACTTTCCACTTTTAGGCAGAAATCAGTGTCCCACGGCTCAAGTTGGGAAAGTTATTCGCGTGATGAGAAGAAATTATCCCCATATTCCTAGGCCAAACAGTTAATCTGAACTGTAAAGCGGCGATCTGGCTACGAACTTTCCACCAAACGACCGGTTAATTGAGTTGTACCCTCGCGCCAGGGAAAAACTTTATCGGGGCCAGTTCGCGGTTGATCCAAAATCCGAACAGTTCTCGACGTTTATCCAACCTAGGAAGGCCTAGGATTGTTACACAATCGGTCAAAGGTATGAGATCTCTATTAAAAATTATAGATCGATGAGTGAAACAAATTTATCGAACAAATCTCTAATTATATTTAAATTTAATTATAATTTAAATTTCGTACCAATTATTAAAGAATTATTCTGTATTCTGTGCACGTGTATATTAAATTATTTTATGATATCATTCATATTTCTTGCAAGGAGATATCATTAAAAAAAAAAATTAACAAAATCTCACTATTGTTCATAATCGTAATTTAATTGTCGTAGATTTAATTATATGGTCACCATTAGCTGGTAGTATAAACTTATTATAGTGATGGAATTATTCAAACAATTTTCATAATAATCTAAACTATTGCAAAATTCATTATTACATTTGTGAACGATTGTTTGAATTCTATGAAATTATTTATTCGATTTCGATTATTCGTGGAAAATTCTCGTGGAGAGAGAGAGAGAAAAAAAAAATTCGTCCAATCCAATTATTTAAATGTTTCGTCGAACTTTACTTTATCGTTGATCGCGATACGTTCGATCCCATCGCTACACACGTCGTCACGCGTTATACCTGCTCGACATTTAACGTCGGGAGGACGTCACGCAAGGCGAATCGAGCTTCTGGTAGGTTGCGTGGAAATTAACGCGTCACGACTTCATCGGGTTTGATAGGATGTGCACCTAAATCCTGGAGCGAGGCCGTCGACCAGAGTTAAAGCTCGTCTACAAACACGATTCGCAGTTAACGACGTGTCAGATCAAGCGCAAAACTCTGTTTTCGACTTTCATTACCGCTCGTGATGCCTTGCCAACGAGGGATACTAAACGTGTGAAATTACGAGCAAATGTTTCGTGAGATTCTTCTTGAAAGAGTCATTGACACTTAATCTCAATGGCGGATAGTTTTGTATAATTAGAAGTTGCAAATATTCTAGTCTTATTGGAGAAATATCGTTCTATTTTTAATAGAACAAGCACGAGAAATATATTAAGTACGTTACTTATACATTTTACAAATTGTTCTTTCGTGTAATTTCATATTCTCTTATTATAGCCTTACAAAACCTCATCATTGATACATTACTTTTTAATCTGAAGATCTTACATATTTGACTTTTGAACAAATGAATATATACAATGATGAATAAGAGGAAAAATAAATAATCTAAACAGGAAGAAGATGAATCTTGTAATTCCTTTAACTCTTGATATAACAGAATCTCACAAAACGTCAAGAATATTCATTTATCTCACTGATCATTCATTCTAAAATCGTTTGTAGCCAGAAACGCGCTTACACTGTTCCTGTCTTCCTGCTCAAGCGCGAAAAACATTTTGCAAACCCTGTCGAGAAGCGATATTAGTAGAAGCTGCAAAGTAACAAGAGCTGTTAGAAATTCTCCTTGAGAAGAAAACCGCGCAGCATCAATCCGCTGATCGACCACCACTTAAAGGGTAGCTACCTTTCATTGAATCAAGGCAGGTTTCCTGTGATTCATGTTAAAGAATCGGAACTGTAGTCGCAGCGTTAGGTCTTTCCGTACTGTTGGGAAAGAATAGAGGTGTCGTAAGTATACATCGCAGCTTTTAGAGTCTCACATCGTGGGTGGTAAAATCTAATATTTGCCTTATAAAATAATCCATTCTCTGTGGCCATAGAAAAATCGAAATGATCTAAGGTTTGCATGCACATCATTGTAATTTTACAACCTTGTGATGATTTGATAAGTGATTAAGATTTCTAATTATGCAATACAAAACATATATAAATATACAATTTCTTTAAAGAAAATATATGAAATCAATATGTTGTGATAATAATTTGAGGATATAATTTGATTCTTCTTCCTCAGGATTAAAAGATAGAAAGATAAATTTTTTGTTTCTTGCATGAAAAGGTAATCATTTCGAGATCTCTGACCGATGAAAGACAAAAGATGTGGCACATCGTCGTAATCCTTTCAGCTCATCACTGTAATCGTCGTTATGTGACGGATATGTACGCGACAAATTACAAATGAGACGATAAATTGCAAAATAGGGTGCGGACCATTGGTAAATGTTGACTCTGCCTGGAAATATAATCCGAGATACGTGTATTCATAGTGTCAATTAGTAACGGTATTAAAAGATTCGCTCGAGTTCGAATGGATTGCCCTATTTCTATTTGTGTACCTTCTTATGCATTATGCTTTTTATTTTCATTGCTTTTAGCAGGCATGCACAACGAGATGAAATGAGGGAAAGGATAATGCGAGCAACTTAAAATAAAATCGTGCGATGAATACATGAATTGTTACCAATGACAGACTAATTTTTATTACTACTGATATTAATAGTATAATTGTAAAAAAGTTTAGTAGAAAAGTAAAAGAGTTCTAAAATGAAAGAGTGCAAAATATGATAGGTAAGAATTATAAATTTTTAAATTAAATTATTTTAAAATTAAAATTTCCCTCTCAATTATGAATTCTATAATCAATGATGCATAAATTGCTAGTTATAGATAATATTAATTTTTATTTATTATAACTGATTCTAAAATTCGTATAATTATTTTGCATTGATTTAATTATTAGATACCAATAACTTGATGATTAATATTGCATTTCATCTTAATATCCAATATCCAATATTATAAACATTAATTTACATGTTTGCCAATTTTAGTAATATGTTCAGTTACTTAATTGTACAGAGAATAAATAAATTTATTGATTTAAAACAATTGCAAGAATAATCACAAGATTTATTTATGAAAGATTTTAATTGGACCGATACAAAATGCAAATAACAAGTGGACAATCACAAGCAAAGAATTGAATTTATCTTTCATGGATATCATTTTATTTGGACATTCACTTACATTCGACATCATGAATATGGATCAAAAGAAAAGAAAAAGAAAAGAAAATCAGGCAATATAGACAAGTTTTCAAATTATTATTTCTGAGAACAGGAATTGTTTCCTTTCTTTCTTTTTTAACAAATAATACTACTCACTGCGCTAATCAGCGCTACGATTCCTTTCTTACACCACCTACTGGGACAGTGAAACTTTTAGCAGGTTCACCGGCCTCTTGCTTCGCGCGTGCCACACGACAGACTGGTAAAATAAATAACTCGTTAAAATTCTTCAAACTAATAATCTAACGATTTCAGATAGTGAAGATGGATTGCTTTTCAAATGGAAACCAATGTAGGCGTTCCACATGTTCATTTGAATTATTTTTAATAATTTATATAATTATAAGATGAATGTGGGTATGGTGAAATGAAAAAAAAAAAAGATAAAAAGCTTGCATTGGATCAAATGGAAAGATAAGCATGCTGCAAGGTAAATATAAAGCAAGATTTGAACCTAGAATGATTTGCTACTGTTTTGTTGTTCTTATTTTAGATTTATCAATTCAACATTCGAGAATAAGCAAAAATGTTTTTGTAATGACTAAAAAAAAAATATATATATTCGAGTATATATCTCTACACTAATACTGTTATCGTATTTTATATTTTATTTGGATTAAACGAAGCATAACTGCATAAAAGCATGAACATAAATTCTATCTATTCCGCTATTAAATAAATTGTATATAAGCAATAATGAAAAAAAAAACCTTAACTTAAAACAGATTCATACCGTAAATAATACCTATATTTCAACATTTTATACTCGACTGAAAATTGGAATAAATTATACGATGAATTTTCTAGGTACAACATCTTTCTAATATGTGAAATAGATCAGAATTCAATGTGGATATATAAAAGAGGTAATTAAATTGTATAAGATGTTAAAAAGATAAAGAAATATCAATTGAAAATGGGTACATTCTAGGATCTCATAATTACCTCTATATCACTAGCTAGAAAAATAATAAATGAATTTAGCAGGATGAATGGATGAATGATGATGTGCTAATAAAGCGCTATGAAAGACTACGAAGCAGATTCGGAAGAATTAGAAGCATTTCGTCATATGATCTCCATGGTCCCCCATACAATTGCTCCCATCTAAACGAAAAATTAACAGTATGAATATCGCTATAGCATGAGGAAAAAGGAAAAAAACATCTTTTTAAAGTGTAAGAATCAAAAAAAGAATACGATTCCAATGTGGCATATATCTCTGGATAAATAAATCATCTGTAAAGACTTTTTCCATTATAAATATATAAAATGAATAGAAATAATTTTTTAATTAAAAAACTTTGATTTATACCTGAAAAAAATATTAATCGATTTATAATAATATCTCTGATGCAACTATAAAGTTAGATCAAAGATAAGAAGTTGATATAATTGACGAGTATCATTGAAATGATAAACGATCAATTTATCTAAAGTGCTACATATATATTATATGGCTATACAATAATTTTTTTTATCCTACTTAAGAGAATGAGTAAAAATACTTTAGAAATACTTTAATATGATCGAAAATACGAACGAAATATTTAAACATACAAATATATTGTACTTACTCCTATCAATGTTGCGTTGTAAATGTGCAGCTACGCGATGTCTAGCATCATTGAATTCCAAGTGAAGACCAAGTCGGAGCAATGTTGGATTTTGTTCCACCAATTGTGTAATTTCCATTTCAATTTTATTTCCCAATACCTGCGACCTCTATATAATAAATATAAACGTACGATATTAGAAATAATTGTGAAATATAATTTTCCATATTTAATAAATAAATTATTATTCAAATTAATAATTATAAATATGTAAAATATTTTACCTGATTCGAACATCGAAATTCTTCTATTGATTTTGTTTTAAGCAATGCCCTGATGAGCCTTACTATCACAGATGGGCTTATAAAGTTTGTTTCCACGCTAAAAAATTATAATTTTATTAGATTTGTAAAATAACGATTGTTGATATAATATAAAATAGATAAAAAACATTATACTAACTTGAGTACTCTGAGCGTTGAATTTTTTTCTAAGGCATCTGCCAACCTTTGTGCAGTCTTGTCAGTGAGTCCCACATTCGTTAAACTTAGAGATTCGAGATGTGTATTTATCTCTAATCCTTCGAATAATTGAATAAATTTTTCATCAGATATATTCTAAAAGAAAGCAAAATAATTTATAATCACAAATATTAAAATTTTACGAGTTTGAAATTATTAAACTCTATATATATATATATACTTACTTTGATATTATTCCAATTTAAATCAATTAATGAAACATCATCTTCTCTAACTTGCTTAATAGTAGCATCAACATCTGTATCATTGGGAGGTTCCATTGGGTAAGGTTTTGGTTGACTAGCTTTTGTTATACCATCCCAACCCAAACCAACAGGTTGGCCAGAATTTAATAGAGAAGCATGATATTGATCTTGATTCATCATGGAATGAAATCCAAGAATAGCTACAAGAATATTACATTAAATGTTACGATAAATATTACAATAAATATTATATATAAATATATTATATAAATATATCTACCAGCAAGATCAATAATTTCTTCTTGAGTAGCATTAGATAATGCTTGTTCATATTCTTCTCCAAGATCAATAGCAATTTGTTCTTCTGCTTCTTTTTCTTTTGTTGATTCTTGAGGAGGTGGAACCCACTAAAGGTATGCAATGAAAATATATACATCATTAATAATTTTAAATATTTTATAAGAAAAATATTTAAAATACCTTTTTTCCTCTTATTACACCAGGTACATAAGGTTTTAATTCAGGTCTGTCTGGTGTTTCTAAAGCTTGTTTGTTGATATGTTCAATGAGTTTCTTACGATTTAATGGTCCTGTAGGACTCTTGTCACATTCATAGCTACAACGCTGTGATGGTGGCATAAAGCTATCCTATAAAAAATATAATATATCAGTTGTTATATATAATCATATCAAACTTAATTAACTTAAAAATATATTATTTATAATTATCTTACATCTGGATCCACTTCCTTAGCTAGTATATTAATTTCTTCTGGGGTAAGTTGTGCCAATAAATCATCCACATCCACATCATCATATTCACTCAAATCCTTGCCATATAATTTTGCTGCAGTTGTCATTGTGGTTGTCTTGGTTGATGAAGATGTCTGGAAATTTTTCCATGATTTTTGGTCAACTAAAGAGTATCTCCGTGACATTTTATTAATCAACTTATTAATGGGATTATCTTATAAAATTATCTCTGTTATTATTGCTAATGTATGTTAATATTCTAACACATTCGCAATATAAAATTACACTATATATTATTATAAGACACTATTTTTTTTTAAATAAGAAGAATCATTTCGATTTTTTTTAACAATTTGTTAAATATTTTTATTAATGATTAGTTTCACTTTCCTTAAATTTGCATAAATAGATACGTGTGAAGTTCACTGGACGATTAAAACAAACGAATGACAAAAACAGCCTTGAATGGACTATTACAAAGCCGAACAAGAAACAATGAATAATGTATATTTTTTCGTATCTAATATCAGCGATGAGATATTTCGTCACGGAATACGTTCATCACTACGCTCAAGAGTACACGCAAGCAATGTTCCTCGAACGATCAGCAAATCGACAAGTTGCATTTAAATTCGGCAAATGTCCAATGCGGCTGATGCCCTTTGCCCCAGATAATTTGGGATCGATTTTCATTGACAACTCATTTGCCAAATCGACAACCCACGCTAAACAGAGGTTCGCGACTGTTTTCGAAATATTAACATGTAAACGAGAATGAAACTTACTATTGACAAATCTTCTATAATAATCGGCTGTGCCGATGACAATTCTTTAATGGAAAATTAGGTGAATCGTTCGCAATCAAACACCTCACCCACTTCTCACGCAAGACGCACACTTCACTGACCAGTTCACCGATTGCGGCTGATTGCGGCAGCGCCCTTTGACGCTTATACCATATTTGAATAAAGAACGAGTGGAATGATTCAAATTATCTTTCGCAATTATTAAGATAGATTTTTATATGCTTGTTCGATTCGACAAAATAATTTTTAAAATATAAAAAATATTTATTTAACGTTGATAATTACTTATAGTAATAAAAAACTTTTCATTCAATTATCAATTTAAACTGTTTGACATAAACGTAGTACAGTGTTAGTTTGAACGAAGTATATAAAATGCTAACCCATGGAGAAAGTTTCTGCGCGTCTAGCGTCGCGCAGGTATTGACGTTAATGTAGCAGTAATGGCGGTTGTTTCAAAACACATCCATATACGTACAAGATTCGCAAATTGTGAAAAGTTGAGCAAACATTTACCATTTTTGGTTCTATATGAATTTATTCAACACTGTGTTTTAAATTACAAACAATTCTTTAAGATAAAAAATCACTTTGTGCTAAAATAACGAAATCGATAATATGTGCATGTTACTTAACAATAACCTCATTCATGTTCAAAAAATTATTCATTCTGACAAGATTATTATCCGCATCAACGTGATACTATAATTTCGAATCCCATGATTCAATAAATTGGTTATCCAATGAAAAGCATCCGCCTGTTAAGGTATTAAATAATCGACAACAACAAATTCCGATTATGACACAATATAACGGGAACAATCTTCGGAACACGCCCAACATTGTAATCGAAAAAAATTTCACGGAACACCCTCCACCGGTATAACATCGGGATAATTAATGCGATAAATCAATTCTATTCAAGGTCGTGCAAAGACCGGTAATCGGCGTAGACGGTTAAGAGTGGGGAAATTCTGTATGCAAGGTGGGAGCGTGTTGCGCAGGCCCGAGGTTCTCGGTCGGAAAAGACAGAGCGGCCATCTCTGTCGTTCCTCGGTCGTGCAGTTTTGATTAGAGAGCGTCTATCGCGCGTCGTAGCGCTCGTAGCGGCGACAGCCTCAAAAATAGCTGAGGCCTCCTCGCAGGCTGGCACACTCCCAACGGTCTATACTTGGACATCCCTGCGCCATGATTATTTATAGTGAGCGCGAGCGCGGCCACTGGCCTTCCCGCGAACTAACTAACCGCCTCCAAAGACGATCCGTCGCCCGTGACCTAGGCCCGCATTAATAATGATTACACCCCTGCGCTCAGGAATACGACAACTTAACCTCTCGCTCTTCTACAATGAATCCTCGTTTCGCTTTGTCTTTTTATACATGCGACTTATAAGTGGTTAATATAAATATATATAAAACAAACAGTTTGATTAAAGATAAATAACAATTCATGTTAAATGAATGATCAAGATTCTTGAGGATTGCAAATATTATAGATGTCGCTTTAAAAGTAAGTCGTTTAGTTACATTCTAGTTTTCTTTGATAAATGTTTACAAAATATTCATTGTACGAATATAAAATATATATATAAAATTAAATTGTATTAAAAAGAGAAGAAATATATATTATAAGTGTATTTGATTCGATATTGTTAAAATTTTTAACGATAACAAGAATTCTATGTAATTATGCTATTACATAGAAATCGTAACCTAACAAAATTTATCGTTTATTCAACATCGTTTTCGCTCCATCGCTACTTCTCTATTTTCTCATACGCAATCCTCGACTTATGCAATTTTCGAAGAGGATGCAACCGGTATCAAATTATTACCACACTCTTTCCCTGGATATGACGCAATCGGGAACATCCCATTGAACACGGTACACTCTTCTCTTTCAATGCAAATATTATTCGTCATTTCATCGTTGAATAACCGCGAACATAATACAAACAAGACGATCAATTAAAATCTCAGCTATATCGAACGATCTCAGCTGTAACAGATCTAGAATGAAACTTTCAGTGTTCCAAATCCGTTGATGTGCTCTCACTGCCAGTGAGAAATCTGCCCGCTAATTAATTTGTACGACTTCCTGGCAGGTTTATTTCTGTGTAACCGAACGAAAACCGCTCCGGCTTACTTTCACGGCCACGAAAAAAAGGCGAATCGTTTTCCATCCGCACGGATCATAATTTTACGCCACACCACGGACTCGTGTTGGCAAGAAAGAATCTTCGTGTGAAAGCTTCTCGAAAAAACAAGAAGAGAAAAAGGGTGAAAATAGAAAGAAGAGCAAAACGCAACGTGGGATCGATCCTCCTCGAGAATACAGGAAAAATTTCTATAATATCAATTTCACGCGCGAAATTTGGATGCCCACGAATGTCACTGTTTCTAATAATAACGGAAACAAAGCGAGCCTCTTGATGCTCGTCCAGAAAGCTATAATATATCGCATCGATTCTCACCAACGTTTTATTCGATGCGGAGGAAATTGTTCGTGTCTCGTCCGTTTGGAAAACTTGGATCGTTTGGATCAGGGAGAGGAAAGTATACGCGAACTAGTTTCCTAAGAAATATACGCGTTTACGAGTTACTTGGTCGGGGAAATACTATAAACTTAGGGTGAAATCTTTTAAACTGGAAACTTTTAACGATTCAATAACACTGGTTATGGTAATCTTGGAATGATATCGGTGACATATAAATCTTGCGTATATAAATCTTTGATATAATAATTGGATCAGTTTTTCTTGAAAAAAATAATAAAAGAAATTAATCAAAGTTTTGTTACAGAGCAACGTAAATTTGGGGAAAAATGTGCTAATAGATTATGTATGATATAAGACAGGAAATTTGTGTCATCTTCTCGTTTAAATCAATAGTGAATTGGCAGGAAGAGTCGATATTTTTAAACGAAGGTATTAATAGTAGGTAATTATGTTGATCATCAATTTATTTTCATCTCGTTTACTCCTAATTATAAAAGCAAATCCAATTATTCATTTTCTTCCTATCCTTTTGAATAATAATACTTCTTCTTTTTTTTCTTGTTTCAGATAGTCTATTTATATACAATTATTTTTCTCAGACTGGATATTGAAATTTCCTATTGTTCTTACTTTCAATTCATTTTCCTTCCTGTTATCTCAACTCGATAAGAACAAGAATGTGGAATGAAAATCGAAAAAGCTTTTAACAGAAATAAAAATTATCGCTCGATCGTTCAAATTCGCACGTTAGAAGTTCTCGAATCTCCAACCCCTTCGCTCCATCATCCCAAAACTCGTTGGCTATAAACGTAACCCGGAACCCATGCCAACTTTGCATCGCAACACGACGCGTTCGTTTCACCCCAACGATGGCTGTCATCGGTTTCGAAACTTCCGCTCGCATTTCTGCGAGCTAAAGTTTTTCGCCAAAGTCCCGAAATTAGGTCGATTTCGGTATCGGTAATGATTCGCAAGCGTCACAATCGAGACGAGATCCATCCTGGTTGTTGGCAACCCGTGCTAATGGCTCGTGCCCGCAATTAGGGGCTCGCGTTTCCTCAAAAGACCGCGTAACGAGTCTACAAAGCTGGCATTTTCAGCTAGACGGCGCGGGATCCGCGACATCGTGCATAAAGGAGTTCGAAAGAAGCGGCGGCCGGTTTCCAGGAAACGCGTTTAATACACTTTGAACCAGTTACCATCAATTAACGTGACTTTACCGTGAGACGTAAATGACCTACTGTGTTAATTGACGCGGTTTTCAGTTGAATATGGGTATAAAGGTTGCATAAAGTGTACGTTTGTTGAAAGGAAAAGTACTTGCTTTTGTGCAGCCTTTGAGCTGGATGTAGTTTTTATTTTCTCTTTGAGTTCTCTGTTTCTTTATTTTAAAAAGAAGAGTAAAAGATCCATAGTAAGTAGAAAAATACAAATAAATAATTTGATAATTAAGATTGATAGTGGAGGGAAAAATTGAATAGAAAAGATTTGTATTCTATAATATAGATTTTTGCATGAATATGGTTAATCAAATTTAATAAAGCTCAATATACAATGAATATAATTTAAATAGCTCTAAAATTGTTGGGCAAACAATAAATTGATTCAGGATCTTCTTCAGATCTGCTAGATATAAATCATAGCTTATAATTTCAGGTTTATAACAAATCTTTTTAAAATTACACCTTTCAGGAATCTCTGCCAGGAATCAAGATTGTCGTACAATCTCTCAGAAGGACATTGAATTTTTATTAAAGTTTATCTCAAGGAAATCATAGTTATTAAGTCAATAAAATGACTCCATTAGATTTCTTCTTCAAAAGAGAGAATCTCGTGAGAGAATCTTAAATGATACATCCATTCTATTATACACACTTGAAATTATAAAATGCACCGACTTTATGAAACGTTAATGCTTTAATAGATTAATGATTCGTTCCATGACTTTCAACTTTTTTTTGAATACGAAGTTATTAACGTTCAATTAACAAAATTAATCGACGATTATCGATAAAAGGAGTATCAATGAGATAATTAGGAGAAACTTAGATTCTCGAGAATTTCGAAGTTAATTGCTGCAAACACGGTGTTGAAATATATTTTCTAGATGATGCTTCACAAAGATCTCGCATGTATTACTCACATACGTTATTGAGGATCAATGATATCCTTGGGAACGATCACAATTATTCGCCACCCACGCGTGATCGTATTTCTATTTAAAATACATGGAAATAGAACAACAAGGTTTATCTGAAAAATCGTATTTCGTGTTAACTGTTTTATTTCTACGAATACGTACGTAGTTTATGATACAGCTATGTAAATATTAGATAAATACTACAATAATGTTATAGATTATAGACTATGAAAAATTATTTTTATCATTTTTAAAGTATAACTCTTGAAATATATATATTCTTGAAGATAAAATTGTCAGAAGAATGCATCCAGTTTAAATTTATCAATCCATATCATCGGTTATAAAATATTTTCTTGGTAAAATTGATAATAAATTGATAAATAAATACTTTTTATTTATAAAAAAAAAATCACGTAACCGGTTATTTTATTTCACAATTTCTCAACTCGAGGAAATACTGTCATCTAAGATTTGTTGTCTCCCTCCTCCCCGATTAAAATTAGAGTAATTTAACCACCGTGATGTTAATATCTCGAGTATTCCGTTATTCTCTGAGGAATCGTCTGAGAGTTTCGCGACATGCAATCATGGTTTCTCCGTGTGTTGCGTAGCACGCGACCGGATCGACTTAGATTTCTATGCGTAGAAACTCGAATCCTTTCGTGTCTTTCTCCGTAACAGAGCGATTCTCAGCTGTGGCAAAGATTTAAGATTAAAATCGATCGTGGAGAGATCGAGATCGCCAACACTTTCGATCTCCCTTCCTCCATGAAAAGTTGATTGGAGATGCGACCAAATACAGAGAAAGAAGTTTCTGTCTGAAAAACTCTTCCTGTTCACGTCACTTTTAATCTCTTTGCTCGCGACAATCCACATTTTTAATTTACTTTCTACAATTCCAAAAGTGGAAAAAACGTTATTCTCGATCCAAATCCAAACTTCAAATCGAACAAACCAATTCAATTTTAATTTTCGAATCGCTTAATTTGTTTAATTTGTTTGCCTTTGAAAAGAGAAAAATCAATTTCCGACCCCTGATCTCGCCTCGAAACGTTGCCTCGAAACGTTTTCAATTCCAATTTCAATTATTCAAATATCTACATCTGTTGGCAAATCAATTTCAAAATCAATCTAACCAAGAAAAAAAGAGAGAGAGAGAGAGAATTCCCTCGATCGAAACTCGTCTCTAATTTCAAAGCGCCATCGGCCATTTCAGAATTGTTGTTATGCAACAACAACAAGGGTGATAGAATCGATCGAGCAGACGTTGGCTACCTGTTGTATCTCGCGCGCGAGATAGATAACGGGTTAAACTGTTGCCCGGTTGGAAATAGCTCATCCTGCAACAGGAACCGTTGTTGCATCCGTCACGGGCGCGTGGATTTTAACGACCGTTACTTTGCAAACGAACCTCGAAGATCAACGCTACAAGCGTTCGACCGTTTTATCGAAAGATGGATACACGATCATCATCATGATTTCCTTCTCCCCGTCTTCTTCTTCTTTCTTTTTCGATCTTCTAATTGGTTTTGAAAAAGTTAATTGGCTCGTTAATTGCAGCCAATTAATTGCAACGTTTCATCGAGGAGGAACACGCCTGCTCGATGTCGAGGATGAAAAATGATGTTTTAGAGTTTATTCTTTTTTTCTTTTTTTTTTTTGGATATTTTAATCGATGATGAACGAAGAAATTTAAGATATAGCTTTATTCATTTATGTTGAAAAATAGAAAAAGAAGGGTATATATTATTTTCTCGAGTTTTATTTTGAATATTCTAAAATATCTTTAGAGATTTAACTGTAATAAGAAAAAATTAGATTATTTTTTTCGTGTGCAATATATTTATATATTTATAATCAGATTCTTTGAGTCTTATTTTTAAAAAAAGGTATTTCGATAAACGTTTAAATATATTCTCAGAATTAATAAAATTGATTAATGAATGGGAATTTGGGATATTTCCAGATTAAAAGATTAAAATGGTATTTGTGACGGAATTAATGACAGGATTAAGTGCAATTAATATAACTTTTGGGAACAAGAATCGATTTCCGGTCAAAAGGATCCTGATTGGCGACAGGCCAACAATTCCGACTTGAGCACATTTGGCCTGTATGCAAAGGTCGTAATCGTGAAAGTATATTTCTTTCGAGATATCTGGGCCATCGTGTCGAGTTTTCGATTTACCAGCAATTCAAAAAAAAAAAAAAGAAAATTTTAAATGTTTTTTTCTCTTTTTTCAAAGAATGGCGCGAAAAGAATTGGAATTTTAAATATTTAAAATTATTTCTTAAATTAAGTTTCCTAATTCTTTGAAACATTCAGATTTTTTCTAAATAAAATTGAATCGAAGAGTTCAATTAAGTGGAAAATACAATGGAATAATTTTCACTTTTGAGAAAATATAATAAAATAGTAAATGATAAGCAAGTTAAATAATATAATGGCTCTGAGTGAAAGAAATGGAAAGGAATTTTCCAATGATACAATTGGTTTTACTAATTCTCATTAAGTCATACGTTCTCCTTGGTCACGTCTATTAACGTGTTTTATGGGCGGAAGTGTGTCGCCTTAAATACTTAAATCGAAAGTTGGAACGATTAGTCGCAAGAAAAATACTTGTGAAACGTTTTTTTCTTCTTCGACGAACTAACTTTAGATCATTATCAATCATTATCCATGATTAAAGTATCTTACGTTCGAATCTTTTTTATGATGAACAAAATTTCTTTTAATTGTTAACATTTATTAATATTTATCCAAACAAAAAAAACCAAGATATCGGGTGATTTTGTGAACGACATAAAAATTAAACTTTGATAAATAATATTGAGCTTAAAATCTTATGTCTTTTTATCATTAGTATCAACGGATTAACCTTAATCTTCCATAAATATCGAGAAGTAAACAATTATTTTAGATAATAACCATTTCCCTTGAAAAATAAAACCACCAATAATTCCTGCGAGAAAAACTTTTTTTTAAGAACAATCACAATATAATATATTAATTTATCAAACTAAATTTTTCACCTATTCAATTCTTTTTCTCTTAATAATACATATCAGATATAACTAATCTTTCGATAATTCAACTGCAACGGTTAATTTTTTAAATTACAGATAATTTATTTAATCCTCTTCGATACTCTCCATTCCACAACTTTTCCTTAATTCTTCACCATCTTCGTTCCTTTGTTTCCCATCGTGACAGAATAAGCCTCTGTGCAGGTAAAGTGTCCCTAATCTATTCATCGCCATCAGCCACGAGCGAGAGAGTTCATTAGCCAGGACCAAGTCGTACGTTGCCGTAGGTCAGCGATGCTCGACACGATCTTCCGGCAACGCTACGTGACATACACTCGTATGCCAAGGGAGTCGAGGGTGTGCACGCGTTTTATCGTGGATCAGGGATCGCTACACGGTGCGTATCGAGGCGAGCCGTAGGGAACGCGGAAAATACTCGTTTCGGTTAATAATAAACACGCAAGTTGACTCGTCCAACTGCGGAAATTAAATAAACGAAAATCACAACGGAGAGAGACTACAAAGACTCTCTGCAAAGAGCGTTTTTTCGAGAGGCGTTCGTTGCAATTAATCGCGAGCTATTTTGTCTCGTAGATCGCTGCGATAAGCGGATGAGAAGTTGGATTGCATTGGTAATTAGCGAGGTTTCAAGGTTTCTTTTCTATACTATATGTTCAATGTAACTGTGAAAATAGAATGGAAAATTGTATTTTTAGAGAGGGGAAGGGAGAAGGGGATCGAACGAGATATTTTTTTTAGAAGTGATCTATCATGGAAATTAAGATATAAAAAATATTTCTTGAAATATCTGTGGAATGAAGTTTATTGTGACTAGTTATAAAAGAATGGAAGAAGTTGAATATTTATGGAATAATTGTTCCGAAGAAATAGAAAAGAATGCAATATCCGAAGGCATAATAATAATTCTGAGAATGTTTAATAGCGAAGAGAAAAAAAGAAGAATGAAAGAAGAAAAGACATTCCATGATTGTTATCTTTCTAATTTGCATAAATATTTGCGAAACTTGGTGGTAAAGAGTCAAAAAATAAACGTAGTTAAAAATAAACACTTGGAAAGCTTAGTCATTTATTCGCATTATGATAATTATTTGCGAAAAAGTTATTCAGCGAATATTTAACTACGATGACATCAGAATTCGTTTTTTCTTTTTCTAATCTATATATACGTGATAATTTACAAAACATTTTTTCTTTTTTTATATATTATATATTTCGATAAACGCTTGTAAATATTTATCAATCGATGAAAAATTTAAAAATTAAAATAAATCTAAAAGAAATACATTATACACGCGTTATTGGACGCGATATGGAACGTATAACGTAATTATGAATATAATGGGGAGCCAAATCCTCATTGTACGAAATCTGTTGTTTAAATATTGGCCTAATCGAATATCTTTATTATCGTTCGTGCATACTATTAAGATCTCTATAATATTACGGTTTATTTGCTTTAATTAACTATTATTCCTATTATTAATACGAATAATAGATATTCTATTACTACGCGAATATCGCGGATGATTAAAATTTCAACGCGTACACATGATGAATTTTGTGAATTGATATCCCCGATCTATACATCGCAATACAAATGAATATTCTGAATAATGGAATGAACGAGTATATTCCGAAATAAAATAATCGATGATACTTATTCCAAGGGAATAATACTTTCGATCGTTCCTTCATTCAGAATTATTAATTTTCAATCCTATTTTCTTGCAAATGATTTTTCAACTATATTCATTCAAAAGAATCCATCATACTTTTTTCACAGAAAAAGAATCGAAAGATTTTTCCCAAAATTAATAATCAACATATAACACAATGATTTGATATTTTTTTATAGAACTGCAAATGATTTTCCAACTACGTTCAAAATAATCTATTATACTTTTTTCACAGAAAAAGAATCGAAAGATTTTTCCCAAAATTAATAATCAACATATAACACGATGATTTGATATTTTCTTATAAAGCTGCAAATGATTTTCCAACTATACATTCAAAAGAATCCATCATACTTTTTTCACAGAAAAAGAATCGAAAGATTTTTCCCAAAATTAATAATCAACATATATCACGATGATTTGATATTTTCTTATAAAGCTGCAAATGATTTTCCAACTATTATACATTCAAAAGAATCCATCATACTTTTTTCACAGAAAAAGATTTTTCTCAAAATTAATAATCAACATATAACACAATGATTTGATATTTTCTTATAAAGCTGCAAATGATTTTCCAACTATACGTTCAAAAGAATCCATCATACTTTTTTCACAGAAAAAGAATCGAAAGATTTTTCTCAAAATTAACAATCAACATATAACACAATGATTAATAATTAAAAAGAAAATTCTTCCTATCCTTAATAATCTTGCTCGACGTATAATAAACACAACGACATAATGCGAGTACTCACGTCAAACTATCCACCAATAGCGTCTGAAAATCCCAAAGATAAAATGAATATCTGTATCGGCACCGACGAATAGAGTCAGATTAGAGAGGGAAGAGACGTGAGCAGGAGTGGTACGCGAGCCAAGACGAGGCCTCTGGAGCTGGAGCGCTACTAAACAACTGACTTTTATGCTGGAAGCTCGATGAGAGGACCGAGGCATCGGTAGTAGTGGTATTGTGCGCGACACGTTCGCTAGGGAGGTGTATGAACCGGCAACGAGTTCGTTCAAGAGAACGACTTTCACTGGCCCCGTATACGTGCACGTTGTACAACTTGCTTTTTCTCTGGCGCCTCGGCCACCGTTTTCACCCGGGGAAAAAAGAATCGCAACCTGCGGTAATCGTAACCGGGGAGCCGCAATTAAGAGCATCCGCCATTGAGGCTTGCAGCTTAACCCGTTTTCGCGGCAATTTGCATTTTAACAGCGCGGCTGCCGTGCCAATTGTCATGGAACGTGGGCCATACCTACGTGTACATGCTAATTTTCATTTCGTTGTAAATCTATTAATGCGCGGATGACTTTTAGAGAGGGTTTGCTTTGAAGGTTGAAAGGTTTTTTTGATCGTCGATTTGCTTTGAACGCGTTGGAAGAAGGATTTTCAAGTCCGGTTTGAGCAGGATAAATGAGCAGGGGGGGTTTTTCTTTTTTTGACGTTTTGGCTCGTGTTTCCAAGGTGGATGCAGAGGAATTATGTAAGGGTGGTTTTATTTTTGTCCGTGTTTGCGAAATAAATTGAAAGAATCGTTTGCTCCTCGAAAAAAGAGGATATTCTGATTGTATAAATGAGGAGTAATTATCATTCGACGTGAGATTTTTTTATAATAACAAATTGTATTATGTACATGATCAATTATGATGAATTGTATATATAATAATTATTCAATTTGTTTCCAGTTTACATTTCGAGTAAAACTTGAATTTATTTCTGACACGAAGACACATAAAATGGATAGTTAAATAATCTTAATGGATTCTTGACGTAAACCACCAGCAGCTATTAGTCTTATCTAATGAGCTTTCACTTTAAAACAAAAACGAAGTTGTTCCAAACTATGTTCTGTACACGTAACCATATAAATTTGTAATCTTTCTTTTCCTTTTTATAAACGAAATAAATCTTTCCCAAAGGATCGAAGAATTAATGGATCGAGAAATCAATCTTAATTAAAATTTATCACGATAAATTTTAATTAATCAAAAAAACAATAATCGTCAAAAACTCTGTTAGCTCTCCTCCGATATCTCGAATCTTTATTTTATTTCTTGTTATGAAAAAGAAAATAATAGCTCGCGAAACAATCGACTTCACAGCCCGTAAAATACCGCATAAACAATAAACGAACAACTAACGAGCGAATAATCGGGCAAACAAAATGTCGAACAGCGCGAAATCCCTGTCATCGATCAAAAGTGACGCAACGAGACGTGTTAATCCAAAGAAGAACTGAGTTGAGATGCAAACGAGAGAAAATACTCTCTCTCTCCATCGATTATTATCTCGCGAGAGATGCATTCGCGATATTTCGTTTCCATTATTCTCTATTGCAACAATGCATGCAGAGAAGCGATGAGATCACTTCTCGAGTCTTCGAGGTGATATCATTCGAGATCCAGGCTTCTAACGATTTGTTTACAAGCTTGAAATAATATCACGGAGTATTATTATTCTCGTTGCGTTTTACTACTCTTATTCACGGCGATGGATCAACGACAATGTTGTCCGCCTCCACCGTGCGCGGCCATTTAAGCTCCGAATAGATAGAAATAAAAAAATTCGAATAATTCGAATCTCGTCGCTCTCGTCGTCGTTGTTGTTTCAAAATGCAGATTTCCCTGATTATTTAGCTTTCGATGATAGTTGTTTGTTATACGCCTCGCTTATTAGCATAGAGATTATGTATTTAACGCGGGGGAGGGAAAAACATTGGATGGATATCCTTTTTCGAAAGTATTTCCGTGTATTTTTATAATTAGATCGAATGGAAAATTTTAAAAAAGAATTTATGGAATCGTATATATAATATATGATGCACGAAAGATTAAAGAGATTTTTATCTCAATTTTCTTGCAATCTTGTGTCGATTATATCGAGAAGGTTTCTTGAGAAATTATTACATTGTGTGATAAATTACTATTTTCCGTGATGCGATTTATGTTTCAAAATGTTTGACATTTGTCGCTTAATTCGCGGAGGTATGCGAAAAACACGTGGAAAAGAACGATGGATCATTTATCTACTTATAATATATTATTTATAAACGACATTAACGTTCGGGAAGAGTGCATTAACTCAATAAATCTATTATTAGTATCTAATCGCGTAAACAGAGAACGAAATTAAACGTTTGAAGGATGGCCAAATGAAGATGCCGCAAAGTTAAGTGACAAATAGCTGTCTTCGATTTGTTTAATAAACAACAACGGAATAAATTCATCGAAATATATAAAATATTCTTACTTATCTAAAAATCGATTCCAATATCGATATATAATTTTCAAAACTGATAAATTATATATATCGAATTTTATCATATATTTTATCAAAGTGTTCAAAAGACGAGTAAATAAAAAAATTGAAAGTTTAAAGACATTTTCTCATCCCCAACAAATGCAAATTCTTCCTCTCCCCTCTACAGGAAGAAAACACGGATGAACAATTTACAATTGCAAACGTGAGAATCGGGTTGGTTAAGGCCTATTCTAAATAAACGAAAGAGATGCAAATGAAAGAAGGGCATTCATCCGAGGTGAATTTTCAAGAAACTTGGTTTCTCTTCGCTGCATCGTGAAAAATCGTGGAACTGCTTGAACAATCGTTTCTTTCATTCTGCGTATTTTTAAAAATATTTTTAACGAGATTTCTTTTTTCACTTATTACTTTCCATATCGATCGTTTCCACCCACGATTGGTTGCTTCTTGATTAAGTAAATTACAGCCGTACAGGCTGAAATGTCATTTTAAATGCCATCGTTTATTCGCGTCGTTAATAATGATAAACAAGTATTACGTTTCGCGGAAGAAAAGTGCGTGAAGGGTTTTATTGAAATTGGAATCACAAGTGTTGTCTTGTTTCATAGGTATGCGTCAAGGTATGCAACACTTAGAGATAATATTTTCTTCTTCGTGTAAATATATACTTGGTTTGGAAGGAAAATTCAACGGAACAAGAAGAGACGAAAGATTTATTAATGTTATTAAATTAACTCGTTTAGATTTATTACGTTTCAATTATATAATGCAATTTATTTTATAAATAGTTTCTTTTTGAATTGTAATTATTCTGGACTCGATTGCGAGTAAAAATATTTTCAGAAAATAATTCTATTCTTGAATGAAAGTATGTTTGTTGATTAAGATTCGATAAAGGAAGAGTTAAAAATAGTGGAAGACAGAAGAAGCCTATCAAAGTATAAAATTAACTCGTGGATTTATTTATACTCATTGTTAACATTCATTGTATAACCTCAATGATATCTTTTAATAGTTTCCATTATCGATTATGCATACGATATGTATTATGCGTTTCCTTTTTTTTTTTTTTTTAAATATTTATACAATATTTGAAGATTATATACAAATTTATTAAACCTGATTAAAAATTGATTCTGTATTTCAATTAGTATTATTATCGGAAACCATGGGCGAAATTTAAAATTAATTAACCGAATAAATGTATATGCATGTATTTATTTCGTGAAATTTATTCATCGAGTGAATCTCATCATTCTTAATACGCTTATTGATATGCAGAAAATCACGCTCGATTGAAATTCAATTGTCATTCACTTCATTTCGAATAAAGAAGATAATATAAGTTCTTTTCTAATTTTTATAATATTCAATGGACGAAACTTTGTCAATAATTAACAATATCGATAACAATCGTTCTTTGCAAATTATTTTCAAAATATTTTATTTTACCACGTATAATAGTGCATTAATAATAATATTTCATTTCTAAAAAACAAACAAACAAACAATTTCTTCACACCAACCATGCAAGCAACATTTATCGTCAACCCATTTTCCATGCATATTCCTGTTATTAGGAATAATATATCCCTGTTTTCCTTTCCTCGCAAAAGGCAAAACGAAAAAAGGAGGAAATAGAGCAACCGTTTCCCAATTCACGGCGCTTTTTTCCTTCTTTTTTTTCTTTTTTTTTTTTTTTTTACACGAAACACCAACCCGGCTCCAGAATGCCGGTTAATTAATTGCACGTGGCAATGCAAACAACAATACGTCGTAACGAAACCGGAGGGAAAAGTACACGCGAGTGACCTTTTCACGAGTTAGTTTCCCACGCGTGGGTGGCAAACTGGTCCGGTGATCGTGATCACAGGCCGAGCAGAAGCTTGTGTGCCTGTTCAACGATGAAATTTATCGGAATCAACGAGCCTCGATTCGATTCGAACGATTTAAATGATCGGGTATCGTTTAATCGATCGAACGAGCAGCAAGAGTTTGATAAAAAAATTTCGGTGCTTTATTTTCTTTTTTTTTTAATTCACAGAAACTTCTCTGGAAAGGGATGAATTTTTTCCCTTCTTCCCATCGACTTTGAAATTTTTCATTTATTATTAAAATTCCGAATAATAGAGAAGAGCTACTTCTAAGACGCGTTCGTAAAGGAATAATACTTGCAAAAGAGAATAATAAATAACTTTTCCCCTTATATTTCTTGATAATCGAGATTTTCTCGTTTACAAAAGAAGGAGATATTCTAAATTGGAGAAGATAAATTTTAAAGTACAACTTTTTATCAAAAGTCAAGGAACATGTTAAAATTAAACGAAAAAAAATAAATACGTTACAACATCGTGCAAGAATCAAAAGATCTTCTCTCTATAAATCTATTCGCAACAATAGCAACAATATCTCACCCAAAAATCGAACGAGAAACTTATTCCTTCCGCTCCTCGGATCAACTCTTCAAAAAAAACTTCGATACGAACGATCGCGAGAATCTAATTGTCACTCAGCCCACTCGACGACATTAGACACTTTGCCCGATGCATTCTCAGGGTCTATTAATTTCGTCCACGAGGAAAGAGGGGGAGGGGAGCCACGTAGAAAGAGACGAATGAGATGGGTTCCGAGATGGATTTCGGCGGCGGAATACGGAGCAAGGCTTTTCGCGTTCGATAGCCGTGCGTGTTCAATGCTAAGCTTGAAATGTGAAAATACTGCGACACAGGCGTGCCATTAACCCAAAAATTCGATCTCTATCCGCGTGGACGTGCGCCGGATAAACGAGCGAAACGTCGAGTCGAAGGTGCAGCTTTCCATCACCTGAGTCCTTTTCGTCCCCATTGAAATATGATGCGCGTTATACGGAGAGGGGAGGGAGGAGGGATCACAAATCAGGGGTCAGCAGGAGAGAAATTTATAATTCACTCTTAGTTTACTTGGTCCTTCGATCATCTCTTTCTTTCGCTCGTAATTAAATAAAAATTCCTATGAATTATTTTATGGTTTAATTTAAACACGTGATATATTCAAAATCTCTTACGTATTTTATAAATCTTTTCTTGTTAGTTTTACTTTTTTTTTAAATTATATAAATTTTATGTTATATTATATCTTTAATTATATCTATTATATTATATTATATTATATCTTTTATAAATTATATTTCTCGTTACATAATTAAATAAAAATTCGTATGAATATTTGGTTTAATTTAAATACGTGTGTGATATTCAAAATCTCTTATGTATCTTATAGATCTTTTCTTGTTAGTTTTACTTCTTTTTTAAATTATATATAAATTATATTTCTCGTCATGTGATTAAATAAAAATTCGTATGAATATTTGGTTTAATTTAAACGCGTGTGTGTGATAGTTCTTGTTAGTTTTACTTTTCTTTTAAATTATGATATATTTCTCATCATGTAATTAAATAAAAATTTGTATGAATATTTGGTTTAATTTAAACGTGTGTGTGATTCAAAATCTCTTTGTATCTTATAGATATTTTCTTATTAGTTTTACTTTTCTTTTAAATTATGGTATATTTCTCTTTAAATAAAAGTTCGTATGAATTTGGTTTAATTTAAACGTGTGTGTGATATTTAAAATTTCTTACGTACATTTTAGATCTTTTCTTATTAGTCTTATTTATTTTTTAAATTATACCACAAATTAAAATTTATTCATCGATTAAAAATATATATAAATATATCGTGATTATCGGGCGATCAAAGCGCGATTGTTAATTATTAACAATTGAATTTTGCATTCTTCTCGAAAACAGAAATACGCGAATATTATATTACGTTGGATCGATATATGGCATAACAATTAAGGTTTTATAAGATGAGTATTTAATACTGATAATATCTCATTTAACAGTTAATAGAATGAAATATCGCGAAACATATCGAGAGCATAGAATAATGAACGGAATTGAATTGGGAAACGGATTCCATTCGTTCGAGGGGAACCGGATCGCGCGTGAATTCCACGGATTTTTGGTTTTCTGCAAACTTCAATTGGATATTTACACGAATGATTCTTCGGCATCTCCCCTTATATAACCAAATTTGTAAAAAAGAAATTTTCAATCGTTAAAATTATTCGCCTGCCAACGTCATTAATCAATCCAATCTTTATTAATTTTTATTTTATTTCAATCTCTAGAAATACATCTCTAAAAACTACCTTTATCGTACACTTTGATCGAACGAGTCTCGCATCGACCAAATTTCCCATGATCCAAAGAAGCAAGCAAGCAAAAAAAAGAAGAAAAGAAGAAGAAGAAGAAAAGAAACCGCGGCTAAAGAAATTATATCTGCGCCACGTCGTCGTCCCCGAAAGGGAACACGAGCCCGCAAGGCAAGAAAAATGACTCGACCTCGGTTGAGCCCACGGCCAAAACACGACAAAGAACGAGATCCCCTTCTCCCCTCCCCGCTTGTTCTCGCGTGGCTGGTTGGCAAAGCTTGGAAACACTCGCGACGCGCCGCGAATTTTATTATTTCCCTCCTCTCCCGCCCCTCCTTTTATCGCGGCTCGAATTCATCGCGCGGCGAACGATACCTGGAAGCAAAGCGTGCTCGTGGCCGCCGATAATGCAAGCAAACTTCCGCCGCGTGAGGGCAAGCCGCGGCGAGGGAAAGAAAAGGAAATTTCCATTGTAGTCAAAGGCCAATCGAAACTTTTATTGTGATCGACGGGAGGTGAATGGGATGATTCGATCGATCGCGCGTGTCGATGGATTTATCGCTGCTTTTCTTCACGAAAAAGTGTACGGTGAATATTTATCGTCGTTTAAATATCGTGGGATGGTTTGGTAAGTTGAAAGAGAAATGGAATGGAATGGAATGGGAGGAGTCGAAAGAAAGAAGGAAGGAAAGAGATATTGTTTTATTCGAAGGGTTTCTAGGAAGAATTGAACGGTTTTGATAATAAGAAGTAACGATTTTGTTAATTATCTCAATTGTATACAATAATAATCAATACCCAGTGTTCTGAATCTACGGTCTGAGGTATCGAAAGAAAGAAAGAAGGAAAGAGATATTGTTTTATTCGAAGGGTTTCTAGGAAGAATGGAACGGTTTTGATAATAAGAAGTAACGATTTTGTTAATTATTTCTTTTCTTAAGAAATATCGAAATTGTACAATAATAATCAATATCCAGTTCTGAATCTACGTGTTTGAGGAGTCGAAAGAAAGAAAGAAGGAAAGAGATATTGTTTTATTCGATGTGGAAGGGTTTCTAGGAAGAATGGAACGGTTTTGATAATAAGAAGTAACGATTTTGTTAATTATTTCTTTTCTTAAGAAATTGTTCTGAATCTGATCGAATTCGAAAAGGGAAACAGCTGTTTCTTTCCTTGGAACGTAGATTTTACGAATCACGAATGTCATTATACGATAGTCACGAATGTCAGAGATAAATGTGCGCGTGATGTACACCGAGAATGAGAAATTTATGCAAATGTTTCACCAACTGAATGTCAATGATACAAACCTAACCCACTGCTCCACATAACGTTGTGTATCCATTATTCGTGCCCCATTACACGAGAACGCATAAATTATCGCCGATCCAACCCCATCACGTATAAATCAATCAAGCTTAATCAATGCATCCTCTCCAAGTTCTTCCAATTATCCCTTCGTCGTTTCGAGAAAGATTCTCAAAGATTTCCTTTCAAAATCGATTCATCGAAAATCTATTCACAATTGGATCCATATTCCAAAATTTCAATATTCAAAAAGCGCGCGATAAAGTAACAAATAAACCAATTTCAAGAAAAATTATAAATTGAAATTATAAACATTATAAACTGAAGTTCGTGAATCGTCGAGAACAGTGCGAGATATTGTTGTAGTTTATTCGATTTGCATTTACATCTCGAAACTTTCGCTTTTCAATCATCGAAAATCATCGGATGAAATCCAATTTTCACGCGCCTCGAAAAGTTTCGAAGTTGTAAAGGGAGAGGAGGAAAAGATATAAACGACGTAAACGAATCTTTCGATCGCAGCAATTTCCGTGATCGATTTGCCGGCCAAAGCTCCGGCTCCTCTGATTCCGTTGGCTGACGAGCTAAATTTAAATCGGATCGACACCCTGGATTATTTATGTCCAACCCAGATCGACGACAGAAACTGTTGCACCCATTGCACTCGCTCCGTTGTTGATTTCTTCTATTCTATTTAAACTTTGAACGTACTCGCCGCGGTACTTCCGGTATCCGAACTTACAACGCATCGAGAACGTTCGACGTTCGAGAATTTCGAGAGGCGAAAAGAACGAAAGCTTCGACGAAAGATTAAAAAATATTTTTTATAAAAGAAAATTTGTAAAATATTTAATCGAGTTTCTCTCTAATCGTGTTTAAATTTCAGCTTTCTTTTTTCTTCTTTCTTTAATTTGGGATGAAAATAAATATCCATTTTATAATCTTGTGCACGAAATCTTGTTATTAAATTGTCTAAATCTTCGTCAGAGGGGAGATAGATTATGAAGAACATGCAAAAGGAGAATAAAGATGGACCATGTACATCTCCATTCATACACTTCTCTGGCTTTCAAATATTTTTTTTGTTGATATTTCACCATGTTCCATTACACGAATCAATAACAATTGAATTTACGTATTTTTTGATGTCCAAATATAGTAAATATATATAATCATTGGCCTCCAATTTCAACTTTCCTATCCATTGAAGACCGTCTTAATATTAATCTTCCTATCCTCTTGTTTCCTAGAAATTAATTTTTACACTCATTTTTATTAACACTTGTCGCATTCGAAATCATCGACCTATGTTAAGCATTTTATAAAAAGAAGAAGGAAGATTTCGCCGTGGTTCTTTTTTTACCACCGCGAAACGCGGTGACATTCGGAACGAAGTAGGGAAGTACGGGGTATTCTCATCGTCCAAGGTCGCCCAGAATCTGAAAATATCTCCAGTGAATCGATCCAGCGGCGGCCGAGTCGAAATAGCGCTCCCACTGTTGTTCGCGTACGTATTTTTACGAAAGAGGGAGTCGCAAAGGGACGGGATGGGAACAGCGGCTCTTTTGCCGGGATGAAAGATCAAAGACCCGAAAGAACAGGATCTTCTCTCCGTCGCGTATGTGTCTCTCCCGATGTCTACGCCAGACCGCCAAAAGAAGTTTTCAAAATTGTAAATTGATTCCCAAGAGTTTGTTGCAAGGATATATTCTGAGATATCTTGTTCTGAATGGAATAGAAAACAATATTTTTATTTCCTTTCGTTCGAAATATGGAAAGAATTTTTTTTTTGAAACTTTGAAACTTTCCTCTCTAAAGATTTATTTTAAAAAAACTTGTGTTTTAGGAATGGAAAAGACGTAAGATGGAAAGAAAGATAATTAAGTAAAATGATTAAAAGTCTGTCTGATATAAAAGATTTTCTTTCATTAAAAATAGTAGAGAATAAAAAAAAGAATGATTTATCGAAGAAGAAGAAAAAAAAAATTCGCAGACAAGTCGTGAAGTCATTGGCACTCAATCAATGGGAAACAATGAAAGGAGTACATCGAGGCCATCATCGTCGAGAGAGTGCGCAGAGGCTGCGAAACACATTTCTCGAGCAAATAAACGGTGCAACTCTCGGTTTATTCTCCCTCACGTCTCCCCGAGTCTCAAAGAGATCAAAGCTTGAGGAGAATCTTGCACACCGTCGAGATGGAAAGAATTATAATAACCCTAAGAATTATAATCTCCTTTCGAAATGGCGGCGCTCTCTCGTTAGCGAATAATTTCTCTGTCTCATCGAGGAAGAAAATGAAAAGGAAGAAGAAGGAATCCCAAGAAGGAGAGGAGCATTTAACGAAGAATCGTTCTCCAGGGAATGTTCTCCCCGGATAAAAATCTACCTACCTACCCTCTCCAATATAAACTTGCTCGTATTTTTAACGCTCGAAAACGTGAACGAAACGCTTTCCACGTTCAACAATCCGGCAGCAGCTGGCTCCGCTTTATTTTTTCATCCGCCTGTATAGCGTCAATATTATTATTGGCCATCGAAGAAATTCTTCGCCGGCCATTTTCTTCGTCGAGAACGGGCCCAAATACTCTTACTCCGCTAAGTTATCCAGGATACATCAATACTCATCAAGAAAGACAACATCAGAGAAGATATATTATTCGAGAAAATTAGGGGAACGGATTATAAGGGAAACGAGGAAGGGAGAGAGATTTTGTTCCTTTTAAAAAAAATCCACGATCGATATAATCGTGTATATAAAAAAGGGTTCGAAGAAAAATCGAATTATTTACAAGGAAACCTGTGAAAGAACGATTTGATCGGGGCAAAAAGCGAAACGCGCAACGCGAGCAGAGCCAAGGAGGATCGGTGCCAAATCGGTGTCGATGCATGCCAACGGGTCTAAACCTTGTAACCGGTGTCGAATTAACGAATAATCAGCCGATAATTTGTCACTGTGAACAGGGATCCGCCCTTCCTTGGACGGATCGAGAATGAGAAATGAATATAGCGACGAGGAAGGAAGAAAGAAGGAAGGAAAAATGCGGGGACGAGGCGAGATGCGTGTAAATTCGATTATGCAACACTTGCTCGTTTCTTTCTCTTCATTTCTCCCCGTGTTATTTCTGTGCCCGTGGGTTTCACTGCCAGATGTCATGCGCTTTGACGTACCCCGTCGCGGAAAATCGCGCGCGTGCTTCTCCCCCGCACTTTTTTTTTCTTTCGAAGAAATGGATTCGTTTAAGATTGTTATATCAGCAGAACTTTGAAAATATCTATTTTTTGGATTATAAGCGAGAGAGGGAGGATTAAGAAATGAGGAAGGGTGGAAAAATATAGGAAAAGATCGGTTGAACGTGGCGAGTTGTATTTGTTGGTAATTTCTTTTCTTTGCAAAGCAATTTTCAATCTTCGTATCGAGTTTTGAGTTAGAAAATTTGATGTTTTATTCTTCTTGTTTTTAATTCTCGGTTAAGAAAAGAATTTAGAGAGGAAACGTTTTAGATTTTGATGTGGTATTTCGAAAGAGATCTATTTTGGATTTTACACTCGAGATGTAAAATATTGGAAATAGAGTTTTGAGAATTGAAAGTTCAACGAAACTGAGCGAATTTATTAGGGATAAAAATCATGCTTTAAATTTAACGACAATAAGTATCGTTCACGTAATAGACACGTGTATAACGATTCATCTTGATTATATCGTATATTGTGAATTACGCTTTATCCTTTCGCGATTCGCAATTGAAACTTTGAAGCTTCGAGGTATTTATACTTGTTCAAAATTATTATTATTATTATTATTATTATTATTTCTTTCCTTCCTTCTTTCAAAAGAATATAATCTGACGAGTAAACGGACGAATAAACTGTCTGGCAATAATTCTCTCGTTAAAGACGAACCATAACGGCATAGAAGATTGCGTGTTTCGAGTAACAGCGAAAGACTTATAACATAGTAATATAGTTCCTTGAATCGTAAACACTCAATTCCTCTCTTCGCAAAATGCAATGTAAACGAAAATGTAATTCCTCTTTATTATATTGCGAAATGCAAATCTTGGGATTATTTAAAACGATAATCCAAATAATGTCCCATCCAAACGACCTGGAACAATCCAGTAAATTGTTCTTCCAATTTTTATCAAAAATTTCGATATATCTCCTTGATATATTGGGGGAAGAAGTTGTCTTACAAAATATGGCGCGCAGGTGATGGAGCTTAGGCTGATCGCAATCAGCATTCGAGATGCGTCCCGTTTGTATGCCAAAATACTTTGGGATAAGAGATGAAAGATGACAAGCGGCGTTGATTCAGAAAATTCGCTAACAAATTCGTTAAAAAAATCGTGGGGAGGATTTCCATCATTTCAACAAACGAAAACTTTCTCAGAGCAAACGAGCACTTATGAAATAAATTACATTTTTCGAATTTACTTTTATAAATTAGATTTCTCAGCGGTGGTGATACGATTTTTCTTTTCGAATGATAAATTTTAGTTTGTTTCATAATTTTGTGGACGGGCTTAAAACCCGGGTTTAATTATAACTAATTCAACAAAGCAATAGGAATAGTCGAGTCATCTGTATTTTAGTACCAGACCATTATATTCCACTAAAGCATTTACGACATTGCCCAACTATCTCTCCACTCAAAGTGTCTCTTGGATATTTCATTTGAATTTTATTTTTTCACTCGTTCCTGCAACATTTTGAACGAATATTTCAAACGTGGAATATTTCTCGTTGTTAATTATTTATAGAATTTTTATTTATTTTACGTTATTCAGATCGATGAATTATCATTTATAAATATTCTCCTTTCTTATTTTCCATTTCACAACTCGAAGAAAAACTCGAGCTCTCCTCCGTGTATCTCATTTTATACCGTGAATAATACATCATAAATCAAAAATAATAGATACGATCTCCTGTCACCTCGTTTGAAAGGGGAAGATTTACACGAATGCAACGAGGGAAAACGACATATCCCAATCGATATATAATTTCTCTCGTGCGAAATTTCGAAAAGTCTAGGCTTTTGCTTGGCGGATCGCCCATCGACGGCCGCCCAAAAACATGTGCAAAGCTGAGAAAGAATTGTTGACGCGATAAAAAAAAAAAATATCGTTATTTTCTATCACAACACTTCCCTGATTCATTATTTCGTAATACTCGGCTAAAAATAACCAAGAAGAGAAACATTCCTAAAACTTTATTCCTAAACAATTATACATACAACCAAAATCAATCCTGCGTTCGAAATCTCAAGTTTCGAGAAGAATAAAACTCTCTTCTTCGTGTAATTGAAGAGAATTCCTCAACGTTCCCTTTCTTTCCAAAATCAACCGCGAACGAATCGCGTGGCGCTAACGCGTTCAAAGCATCGTCCGCTGTTCATTAAACGTTGGGGGCACGAAATAGCCCCAACTATTTCACCGGTAATAGCAGCACGTCGCGCACATCCACATGGAATAATGCAAGCGCGTATTCGTCAGCCGGCAAGATTCCATCGCGGAAGGTGAATGTTAGCGCGCGCGGACGGCCATTTATCTCGTTCAGCCACGCATGCTCTCCATTTCGTCGAGAGTCGCCAGTCGCCATGTCGGGTTAACGTAACTGTAATAATAATAAACGTGCGTGCGTGAGGATAAAGGATAAAGGAAAGATGAGAAGGAAGGAAGTCTTCTTTCTTTCTTTTTTCTTTTAATAAAGAATTCGTTATCCTAAAATCCTTCCATTAAATCTCGCCTAAATATTATTCTGGATCTCCTACAACCCGCTATTCCATTCTCGAATCACGACTATATTTCAAGCTCCCCAACTTTATCCCCCGAACCGTAACTTACGAAGAATTCTCCATCGAGCGAACCTCGAGCCAGCCATCAATCACTCTCATCTCCCCACCTGCATCTTGTCTATTCCAAGAGGAAAAAGCGCGTATACGAAATTGAAACATCGATCAGTTAGAGTAAACTTTGCTTAATAATCCTTTACAAAATAATTCGAGGAATAAATTTATTATTGGTTGGAGCAACTTTAACCATCTTTCGATTAAAATGGGAAATTTTGAAAATCTGATGCAGTGTTCGAGCGAAAGAAAACGTTTCGTGTCATTTGGCGGAGGAAAGGAACGGTTCCAAAAGGAGATTCATAGCCGCTGTGATAATTAAGCCGCGTTATGATGCATCGTTTCCCGCTCGACGATGCATCATCGCGAGCGGATGACAAACGGACGAGGATGAAACTTCTGCCCTTCTTCTGGAATTCTAGGAGAAAATGGGAGGAAAGAAACGAGAAGTATCTGAAAGGAATCCGTGAGAAAGGGAATCTGTCGATGATAAAAGGAGATGAATTCGTAAACGAGGGAGGGATATATAATCGGTTGTTCGTGTAAATTTTATAGTTTTATATTAAGAATGGAAATTAAAATTATTTGGGCATCGATATTTTCAGAGCAGAATTTTTTTGCAAAATTTCGTGTCGAAGCATGACTATTATTATTACGCCTCTTAGAAGTGTCTTATTTTTTTTTCTTTTTTCTTTTTTTTTGAACGTACATAATTTATTTGACACGGGTTAAAAATGATCCAGACACCGTGCCATTTGTTCAATGTTTCTACGTGTCATTCTAGATACTCTTCTTTTTAAAGGAATCTCGAATAATTTTAGAAATCTTATTAAACGAGCCGGGCAATTTTTCTTTTTCTTATACTTTCCTCCACGATATATTAAGTAATTAGAAAGAAACTCGAGGGAAAGTGTCGTTTTAATATATGGATTGGATTATTAACAAAAATGGTTATTAAAATGGGCCATTTAATACATCAAATATGTTTTAAAAAATAGTTATTTCGTTACTCGGTTTCCATGATATCAATTTTCTATCCACGGTTTAATGATGGCGGGATCAAATATCAAGTACAACGACCCGTGGTGCAAGGTTATTCGAGGCCATTCAAGGTATCCGTCATGCTCTAAAAGTCGCTTCTACGTCTGACCACAAGCGGCATCGTTCTACTGTCGCGGCCTGAATTTATGATCCGTGGTTAACGATCCAGAAATTTATTTTCTCAACTCTTGACCAAACACAATTAGGCCAGTTACTATTTTTTTTTCCCTTCGAAAAATAGAATTCATATTTAAAATACGAACGTACAACACTATGAATATAAGTTTCTTCTTTTTTATTTATTAAATTTCTGCCTCGAATCGATCGGTACGATTTGCACAATTAATTTTTCACGCAAGACATTTGTTTTTTAGAAACAATCTATTCCAATCAACACACAGCTTCAATCTGAATCATCCTTTTAGAAATGTACGAAGAAATCTTTAGAATCATTTAATATTAATTCCATAACAATTGGTATCCTACTGTATTTCGTTTCATCTCATCCCCATACTTTAATTAAAAAAAAAATCGTAACCTAATCGAACGAAAAATAAATACATCGTAACCTGTTTCTCACGAGAGAAAAACTCTTCGTTATTTTTCAACATTTCATCCATTAAAAAAAAAATTATTCCTACTCAAATGTCGGACGAAAAAGAATCCTTGAATCCAACAAAAAAGTTTATCCAAATGCCGAATTCATACATTCACTCTTCATATATATATACTTGATTCCATTTATCTCTTTGAACAAGTTTAAAAAAAAACTATTCTACTCAAGTATCGAGCAAAGGGAAAATTATAATCTCCCTTCCTCTCCTAAACTTGCCTAAAACGAAAAGGAAATTTCGCAGGAATTGCGGAAGGTAATGGAAGCCTCTCCCCTCCTCCCCTTCTCTCCTCGATCCACGTTTTTCACGAACATGTGCGAGCGCATAATTCGTCGTACGTCCTCCGCTATTTCCATCGGCGGAGCCTTCGCCGTGTGCATCGCGTTTGCTCCTATTTAAAATAAGCAACTTTACGGTGCATTCGCAGGCCTTCACTCTTGTGTCACTCTTCTATTTCCAGAGGCCTCGGCCGCGCGTCTTTTCGTCCACTCGAGAGCAAGCCGTTTGTAGTGGTAACGACCCGCGACGTTAAAGGCCTGCTGCATTCCCTTTCCCAAAGTGATCGTGGCAGCCGCCTTCTTAACATCGCGTATCTGTCTTCGTTGTTCGCGGAGAGAAAGAGAGAAGGAGGAAGAGGAAGAGGAAGGGAGGGAGAGATGTAGCGTAACAATGGCATTATGTTGTTTGCTTATAATGCGCGTTTATATAGGGAGACTTTTGGTTGAACGAACGTCGAGTTGAACGACCTTAGGCATCGTATATGTATATCGATCGAGTTGAGAGAATTTCTTCATCGATGATCAAAACTGGTGTATTTCGTATCTATCTATTTTTGATAGGCGAAAAATTGTACGACGTGGCTTTAAGGCTTTCGTTGCGTACGTACAATGGAACGCACGAACCACCTATCCTATTAATAATAGAAATATTCTTGAAGTGGATCGAGTTATTATTAATATTGGGCCAACGATGGGATTTGCGAGAGTAAAACGTCGTCAGTGATGTACAATAATATATTATTTGAAATCGATCATTAATCATCGCGATTTTTGACAATGAAAATAATATTTAAACTGTTAGAACATTGTGTTATTATTTTCATTGATTATTATTCAATAAATGTGTAACAAATTTTTATTTCAGTGAAGTAAATTACTTTTGTACAATATCAAGAACGCGTGAATTAATATCTGGATTTAATACGAATATTCATACGAATCCTGATTTCCTTCGATATCAAAGGAGTTAATATTCTTTGGCGGATAAAAAAGCTCTGTGACGAAGCGTGTATTTATCATTTCTCGGTTTCGTGAACCAAAATTAAATTTCATCACGAGTGGATCCCGTAAATATCATAATCCAAACGACGATAACTCTCGAGAAAATGGTTATAAAATCTCGTATCGAAACAATTTGACAAACGTTCTCGATTTCCTATTGGACATTGATTAACACATTGATCGTGGAAAATTCGTGAAATTTTAAAGATTAATCGAAATTAATAAAGGAAAAAAAGATTCGATTTGGCAGGAAAATACGCAACGATGTTACGCGCAATGATAAATAAATCTGTGTCTTAAGATTTCTTGCAAAGATTCCATCTTGCGTCATCAAGATTAAGGATAAGGCTAGAATGGCACATTGCCGTGATCAAACAACAGTGTACGACTTTAATTCGTTTTTGCGCAACAGGCTTGCGATTCAAACTTAATTCTGCATTCCGCAATGTGTTTCAAATTTAATAATTTACCGACGATTCATATTCAGTCGGGATAATAATAGTCGCACGCTCTTTCTCTCTCTGTCGATGATATAACGAAAATGTAAAAATAAAAAATAAAAAAAGCTACTCCATGTTTTCATCTGTGAAGATGAAAATTATTATGAACGTTGAAAGATGAACTGAGAAAATATCGTCTAAGATATATCACGTTGAATTGAATATTAAAATGATGATTACATTTGCATATGGTGGACATTTGTATTTACAAAAATTTAAATTCTCTATTCATCCTAATATTTTAAGTTAAAATAGGAAATTAAATATGAAAAAATAAAACGAAGAGATAGAGTACTCGTTACAAGTATTGCCGTTTGTATCTTCTTGTATAAGCACAGGCAATGGTACATAAATTGTAGCAGAATTGGAAGATTTCAAATGGCGGTACAATTAATCCGGAATAACAGCTCGAACTGTACGTAATAAAACATATAATGTAGGATAAACAGAGAAGGATCACTTATCTCATCGACACAGCTGTGGCAAATATCCATAAAACCGGTCTAAGACTATCCAAGAAAAACACGAGATTTGAACGGAAAAGTGAAAACCGGAATAGAAAGAAACAACCACGTGAACTTGTTATCGAACGATTCCTTTTCTTTTTTTATTACGAATTATTAGAACGATATAAAAAGCAATGTAATATGAATCATCAAGGTTGCTCGACCTAAAGAACGTTGCTGTAACAGTTATTTTCCAAAAGAATTATTCATTCTCGTTTCCTCTTTCTTTTTTTATTTCTGAACTTAAATTTATGCGAACGATAGATTTATCTGTCCAGTGGCTAAAAATGAAACAACGAAGAGAAACGCATGCATCTTCTTTCTTTGAACAGAGAGTGTAAAATTTGTTGTTCCTTAATAATTATTTCTGAAGAATTTTATTCATTTTATCATTTATTATTCATACGTATATTCTTGGAAGAATTAAATATAAATATACTCGATAAATTGGGATAAATATTGAAAAAAATTCTTTCTATGATAAATTGAAATAACTATCGATATTTGTAATAAATGACTAGTAAAGTAATATATTAAAATTTTCACATTCATCTTAATTCATCATTCCTTGCTTATATAGAGAAATGAAAAATCTGATGTTGATGAGAAATATTTCCCTGTGTAATTATTAATGATCGTAATATTGTATTAATGCCAAATAATGTAGATGACATTTGTACGGGTCGATTATTTATTCTTCCCGATCACGACATCCTGAAAAATCGTACGTTTCACGTGTCTGACCAACAATGGCATCGTTCCACTGCTCCGTGAGTTCTGATACATCCCGATCTTTCTTTATGATTAAATTATTGCGTTAATGCATCCAACTGCATTAATTTATTTACGATGTTGTTCAAAAGTGACCTCGAGACTGGCACAAACAAACTTCGATGATCCATAGGGTGGTTATATAATTAGTGCGCACAATGTTTCCAAACGAGCCGTAAATAATAATTCTTGCGAAAATGATCCAAATGCTGAAAACTCGTATTTCTCATGATTCATGATGGATTTTTTTATATTTATTCTCGATTATTCTCCATATGATTATGCATACTCGTCCATTGAAAAAAGTACTCCATTCGTGGAGATAAAGTAACAACAATTTTCCGATTTTAAAATTATCCTGCATGAAACAAATATTGTGATAAAATATTAATTTTAAAGTATCTCTCGATATCTATACATTTTTATCACGCGCCTCTTATTTTTCATCAAAACCACGGATGAAGAACGGAGAAAGAGAAAGAAAACAGACGGCGAGAGATTACTCATCGCGATTCATTCGGGTTTTCACAGGTGTTTACCACGGTTTTCAGCCGGCCTTGGATCCTGGCAACTCTCCTGCTATAAATGGTTTGGAAGAAGAACGTCGTCTCCAAAAACTCGGTTAAGTTAAAAGCAAATTGTGTGTTGAATCGTTCCCACCCCCCCTTAATATTTTTTTTTATTATAATAATCGTAATGACTTTGTTTCAAACCTTTTGTGGAAAGAGGCGAGTATAAAATTATGGACGGAATATAAACGGAACCGGCACGGTACGTGCAGCAAATACTTTTTTAATGAAACGTTTCCCGATGCAAAAATGAAATGTCGTTAATTAAAACTTCTCGTGGGGATGGAAATTAAATTTTTTTTTCTTTTTTTTTTCAATAAATAAACGATCGAACGATATTAAATGTCGAAAAACTTGGCGTTCGCGTTTTAAAATTCTTTCCCGGATATCGATTTTCACAGAGAATATTTATCTTATAATATTATATATCGAATGTTTTGACGATTCTTCGTCCTCGTGAAGTTAAATATAGAAAAGCAAGACTCTGTTTTCTAAATCCGACTTCAAATTCTACGATCGAAGCCTAACATTGACTTTGCTCTTGAAAATCGGGAACGAATTTTATTTCTGCTTCGTGCTCAAAGAAAATTCCAATAACAATTGGAAATTTGTTTTAAAAACGATATCGTTTTAACAATAACATTTTCACGATAACAAGAGAAAAAAAAAAGATATTCTCTCATTCTTTGGCCCAAGTTAAATCACCAATTTTCGAACAGTAAAACTTCAAAATTTTCCTTTCCTCTTCGAAACGAAACGAAGATCATACGTCTTTAAAAAAAAGGAAAAATTCACGTAATTCTCAACCACTCAATTAATCCTCTTTCTCTCCAACCATCTGATTTCCACGCAACGACAATTTTACGCCTCGACTACTGTCCACCGAATCGTCAAACGAACATACATCAACGAACTCTCGAACACCTCGAGAGTTTATAGAATCTCCTTCCTCTAGAAAAGTACCATCCAAGTCGATCCATCAATTCAATGGACGACATTTTGATAAGGTTTGAACGATTTCTCGAATAATATGCGTGTATGTTATGTAACGCGTGTTGAAAAGATGTAGAACTTCTCTCAAGACAAGAAGAGAAATGTTGAGGAAGGGATGCGTCGTTGCAATGTTATTTGAAATTTTCCGAGAATTATATTAGCTGCGTTTGATGCGTTCTAATTTTAAGATTTGAACGCGGTTGAGCATCGATTCGGAAAATTTGTGAATGTTTGCAGGTTTCGAGGGTACCGTTAATAATAAATGCCCACGTGGTGATGGAATTGTGGATGCTTTCGGTTCGATGATTTAAATAGGAACTATTTGCACGCGGAGATATTGAAGGCAAAAGCACTTCGCGGTTGAAGAATGAAAAGCTTGCTATTTTTGTGTAATTATTTTTAGAAAATTTTGTTTCTTTCTGGTTTATAACATATAAAACCGGAGGAGATATTTTTCGATCATTTTTCTGGAATTATGATTTATGGGATGTTTATCGAGCAGTTTGATCAAACTTGATTGTAATAATATTTTCTTCGATTCTTACTGGCAAGCAATGCAAGCAATTATCGAAACTGATAATATTACGTCGGGAAAAATACGTTTTCTCTCAAACCAACGTCAAAAATATATATTTTCCACGCAGAAAATTTAACGATCGAAATATTGAATATCTTTCCAATATTTACACTGCGAAAAAGAAAAACAATCCTCTCCAAACTTATCCAAAAGATCTAATTTCGAAACTGCACAAAAGCTCGTAGCTTTCATTTTCTGTCTTCGTAACAGCCTGGTCGACCAGAAACATACGCATACACAAGTGTAAACAGTTGGCTTACCAGTCTCCAAACTTATTCCTCGACTTAAATAAATTCTCAGCTGACCCACTCCATAACCCAATTACTACAACAACCTCCTTTCTCCTCTCCTCGATATTCTTACCAAACACCTCCATCGATGAATTTACCATTTTCTACCTGATATCACTCTCGTTTTTTCCACATTTCCTTACCTCCCTCCTGGTCGTGGTCTTAGTCGTTTTACGAGTGCTGGTCCTTGTCATGGAGCTGATAGTCTCGTGGGGCGAGTCCCAGTCCTGAAATACCTGAGTGGTCGCCATCCTCGAAATCTCCTCTTTCTTTCACAACCCAAATCTTCACTTCGTGTACAATTGGGAGGAAAGCAGTTACAACATATAATATTATAATTCCTTCACTGAATCTCACACCGGCCGGCTTCTTTCAACTGTATTTCAAACACTGTCGATCCGAAATTGATTTAAATCGATCCGAAATTGCGACTGAAAATGCGACACTTGTCACATCACCCCGTTTCTTTTCAACTTGTCGATATTGTACCCCGTTTGATATTATTATTTCTGGTGATGAATTATTGGATTAGAGAAGAGAGAGAGATGGAGAAGGAGATGGGAGTTGGTTAATCGATGAAGTGGAGAAGGATTTTCCTCGGGATCAGAACGATCGGTGATCGACGATCGATCGGTACTCGGGGCACGGATCGATGCCTGGGTGGACGCCCCATCCAGGAGGAGGGGCGATTCGCTGCAAACGAAGTCGGTTTTCGCGTAAGTGGGTTCTTCGTGGTGGATGAATGCGCGATTCGAGGTGGATCACGCGCGACTGAGCTTGAGAAACACGCCTCCGCGAGAGAGCGAACACACCGCACACGCCGCACGCCCCATCCTCAGTCTAATTCCAGAAATACGGAGAAACACGTATAATTAGGACGACGATGGCCACCACGGAGCCGTGGCCCACGGCTACGCCGCCGCACCTTCTTGCTCGAGAGAGAGCCTCGAGGATGGATCCGTGGAATGTGCAATGTCAAGGAATTGTCGAACGAAAGTGAAAAGGATGGAGATTTGCGAAGGAATAATTTCAACGGTGATAAGTTTGTCCTGAATCTTTCTTTCAAATTATAGAATGGTATAAATAGCATGTGAAATGGAAGAATTTCAAGATTGAATTTGTATAGTTTGATTCTATATTATATAATAATACATTGATTTAATTTCATTCTTTTGAATAATTCAATATAAACTTCCAAAATTATGCCACATAAATAATAAGTTTTTTAAAGAATCTTTCTTCAAATTATGGAATATATAAATAGTATATTTTAATATATCTATGAAATTGAAGAATTTTATTTAATTTCATCAATTAAGTATAATTTCATTCTTCTGAACAATTCAATACCAACTTCCAAAATTATAGACAATGCCACACAAATAATAAGTTTTATTTATCCTGAATCTTTCTTCAAATTATGGAATATATAAATAGTATATTTTAATAAATCTATGAAATTGAAGAATTTTATTTAATTTCATCAATTAAGTATAATTTCACCCTTCTGAACAATTCAATACCAACTTTCAAAATTATCAAGAACCTTATATGCCACACAAATAATAAGTTTTATTTATCCTGTATCTTTCTTCAAATTGGAAATATAGATAGTACTTTAATAAATCCATTGATAATTAATAAAAGTATCTAAATATAAAATTGGAAAATTTTAATTGGGTTTATTAAATATATAGATTCTGATCATTGTTAATTCAATTGTGGATTATAAGTTGCATTAATTTCTTCAATATGGACAGCCAAATATGCAACTCCTTTTGAACAGTTCAATACCAACTTCCAAAATTATCCAAATTCTGAATCTTTCTTTAATAAATTGGAAAAACAGTATTTTGATAAATCCATCGAATAAAAATTGAATCTTACAATCTAATCATTGTTAATTGTTATTATAGCTTGTTATAGGTTACATTAATTCCTCCGATATGGACAGGTTAAAATACCTCTGCAACTATTCACACGATTTAATTTCATCGACGGGAACAATATACCTCACATTCCTCCTCGCCTTCCAAAATTATCAAAAACAGAAAACCCTGTATGCCGCGCAAATTGAACCGGCACGAGATCCTTTCAAAAAAAAAAAAAGAAGGAAAAAGGAAAAAAAAAACCTTCATCGCCATCGCTCACACCACTTTACTTTTTTAAACGTGACCAATTACTGCATTTTTTCCTCCACTCACAATCAACCCCCGCTCGAGCTCGAATCAATCTCTCCACCCTCCCTCCCCCCCTCCTCTTTACCCCTCCCCTCCTCTCTGTATACCGTACACGATCCATACACACGAGCAACTACGAATTTTCGATCGAAATTTATCAGTGCGGCGATGGTTCTCATCGGCCTCGACACGGCAGCCGAGTTTTCGCGCTTTAAGGGAGACAAAGGGCGTTGATTGCGAGCGTGGCACAAAAAACCCCGGCCACCCCTTTGAAAAACGAAACAAACAGGGGCGCAAGGAGAGGGAGAGCGTGACGCGAATCGAAGAACAAACGGGCGGGCCGGCCAGGATAAATCAAATATCGGCGTTATCCGTTCGTAAATCGGATTCCTGTGGGGCTGGTTCCTCGTCGACGAGGGGAGGGAACGAATTCGTAAGAAATCCACGATCGAAACATTCGATTTTAAGCGGCGATTATATACGCGATCGTCGTGAAAAAAAAGAGGAGTACTTTGTCGATGAAGGATCCACGCGGAGTTATGGGGACGAAGATTTATCACAAGTCGTTTTTGGGATTTTAGATTTTATATTGATTCGAATGGATAGTTGTATTTTTCATTTTTGGAAATATATCGAGTGTTATGGTTTTTTGAAGTATTTTGATGAAATTGGGATAATTGGAGATTATAAATTTGATGAAAAATTGAATAATCACGTTCAATTATTGTTAATATTATATTGTTAATATGTTTTTAATAGCAAAAAGTTTTTAAAATACAATAGATTTTGGAAAGAAAAAGAGAAAATTTTTCTTATCTTATTATATTATAAATATCGTATCGGTATTATAAATAATAGAGCTACAAAGAAATTCAACTTGTTAATTTCTCTTGTAAATATGTCTGAAACGTGTTCACACGTTGATTTATTACTTTTATTGTTCCTTATTTTAAACCACCTTTTTAAAATTCTCCTAGAGAAATAATAAATTTTCGCAACTAAGACAGTGTAGTAATTATACGTCAATGTATGGCGAATGTAAAAATAAGAATACAAATATTATCGATTTCCACGCGAACATCTTAAATAAAAAAAAGGAACGTGGAACGTTGTTACATCCGCCATGAAATATTATCGTACGAGAAACATTATCATTTAACCTCATTTTTTGATCGATTCTCAAAAAAAAAAAAAAAAAAGAAAAAAATAGAGATCTAAAAGAAAGAAAGAAAGATTGTGATAAAATTAGAATTCAGCTTTCGTCCGGAAAAAAAAAGAAGAAATAATAGAAAATAGAAATAGAGACACGAGGATACTTGGTGTTTCAATATCGCGTATTTATAGAAATCGTCAATGTTGCATACGCACGATGAATATTAACAAGCTTCTAATTAAAATGCGTTTCATAATGATTAGTAGTAACCATGATAAAACGATTAATTATTAACGTGTAATTTCGACCATGTAATATATTTGCACATTCATGAAATAACACTGTGCTAATTGAATTTTTTAGTTACCATTATGGTTCATTGAATAAATTATTGGATACTCACTCGGATAAATTTTAATTATTTCGTTTATCGTCGATAATTCAGCTTGAAATCAATTCCGTATATCTCGATATATATTGTTTGTAATTTTGATTGTTTTTTTTCTTTTTTATTCTCACGAATGTGTTTATTTTTTTCGATAATCCTCAAGCTTGAGTAAGCTTAAAAATTAAAATTCAATTTATTCCGTGAATTGAATTTAATTCTAGCTAGAAACTCGATTGTTATTGCTACAAATTTCACGTTTGACTTTTGACACGAGCATTTGAAAATTACATTTAATTAATTTCAAACATTAAATTACACGTATATTCAAATAATTCGACCTTCTGAATTATTTATTTATTTGCAAGAAAAGTTTAAAGATTAATAATTTTTGTTTCAATTTGAAATAATTTTAAGAAAAAATCTCCCCTTTATTGTTCAACGTTTAACAAACTGGTGACTAATTCAGGTATTAATTCATGTCATCGCGTTAACAAACCTCACATCACGAGCCAAGCTCGTTCAACTTTTCCCACAAACGTTTTTCTTCCTCGCCATTCAATTTGGCATATCCTCCATTTTAGGGGATATTTTATCCCTTATTCTTATATCTTGTAAGTTAATTGAAATTTCAAATTTACAATGAATCATTTTAAGTGAAATTAAGATTCCAATTTAATGAAATATTTCATGGAATAAGTTAACAGATGTATCTTTAAAGAAATGTAATTTACACTAATGACTGTTATTTATGTTTTACAAAGTATAAATACAGAGAAATTTTATTAATTCTATTTTATATTTTAAATGTTAATTTCATTGGAAAATTAGGCTTAGGTTAGAAAATTTAAAAAAAAAAGTAATATCCTATCCAATTTTTTTTCTTTTTTTTTTAATAAAACTAAAATCGATACGAAATTTTCTCCCCATTTATATTTCTTCCACAATGCCAACAACCTTATTTCAATTTCTTCCATTTTTCCTTTTCGGTCTAGATTTTTACCACGGAAAATTCTGTTTCATCTTTCATCTATTTTCCGACTCAATGCCTCTCCTGCTCCACTGAATCCTCTGCTTTCCTACGTTTCCATTTTCTTACCTCTTTCGAACCTTTCTTCTCGCGTTAGTTCAGTTATCCTTTCCTCGGGTTTAATGTGATTTTTATTTTCGTCGCCTCGTCGGTTTATATACTCTTTTTTTCTTCTTCTTCTCTTCTTCTCTACCCACACGAAAACAACGATACGTTTTCGACCAAAATTATTTATTTATATCTCTTTTGAATCCTCGTATTTTGTTGCATCGATATTATTCTCTTTTAATTTGCAATTTATACAATTTTTGTTGAACTTTTTCTGATATTTACTCAAACATTATCCGTTCTGATTCTAAAAATATTGATGTAGTGAAGTTTATACTTACTGCATCTTAATTAAAAAAAAAAACTTCTTAAGAAAATTACTATTAGCAAAAATGCAAAGAATTTCTTCCATTTAAAGAAATAATAAAATAAAGTAATTCCAAATTACAGCCTGACGAAGGAAAACTTGCAGCTCGTTTTTTCAAATATTCAGTGATCGAACCAGGAGAAACGAAATTCAATCGTGGCTTTAAAAGATCTGGCATTGTCGCGAAGCCACAACGATACTCCGGAAACGATGATCTTTGAGAAAACGAGTGGAATTACGAGTTGGAGCCAGCCAGATTCAAATCCTCTTCGTAAGTCGTGCGAAATTTCTTTGGCAACTAGGATGGAATATGATCGTGCCGACCTCTATATTTGATCTAACGATCTCTAAGACGCGTGGAGACGCAAGGATAGGAAAGAGAAGGAAGAGATATCTCTGGAAGGATTAAGTTAATGTCTCTCTATCGAATCTCTATCTCTTCTTCTATCTATGTAGAAAAATATGTCGAGATATTTTTATTGCGAAGACGAATCTCTATTTATAACAGGAAGAATATAAATAGAAACAGAATATACGAATAAAAACAGTACAAATTTTTTATTATTTTAGATAGAATCAGAGGAAAGAATTTTTCCTATTTATTACAACTAATTAAAATGACATGAAATTTGGGTTAATAATTTGTAATGTAAAATAAAAAACTTTTACAAACGAGATTGAAATATATTTGCCTTCTCTCTTCAAATATTTTGATTTTATTCTATATATTTCGTCCTTTTTTTGATTTTTTTTTTTGAAACGCTTAAATTTTGCACAGATACACAAATATCCGCAGTTTATTTATACCCGATTCATACGGGTTCACGGAGATATTAGGTTGAAATATCGTTTATTTTCGATCGTCTCGGATGATCTGTTAAAGCGAGGGATCTCTACGTTTCTCTGTTTGATATCGAATTTATTTGTCACGTGCGAACGTGTAAATTGTAAGGGATGCGCCGCTGCGCTATTAGATGGAGTATTACGGCAAGTATTTGCACGTGGCTCTTATGGGATATGCGAATGTGGTCAAGATGGTATCGTGATATATGGTGATTTCCTGTTTTGAGTAACACGAGGTTGTGCGAAAATTTCTATTTCTTAGCTAAGTTATATACCCCTTCTTCCAATTCTTGTTGAAGTTGTGTATATACACACGATTTATATACCGTATAATTGTGATCATTTCTCTCTCGTGGAAAATATATATATATATATATATATATATATATATATATCTTGTTGTTATTTTCAATTTGTTTTACAATGTTTTTTAGACTTCTGAATTTTTTTATTTATTAAATTAAATGATGGATTTTATCGTAAATCTTTCCAATTACGCTTATATTCCTAATTTAACAATTATCCAAATTCAAAGAGAGATAAATTATAATACATAACAAACTTTGATTCCAGAAGAGAAGAAGAAAGAAGTTGTTCCCGCGAAATTTGAATATATTAATATATATTCAAGGAAGAAAGAATCTATACAAGGATAAATTTTTAAACCAATGGACCGATTAAACGAAGGCGGTGACCAACCGCAAAATAGATTATTTATAAACATAATGTCGGTTCGTCGAGATTCAGCCAGATGGCAACACAGGCTGAAAGCTTTCGCGGGAACTTGAAAGCTCGGCAGCTTCTCAGGCGGAGCCGCCAGATGGAGTTTACGTCTTGGCTAAAGACTGGAGATACGAGATATTTTTTGAAAATTTGCCACAGAGAGTCTCGATTTCGTTGTATCGAAATTATATCTCGAGGAAAATTAGAATTTTTTATCGATATAGAATTTATTACGTTCTGTTACAATTACATTATTTATTCTTTCGTCAAATTTGAAAGGGAAGTTTAAACTGAAAAATGAGAGATTCGTTTCCATTGCATTGTAAAATTAAAAGTCTAGGAGTTAGATTGTTAATAGTCGGGGCAGAGAGTTCAAAGCTGGCAATAAAACTTTGTTAAATTCTTAAAGTATGTTAAGAGAATGCAGCTTCTTTTCTAGAGATCAATGTACAAGTATTGTGCAGAATTAGATGAATTATTCTCTTCTCTTGATTCTTAAAAATAAAATTTTACGGCAAATATATATGCCTGTATTTTCCATCAATTTATAACATTAATTACAATTTTCAATGGATATGATTTTAACTTATCTCAGCAACTCATTCGAATACTTGGAACTAAATTTAATTCGTGAATTAACGTAATCACGAATGATCGAAAAAATAGGATTTTCGTGGAAGAAATATCGTGAACGAAACAGGTGGGGATCGATGCAGTAGCAAAAGGGTATCGTGAATATTTCAGCGGATAAATCGTGATTGACGGCTGGACCGCAATTAAGTTAAACAAAGAAAACGCGCGCGTGTCCTCGGTTGCAATTTTGCCAACGAGTCCATTCCACGAGTAATTAATTCCGCTCTCTAATTAGCTGCGCATTCTTCGGATTATTTCGGGTTACCGGGTTCAAACAACTTCTCTAATTGTACGATTTTTGTTTCGAAAACGCTTCTGATGTTCCTGCAACCGCAATCTTTCTGTGTTTCATCCTTTAATACGCGTGTATAATAATTTATATACTCTATTTTTACACGTAACAATATGCCTCGATTTCTAAAATTTTTTATTGGAATCATTAAATTTCTTTTAAATTATAAAATCTGTTTCTATCAAATGTTGTATTATCAGTTAAACTAAGGTTTTGAATCGAATTACGAATAATTCCAAAACGAGTGAAAAAAGAGGATTTTCGAAAATCAAGGAAAATTTTCACGTATCATCTTTTACAAGTCGATCAATGATATCTTTGAACTTCGCTCCAAAATGCGCCAATTCTTAATTTCTCACATCAGAAATGAAAAAAAAGCTTTTAAAGACTTTTCTTAAATCTTGTCAAAAATAATAACAATAATTTTACTATTAATAAATCAATTATAATTGAATTATAATTGAAAGCTCACGTTAATAAAAGAGATTTATTGTTCTATTGAATATATTATTAAATAAATAGAAAATAAATTAATTCTTCGATGGTTGAGAAAAGAAAATACGTAAAGTAGCAAGTTTGTAAGTGTAAACTCATCATACCTTCGACCAAAAAACTTTTCCATCCCGTAACCCTTGCCTATCCTCACTCGATATATACTTATACTTCTTTCGAACTTTCTTAAACGAATCCTGAACGCTCAAAAAAAAATCCTTACCATAAAAAGCACGAGAAACTTTATCTTAATATTAATATCATTCCATCAAAAAAATTCTTTCCCTCGCGACAATAATTTAATATTGTTATAAAATCGAAAAGAAAATCCAAAAAAGCTTTTAATTCTCTGTATTAAATTCACACAATTGCAAAGAGTATATAATCTCCTTCTTTTTAATAAATCTTAAAAATAAAAATTTAATATAGAGAAATGTAAAAATTGCATCCAAAGAAAAATACGTCTAAAAATACCCCCAACTCATCCTCGAGGATTTCTTCCTTTGGATACAATTGAAAAAAAATAAATTCATGGATCTATATCAATCTATATAAAAAGGGCGGTTTATCAAACGGGGGTGCAAACGAATAACAATAACAATAATAATAATTTGGGAAAGTGTTTCAGACACGTGCGGATCATTACGTAACGTAAAAACGACGAGCCTTTTTTATCGGGAACGCGTTATTTCCGTCACGAGGTTATTTTATCGAGGGTTTACACTTTCGATGGAATCGAGGAAAGTGTAAACGTTCCTCGCCTCCTCGGTCTGGCTGCGCGGCCTTTTGATTAAAAATACGGGGATTCGGGGGGAAAGGTATATATATTTTATTTTTATTCAACGCCGCCTGATCGTCGCGGGAGGCCACCTTACAGGAGCACTGACACCGATGTTTACGACACGTGCAAAACGCCTCCACCTTCATGGTTCGATCGAAATATCTTTATTTATATCGGTAAATTAATCGAAAACAGATCGGTTTGAATGTTATTACATAGAATGTTGTACGTCTTTTCAATTGCAAATAAATAAAATATATTTTCTTGTCAATTTTTGAAACGAAATATGATGAATTAATTGTGTTAATTAGTTAATTCTAGTGTACAAATAATACACAGATCAATTTGAATGATATTAGAGATATATAATATTATAATAGAATGTTAATAGAATATTATAATAGATATTATAATAGAATGTTGTAATAATAAAATATATTTTCTTGTCAATTTTTGAAACGAAATAACTGACGTACTAATTGTGTTAACTAGTTGTTAATTGTGTTAACTAGTTAATTCTAGTGTACAAATAATACACAGATCAGTTTGAATGATATTACATAGAATGTTGTAACAATAAAATATTTTCTTGTCAAAGAATTTTCGAAACGAAATATGATGTACTAATTGTGTTAACTAGTTAATTCTAGTGTACAAATAATACACAGATCAGTTTGAATGATATTACATAGAATGTTGTAATAATAAAATATTTTCTTGTCAAAGAATTTTCAAAACGAAATATGATGTACTAATTGTGTTAACTAGTTAATTTTAGTGTACAAATAATACACGATTGATGGAATATCGTGAAAATAATTAGATGTATATTCCCGAGTGATGAAAGTATCCGCATATTTTAAATTCCAGAAACGAAACAATTTGAGTGATTTGCTGGTTTATCGTAGGGGGAACAAAGTATAACTATTACAACGTCGTGCCTCATTAATTACTTTTATGCCGTAAAGGATCGCGTACACGAACATGAATTCCAACATAAATCAAGCTATAAGAGTAAGAAAATCTTCAAAGAGAAAGGTAAATCTTATCCCGGAGATGTTAAGTATCTACTAAGCTCGTATCTGGCTGTTTTACGAGCAGGCTCGAGTGACCATGGTAAAGGACCTTTGTTTGAATTTATGGAAAAGGTAGCGTTTGAAACGAGGGGAGGGGGGGAATCAAGTGACGAGTTAGTTGCAGATGCAACGTGCGTTAAATGATTAAAATTTGGGGAAAGATTTTTTTTATGTAAATGATAATAATTCGAAACACCACAAACTCGTTTTAATTTTATTATAATCTAATCTTTCGAAGAAAAACAAATTTGCAAATTTTTATTCTCTCAGAAATTCTCTAAAATTCCGCTTCAAAGTTAAATAAACAGACAAGTTCTGGTAATTTTCGATCGATTCGAAAATTTTTCTTTCTTTCTTTTTTTTCAAAACAAAAAATTTCTTCCTTTTTTTTTTTTTTTAGAAGATACTCGAAAAAAGTTAATAAATAACCACCTCGAGTTGGGAAGAAAACTTACCGAGCTTCATCTTAATATACAGCAGAATATAAGAAACGTTGAAAGATTTTTTCTTTTTTCTAATAAATACAACCACGTCGCTACAACAATTTAAGCGATCAACAGTGAAACTTGCGTAAGAAGCGATTCAGAATTTTATTTTATAGAGTGTATATATACTTTAACAATTAATAATTAATCTTAACGAACGGCCTCTTCTCGTTTCCTTCCAAGCTATAAAACTTATATCTTAAACTCTTCTAAACGGGCCGTTAATCCTTGATTAATAATTAATAGAGATATCGTAGGAGGTTCGTTAAAACTTTAATCCTAAATAATTCTCGTTCGAATTATTAATTAAAAACCTGCCACTCTTCCTCTTCCTTCTGAAGAACTCTCCATTATTTCCGAAACAACAAATTCGGGGGGGGGGGGCAAAATTACGTGTATCACCGAGGCAATTTTATCTCACGCGTATCCCCCAACGCGAATAAACAACAATTCAAACAACGGCTCGTCCCAACTTTGAGATGAACGAATAAAATTTATTTTCGACCGAATGGACAAACCGAATATATGAATACGTAAGCACGCAAATAGCTTTTGAGTTACAATCCGGAGAGCAGATTTGTCTGCAACAATGTCCCGTTTCCTGCAATGTGTGCGATCATGGTTAAAAATATGTTTTTCGCAAGGATTTTTTAGACTGGACTATCGGGCGGAAAGCGAATATTTGCGCGCTGTTACGACGACTCTTTCTCTCCGTGATTTTGATAATTTTACGATTTTTCTTTTTCTTTTCTTTCTTTTTTTTTTTTTAACAATAAAAATAAAATTTCTCTTCGAAATGAATTTTGATAAATTTTGTTCATCGATGCGATCATCGATACTTTTTATGAGTATATTTTATGACGAGAATTTTTAAGAATAAATCGTAAAATGCTATCATACGTTGATATTCATTTTCAAATTTTCGATGAAACATCCTTTTTTGGAAATTTCTGGAAATTATTATCGATTTACGACAAGGGAAAGTTCATAAAGATTTCAACAATAATTATCATCGTGTTTATTTAAACAAAAGATTTTCACACAATGGACCCCGCCTCCTGACTGTCAGATAGCGAATAAAATAATAAAGCATACCGCCACGGTGGAATTTTAATCGGAAATAATTTACGAGACACGTTGGAACGTTTATACGATTATATTTTATTTATTTTTATTATAGAATAAACACGAAAATTAATTATTTTAAACATTGTATCCACGGCGAATAAAATATCGCGATCCGTTTTGAATAAAATTTATTTAATTTTCTTTTTTTTTTTTTCTACTTTTTCATCAGTGAAATATAATAAGTTGAATTTTATTTCTCGCTGGAAACTATTGCATTTTTTTTTTTTTTTATTCGAGAGAAATATATATCCGTACTGGGAATATCTACGTGAATAATTTGTGGTTTTATTCGTTATAAATGTAGTTCCGGCTGTTTTTATGTTTCTGTGCTGGATTGGCTGTAATTTCCAATGCAAATATTACATTTACAATTTATTGCTTCTTTTTTTTTTTTTTTTTATCTACCGGTGTACACGTTAAACGAGATTTGCCCGAGGAACTTAACGCAATTATTCACTGGCTTAACAACCGTACAATATTTTTTTTTTCTTTTTTTTTAGCATATTTATTCGTATTAAAATAAGTCGAATCATTTTCATTTGGTATCGATCTTCATTACCGTGTACTTTTTAATTTATAATTGGCAATCGTTGAAGATTATGATTAAGATTTTTATTACGGATAAATTTACCTGGGTGAATGAAAAAAATGATAATTCAATTTATATGATATTATAAATTAACATTTGGACGTGAAAAAAAGAAAATATATTTCGATAATTATTACGATAGCAATCATAAAAATCTCACAAAGATCAAAGATTAATTGAAGCGAGGAATCTAAATTTCATGGAATTTTATTTCTTCTGAATTATTTTTGATTATACCGTTATATATATATATCTAATCCATTAATTTCATTTCTTAGAAAGTTTCGCAATTTTTCTTATAAGATTTTATTCTCCCCTCTAAATTCTAAATCTACTCATTTCACCTTTTTCCACCTTGGCTCTTTCGTCACAATTCTTTTTCATCCCACAAACCTTTCCCTCGAATTCTTAAGATATACTTTAAAAAACTTTTGGAATAACCGACGCTCGTTCATTTCAATTTTTGCCTCACAAATTTTTTTCTCTCCTGAGAAATTTTTCTCAACTTCTTCTCCTTCTTCTTTTTTTCTTCTTACAACTCTTTCTATCTCTTTCCTAGACGACTCTTCAATTATCCACAACGAGAAATAAGGCTCCAGCAGTCCCAATTTAGAGCTGACAATGGAAGTCACATGACGAGAGTAATGGCAGAGGATCCGTATGCGACCAGCTGACGACGATTCGTCACGCGATATATTGGCGCCTAAACCCCCATTAAAATTGACCAAGGATTTTCTGTCACCGGTACGCCACCACTTACTATCGTATTTCCGTCCCGAATTGAACCACGTATCGTAGAGAAGCTCGATCTAAGTTTAGGTGTACACGATCATTTTACAGAGTTCATCGACGAATCGAAAATCTCCCCAACAGCTAAGTTGATCGAAATCTTTGACGATGCTCTTTAACGATAATTTGCTTCGTTAATCCATAACAGGATTTTAGAAAAAAAAAAAAATTAAACAGGAAGAATAATACGAATTATTAGATTGGATTCAATTAAATTCGAGATTGGAGAAATGAAAAATCAATGGAATAATTTTATAATCATCAGAGAAGAAAAAAGTATTCGTCCAATTTTTTTTTCTAGAAAGTCTGTATCGAAATAGCGAGAGCAAGATAATAAAGAGAGAGAACGACATGTATCAGAATATTTTTTTTTTCAAAAAATTTCGAACGAAGAAACCATCTCTCTGGAGATTATCGATTTATTCGCGGCGAAACGGATAATTGGACGAGGCGAAGGAGGATGGGGAGAACAGCGAGGAAGAGGAGACAGTGAGAAAGTTCCAAGTGAAACAAATAACGTTGAATGTCCGAGCTGTATAATCTATAGTTCTGTGAAAATCCCCGGCGAACGGGCGCCCAGCGCTCGAATTAGTTCCCATCCAATAAATATCTTCGAAAATATCATCTTCATAAATAATATTTTCCGCCAAGAATTTGTATCCATCCACGGAAACGAAACAAGGATCTCCTGGTGATGGATCCCTCCATCGATGGCCAACGATCGTGTCAATAAATTGGAACAATTTTTTTTTTTTTTTTTTTTTGAGAATAAAATTATGGACTGCTGTATAAATTAATAAGAGGAGATGTAGAGAAAAGTTAATTTGTTAATCAATTATGACAAATTTTGAAGGAGAAAGAGGATTTTTTTTATCTATTGAAAGAAGATTATTTAAAGGATGAAATGAGATATTTTACTGGAACGTTAATTTTATTTTCTTTTTTGATATAAGAAGAAACTTCTCTGATTATAATTTCTCGAAGTAAAGTTTCAAGAGTATATCATTCATTTACGAAACAAGAACAGTGACAAAATTTTATATAATTTTTCTTATCCAAGTATGGAAAATAATAATTAATATACAAGAAATTCTTGGAATTTTCTCTCTGCTAGCTCATTCTTTCTTATATATATATATCCCCTTTTCTCTAAAATTCCGCCTCCTTTCTAAACTTTCCTCGACAACTTTCGCTAATTATGCATTGTTTATCTTTAATGCAGTTGCATTCAAGGGAGTCGTTTCATCCTCTAAAAAGCTACGTTATACATCAACAAAACTCTAAAACTCTCATTTTCACTCTTCCTCACTTTATCTCCACAATATATATATCACGCAATAAATTCATAAATTCGAAGTTCATGATAACTCTGTTTAAATTTTACTCTCTCTCTTTATTTATCGCGCATAACAACTTCCTTTTGAAATCCTTTTCGACAATTACTTACCACACTATTTATTCCTCAAATAAATAAATTTCACTAAATTCCATTCCCTAAAAAACATTTCCATCAAACAACCATTACCTCTTTCTCTTCCCTGTCCATCATCGCCCACCTATCTTTCAAACGAATCCCTCCCTTGTAAACGAATCGCTTTATACACGCGCGTCTTCATCGATTTCACGCGGGGCGAGGCCAAATAAGACTCGTACGACACGGTGGCTATCAATTCGCGGCAGATTCATGGGCCGAAAGGAAGGAGGAGAAAGGATAAGGTGGTGAGAGGACGGACAACGAAGCGAGGATCTATTTCGAGAATCGGCCACGAATCGCGTCGAGCATGACCGAGCACCCAACCAACGTGAGGTTTTGAAGAAGGGGATAGAAAGAGAGAGAGAGAGAGAGAGAGAGAGAGAGAGAGGTGGTGTCTCGCTAATTGAGACGCCAGAGGCATCGACCAGAAAACGGAAGCATTAAGCTGCCCTAGCCTCGTCGTCGGATTCGCACACTCTCCCCTTTCTGTTCGCTCGATAAGCCAACTCGGCCAAATTGGCGGCTGGATCTTGGTTCCCCGATTAACGAGGCGAAACCTATCGAATTCGCCTCAGCTTGACGTTCAGCTTCGTTTATTTCCCTTCCCGCCACCGATTTACATTATTTTCGTTCGAAAAAAACGAGAATAATGTATTTCGAGAAGGTTCGAACAAGTTTGGAAGTTCCTCTTCTTGTGTCGGAGGAAAGGAAGAAAGTTTACGATCGAATTATTATTTTAGGATTGAAGAAATTGGATCAAGTGGTAATTTGGCGCTGGTTTGGCTTGGATTGGAACGGTGACAATGGATCTATAAAATAGTATTTTAGGATTTTAGCAAACTTTCCTCTGCATTCATTAATCTTACATTTTTTAATCGAACTAAAGATGTACTTTATTGTATCGTATTCTTTTTTTCAAGATTTCATCGTATCGTGACGCGATCAGGATTAAAAGAAAATTTTAAAATCTAGAAATTTTGGAAATTTTGGAAACAAGATAGGACACGAATGATGTCATCCCTTTCGCTTTTGAGATCCTCTAAAAGTTCTTCTTCCACTTCCAGCTGCTACTACTACTTAAATTTCCCGTTAAATTTCATTCACACGATCTAAATCATGGCCAATTACGTGTTTTCGCGGTAAAATTTGCCTTGGTAAAGTGTTCCATACATAACAATGTTACGCTTCCACGTTTGATCTCCCTTCTTCCTCAGACGTTGCACGGCAACATCTTATGACGCGCCTCGGCGTTACTCTTGCCAAGTGGCGCATTTCATTCAGGATCGCCCCTCCCTCCCCCGAATAAAGGCCACCCTATTTACTCGACCCTACTCCATTTCCGACCTATTATTCACCACAGTTTGCGCCGATAATCGCGTGCAACACGAAATTTCCCGATAAAATTCCTCATCCAATTGATTGGATCTATTAAATATTAAAATCGGTAATAAAGACTTCAATTTTACCATCTAAAATTTATTCATTCCTTTTCGTAATAAATTTTAATTTTTACAAGAAACTGTGAGCAGGAATTTTTACATTGAACAATTTTGAAATCTATTTATTTATATTTTGTTTTTACTCCATGTTGTTACACATGATTGAATAATTTTAGAAGCGTCTAATTGTAAATTCGATTTTAATTTTACCATCTAAAATTTAATCATTCCTTTTCCTAATGAATTTCAATTTTTATGAGGAACTGTGAGCAGGAATTTTTACATTGAAAATTTTTGATATTTATTTATATTTTGTTTATACTCCATGTTGTTACACATGATTGAATAATTTTAGAAGCTAGTCTAATTGTAAATTCGATTTTAATTTTACCATTTAAAAACTGTGAGCAGGAATTTTTATATTGAAGATTTTTGAAATCTATTTATATTTTGTTTATACTCCATGTTGTTACACACGATTGAATAATTTTAGAAGCGTCTAATTGTAAATTCGTGCATCCCTTTATCAAACTTGGCGTGAGATTAATGGGAAGAAGTAGTGTGCAAGTTATAAATTACATATATATATATATATATATGTAGTTACACCGTTAAAATTTCCGCAAAAGAAACAAAATTTGTTTATGTCGCGATCAATGCCAAGAGCGAAATAATGTCTATTTCTGACCATCCTAGCTATACAGGTGAACGATCTTTCTACAGGGTTTCGTAATTGATTACGATTAAATTCGATGAAAAGTTTCATTTATCGTGAAATGGAAAAATTCTCCCCTTGGGAATAAATAAATTTCTCGAACAATAATATTGTTTCGCGCAACAGTAGTTGATCCAGCGTTCTGAATTTTATTCGAACGTTCGTTTCAAATATTTCGGCTCGACGAGTCGACTTCGAGTTGTAATTCACATTGGAAAAGACGTTGGCAAGCGAGCCGCATCTGCAACGGGAATTCCAATTCCGAACTGCAACAGGTCTAAATAGTAGCGAGCGCGTACCTTACGGCGTGTATAAATAAAGTTAGGGCCGCGAGCAATGACGTGGAAATCGCGGATGAAACAGACGCAGTTGTCGACGTCACGAAAATCCCGCCATCGACTCCGTCGTCGATTCGAAATATCCGGCCCACCCCACCGGCCTACCATTCCTCCCAGAAATTTTCTCGTTCGTTTTCCCAATACGAAATCGTCGAATTTTCTCAAAATTTCAATTTCATTGTCAGTCCAATTTCGAGAAAGAATTATTAAATTTACAATGCAATTATTTCGAAAGAAAGATGACAAATTTATGGATAAGCTTAAGTTAATTAAAAATAGAATAGAGAGATAACGATAAGTCAAAGAGGATGATAGAAATATCATCGACAAAAAAAAAAAAAGTATGACGCGTTAAAATAAAGGGAAATCATGTCGGAAATCGTTAGTAAAACTGCTACACTATGAATTGAACATCCTGAAATTATTCGTGACAGCGTCGCCGGTGCTGTCACGACCTTGTGCGGCTTCTATCCACGATGATGTCATCATGACCGATTAACGCTTCCGCCAAAATCGTCGACCCACACTTCATCGGCCTCGCAAGGGGCCATCGATCTCGTAATCGTCGCGATTTACAATCGCCGGGTACAATTTTAGGCCAAACGAATGAATTGCAAAATGAGAATTCAACGCAACGCCGATCATTGTGCCGTCGAAACGCGTTATTTCGATATTCAAAAAAAAAAAAAAGAACTTTGTAAAATATTCTTTTAAAACGATAAACGCAATACAATAAAAATAACAATTTGAAAAAATATATATATATATACAATCTCGAATTATATGATGATTCCAAGCTGGAATCTTTCCTCGTCGAATAAAAATCCCTCCTCCTACGCTTTTATGTTCATCAACGCGTCATAAAAAGACAAAAAAAAAAAAGAAAAGAAAAGAATGGTTCCACGAAACGATACGAGTTTCGTTTAACGTCACTTTGCCCGCTCGTTGCCAGAACATTGCGATTTACAAATGCTTAGAATTTTATCGAAGGTGTGAATTGCGGAGACCACGATGTCGTCACCTTATGCACCTCCTCGAGGCGCAAGGTCGGCCGACCTAAACGCAAGGCGAGATTTTTGTCAAGACTCCTCGGCCTGTGCCAAGAATTTCGCGATCCACGAGTATACGCGCGTGTGATTGCGCGTCGTGATTTCTTTCTTTCTACGTAACCCCTATCCACGTAGGGATCAGGTGGTCGCAAGATTTTTCGAGAATAGAAACTTTCTTTTTAATTAAAATTATCGATCTGTAATTTGTGTAAATTCTTCCGAACTGAAAGAGTAAATTTTACACGAAATATCTTTACATACCCAATTCCAAATTTATTAAATTAAAAATTAATTTTCTATAAATTAATCTAAAAATTATCATTAATAATATTGAAATACATATAATTTTATCCTCTTTCCTATAAATAATATTTATCATTAAATATTTTCTAGTTATAACTAAAATTATTCGAAATGAATAAGATACAATAAAAATTGCCCCAACAATTAAATTAATTATTGAAAAATAAATTATTTTTTTTAAAAAAATATCTCAATAATTAAATCTTTAGAATAATAACTCACTAATTTGTTCCAATTTTAAATTGGAAATAAATTCTATATACATCTGTGTTGAATTGTAATAAATGTCACAAATCATATCAAATTTTATTCTTTAACTTCGTTGCGGATATTGAATATGTTTTTAGAAATCGAAAGGTGAAAAATATACGTAAAAATAAAACATTAGTATAAAATTCTATAAAGGAAAGGACAACGTAAAAGGAATTAAAATGGTATAAGGAAATGGTGCATGGAAGTGGACAAAGTACGTTCATGGTCAGACAGGTCAAAGAAACTTATAAATGCATTGATGCAATTCTATGAAATTCCTTGGGGAAAAAATGTTGTATCCTGATAAAAAAAATACCTTCTTTGTTAATTAAATTAAATTAAATTAAGTCTAAATATTGATTAACACGATACATAAATATCGTAAATTGGAAATTTTCTTTTCCACGTGATGTAAAAAAAAAATCTTGTCTCATAACTTGTAATTTGAACTCTCAAGGCTTTCAAGTTCTTGCAATTAATACTATAAGGTTTCCTGATGTAAGTCCTCCTTTTTTAATAGGTTTCCAACATCCTACTTATTCCAACACTATCAGCACAGTTTGAAAATATAAAAGTACAATATTCTCCCTATTTTATTCATTTTATTTTAATTTTATCATTCTTAACAAATAAAAAATTCATTCTACTTTTCCAACAAAAATTAGTTTCTAATCTAATTTATAATTTAATTCATTCAATCTCAATTTTATCTTTATTTCTCAATCTATTTTTAAAACGTGTTACTCAATCATTCATCATTTAATACATTTTGATTCAGACTTACTGCTTCCCCCATTAATTTAATCTTTATGAAATAATAATCTCCCTTTTTAATCTAAAAAAAGAATTCATTATATATATTTATATTTATATTTTTCCTCTCGATAAAAAGTATATCTAAAATTTAATTTAAACGCTTTGTTTCAAGGGTATTAACAGGGAGAGAATATCCTGCCATTAGGATTGCGCATCGAATCACCTCAAAGTAACATCGTTATGACAAATCTACTAAACGTTTCAAAGTAACCAACCGGCCACCATAAATCTCGCCGCTCACTGTCACACGAGTCACAAATTAAGACTGTGAAATAATTACTCATGCGAAGATTGGATTCGTCTCCACGAATCCCTTTATACCCAACGAAACGAAATTTCACTCTTTCCAACTCTCTATCTATCTATTTATTTATTTATCTATTTTTAACTCGTGTCGATTTGATCCATTTTCAGGGAAACAAAAAAGGGAGAGGAAAAGAAAGAAGGGTGTGATGAAAATTGAGAATCGAGCAAAGTGGGGAATAAAGAAATAAGAAAATAGTGGATAGCTCTTTAGCGAAATTCATCGTCGTGCAAATTATTCGTCGTTGCTCCTGACGTTCGATTAATCATCGTAATTTCCACTTGTTTGTTTGTCTGGCAACCGTTGAATTATTCCCTGCCGCTTCGAGGGAAAACCGATCTACTCCTTCCCGCTTCCGTTTCCGGAATTACATCGCTCAAAGAGATTCTCCTTTGCAGGCTAAAGAGGGGGAGGGGAAGGAAAGGATCCTGTCGCAAGCTCCCTCATTTTGAAGGTTGAAAGTGTTAAATTGATTTCAAAAGAGGTAGGATTAAATCGATCGATATTTCGAATTTTTAAAGCGAATTTCCAGTTTAGATTTTATCATTTTATTTATCATATTCTTCTCGTTTTATTATTATTCTTGTTACCAAAGTATTTTCAATGGTCAAAGTGAATTTTATTCACGGTATATCCTATTAAAATTTTCTATTCTTTTGGAAGAAGAAGGAGAGAAATTGACGAAATTTTTTTAAAATTATCGGTATTGGACTAGTATTTAAAATTCCATTCCAAAAATATAAGAAAAATGGGGAAACCATTTCGATCGAAGATGAAGAAGAGAATGAACATTCGTTTTATCATCAAAAAAGAAAAAAAAAATAAATTTCGATCCCATTCAACTTAATCAAACCAGGGTAAAAAAGGAGACAAAACAACGTGAAATGACAACGTATATAGCTTCCCCGTATATCCTCACTATCTGCGTACAAAATCCGTGAATTTACGCGTTGTAAAGCGTGAATATACGTTACAGTGATTTCGCGTGATTACATTTCGATGAGAGAGAGAGAGCTTTAAAACCAGCCGATAATCCAAATTTTCGCGTGGGAAATTCGTGAAAAATTGGAGGAACAGGGTGCTACATTGTAAATGCGATCAGCGACAGCCGTAGCGGAAATTCGGTTGGTTCGGAAGATGGATGAATGGAAGGACAGAGGAGGCGGGAAAAATGACACGGAGACGACCACCTTGCGGACCTTGCACCACCTCGTAAATCTCGCGTCTTTTACCTTAAGACTAGAGATTAATAACCGACCCGACCGGCCATCGTATTTGCATCTAACGCGTATTTGTACCGCGTGTCCGTATAAATTTCCTCGGGCAATCTGCTTCTCGTCGAACGTGGTGGTTCAACAACAAGATCACTTTTCTTTTTCTTTTTTTTTTTTTTTTTTGGAGTTAAAAAATGGGATAAATAATGGAGGATAGGTATTTCTAGGTTCAATGATTCGAGTGTTAATTTTTGTTCGATGTATCCATATTGTATAAATAACTATTAAAGTAGATAATTTCATAATTGGAATAATTTATTATTAAAATGTTTCTAATCTGAAAACTAACTAACTCAAAGATTTTCTTCAGAAAATTAAACGTTAAAGAAAAAATTAAAATTTAAGCAAATTTAAAGTAATTGAAACTTTGATTTCATAATAAATAATATTGAAATAATTTTTCATAAATAAGAACATTGAAACTATCGAATATATAAATTGATTTATTAAAATTGATTTATTAAAATTGATAATAAAATTAAACCTATATAGTTAGATCTGTATATCAAAACAATCTAATATTAATCTTGCCACGAATATCTGTATGTTTTTAGTAACCCAAAAAGTCTGTAACTCATCATTTTGACAAGTTTGGTTCTTCCAATATTAAATTATTCGCGAATTGTTTATAATTGCTTAAAAATAATTTGAAAAAACGAAGGATTTTATTTCGATGAGCTAATTTTTTGATTATTGTAATATAATATATATTAATATAATCAGATAAATTATTAATTGTTAAAGTTTCTTATAAAATGGTTAATGCTGTTAATTGGTAATTGATGAATTACCAATTAATTTTGTATTAATTAGAATATCAATTTGATTGTGTACGTACCTTATCGATTCGACTAACAATAAATTTAATTACAGGGAATTTACTATTAAAAATATCTATAAATTGTATACCGAATTATTATTAAATGAAATTGAATTGATTAATTTTACATTACATAAATATAAATTGCCGCGAAACAAATTTTTCATACACAATTCAAATCTGAATATATTCAACTCTTATCTAATGCATATTTATTTCAAATTTGCATATGTAAAGAATTTGTGATTATCAATAATCAATCAATTCAAAGATTTAATCGATCACCAAATATTTCTCATTTTGTAACCAATATTTTTCACTTCTTTCCTCTAATAATAAAACGAAAAAAACAATCTATGAATTACGAGTAATTCTAAAAAATTCTCCCAAAAGATAAAAGCAACCCATCTTTTTTTGTTTAAATTATTTTCATCCACCATTATACAACGTAAATTTCGAATAGAAATTAAGTTTATAAAAAGCAATCGAGCAAAATGAAATATATTTTTTAACAGATGTTCATCCGTAAAACGAATGCTGATCGAAGCCTCGCCCAGACCTTGGTGCTATTTTAAAAGCACATCAGTGCTTCAATTCGATTTCTCGAATCTATTCTAGCCAGCAAGAAACGACGATTTATCATCCTCGAATCGATCGTACATCCTTCCAATCGATCCGCCAATTTCAAATCGATTATCGACCAAGAATAGAAACAAGGATAAAAACAAGGATATTTTGCTTTCTTTTTTTATTCTTTTTTTATTAAAAAGTTACTCTTTCTTAAATAATGCAATATTTAACTGACAGAAATAAGATGCATCTATTTCGTTCGACTTAAAAATTTTGTGCGACAAAAAAAGACAATTATTCATCTTCAAATTACTTTCAAAGGAAATCCTTTAAACTATGACGTTCCATATTTGTTCTTTTTTAATTGTTTCCGCGATTTGTTCGAGATTCTATCGTAGAAACTAATGATTCGATGCTTGAAAAATTTTAAGGATATAAATTATAAGAGAACGAGATTGTGTAAATGTAAAAATATATTTCTCGTAATCGATTACAGATTAATAATTTCACTCAAGATGATCCTCGAAATTATTAAATAATTTTGCAGAAAGAAATAATCGCGCGGATAGTAAACCTTTACACTAACTTTCTGTCCCGAGCAAAGGTAAATACCTTTTGATTGATCACTTCGGTGGCGATAAATTAAATATAGACATATTTGCTCGACAATCAATCAATTATATCAATATTAATATTATTTCCACTTGTTTGGCATGGCTTTGTTTTTAATCTCCATAATGTAATTCATAAGCATGATTTATTTAAGCAGAGTAGTCGCTCGAACAAATTTCAAGAAATCATTCAGGATACATTAGATATACAGAATCTTAAAAATTCTAAATCTAATTACAACTCTGATTGAATTCGAAAAAATCCTCGACTCCAGAGGAAGAAAAAAGTTAATCAAAGAAGGAAAGAATGCCATTTTTCGATGATTGGAAGGAGGATCTAATGTCGATTCTCTGAAAACTGTATCCAACCGATGAAATTTATGCGAATGATAATTCAATGATAATTCGTCTTCCCTCGCGACAACGCAATGATAATAACGATGGGAATGATTTAGTCGGAATTAGTGGAGGAGGGGAGGAGTGCACGTGTTCCCAACGGATTAATACTTCAAGACGGCCAAAACTATGTCTATCTTCGACACGTCTATATGGAACGTCCGGAGGAGAGAGACAGCGGGCTGAAATTATCCTCTTGCCAAGCCCAACCGATCCGAACCGAGTTATTATTGAAAGCCTTCCGCGAGATCCCGGCCGGCGACGTGTTTAATTAAATAAATATTTATCCACGCGGCGAGAACCGATTTGCGAAATCGATCTGGATATGATCGAACTCGAGTTGTTTCCACTCGTTCCAAAATACTTTTCCTACTTTTCCAGGTGAAAATCTTGTCTTCCTTCTTTTCTCTTTTTTTTCCAATCCATTTTCGAACATTAACAACTTAGAGATAGATATTTTCTGGCGATTGAATTAAATTGATAGTAGAGAAATTTAATTTGGTCAAAATCTTATATTCTATCTACGGAGAGAAAATTTTTAAGAAAGATCGGATTTGACTCGTTTCTAAAAGAAAAATGGATCGAATGAAGATGATATATCAAAGTTACTTTCTTTTCGTTTCACTAGAAAAAAAAGGAAAGAGTAGAATTCTGGAAGCAGAATCCGGGCAAACACGATCATCATCGACAAACAAATCTATCGGATAAACCTTGTCTGGAAACGAGGCATAGCATAATCGGCGCGAGACAAAAGGCGATTATCATTAATCGGAAGTCCCAATCGCGAGAGAATCTCGGCGGGGCATTCATCGGCCGGATTTACGCCACCTCCCCCATCTTCTCGCCTCGTGTCCGTTGCCAGATCTAAAACCGTCGTGCCGACAATGACGTAGAATCCGAGTAAATCGCGCCCGTTGTCCGCTCATTTTGCATTTAAACGCCGCGCCGCCCGGACTAATCTTTCTTATCCCCGCGCCGCGTGTCGCTTCGCCGCGTCGATTTAATTTCGTGCCCGAACTACCCTTTTGTCTTTTAAAAGCCCGACACCAGCCTCAATGGATCGCGCAACTTCGTTGGAAATCGTTCTAATTCCTCCCCCTTTTCCCCCCATTTTAAATTGGGAAGGAAAAGAAGAAGGCTGGAAGTTTCGTTCGCTTCTATTTTCGCCCCCCTCCCTCTCTTGTTCTTTCTCTTTCTCTTTTTCTCTCTTTGCGTAGGATTTCCTGAAGAACGGGGTGTCTCGTTTGTTGTTAGAAAAAAATGTTTCTCGTTTCGTTTACCAATGTAAATCTTTGGGAACATTAAGGGGATGGAAGGTTTCTTTTTCTTAGATTCGATCTGGTCTGTTTGGAAACGTAAAACATGGTTTTATATCGATGCCTATATAATTTTTACAGTGATGAATTGAATATTTAAGATTGGATATTTGGTATTGCATGTAAAATTGTATTTAATTGTAGAGTTAAATGATTTTTAAATGGTATGTTATTCTATATTTTTCTTTAATATTAATAGAGAAAGAGTTTCTGTTTATCAAAAATGTTGAATGGATAATAAAGTATTTGTGTGGAGTAAAAGTGAAAGAGAAAGCTATGAATTTTTTCTAATAATAATAATAATAATAATAGTCTCTTTTCTCTAGTTAAATTGATTACAATTCGTTGATGGATTCGTTCTAAATTAATAAATAAATTATAAATTAAAAATAGACAATCGTGTTTACATTTGGTTTCGAATCTATATGTATTTTCCTCGATACGTCAATTTTACGCATTAGACTTGGATAAACTGAAGTAGATTTGAATCATATTATGTGCAATAAAATCTCGAAATCGTTCCAAATATTATCAAATAACTATTATAAAATTTATAGAATTTCTAAAAATCTAAACTTATCATTAAATCCTCTAATATTATTATCAACAATTAATAAAAATGATATAATCATAGAAAAATATATATAAAAATTTTCACACGTGTAAATTGACTATGAGTTTTAAGCATTTTGTCTAAAATAAACTATCTTATAATGTTAATGCTATAAATATTACAAATAAATTGCTAACAATTTTTAAAAAATTAAATTTATATGCTATTAAAATATTCCTTTGCATAAATATAACTTTGCATAAATATTGAACCAAACGAATGGCTAATTTTATTTAGAAATATATAAAAATAAAAAAAATGTATAAAATAAATGATTCATAGAAAATAGTTGTACGAGAATAAAAATTGCGTCAATAATTACTATTTAAAATTAGCCATTAAACCAAAAACTTGTGCATTTTAATTTATGGCATCTTTGATCCGCCCACATTCGATAATATTTTTGATCTATATTTATTACGTAACTAGTAAATATTGAAATCTGTTAATTGCATGTAACTTGGCTAACTTCAAATATAAAATCACATCTAATCAATAAATATCAGTAATCGTTAAAATATTTGTAATATATTTTATAAAAAAAAATCATGATATAAAATATGTAAATTTAAAAAAAAAAAGTATTCACGATATAAAGCAGCTAATACCAATGAAAGTTCGGAATTCTGTTTTCATATATAGGTTATTCATTGTTGGATACGACGGATATCGTTAAATAAAATTACGCGCCAAATAAAATCGATAAATAAATCGCAGGAAAATTCACGAATCGAAATAAGTCGATTTCGCCCAGTCATCCTTGACGAATATATCAAAATAAACCGAGATTTTCGACTAAGCGTCGTCGAACAGAAGTCTGGGCGTTTATTTTTGGCGTACACGAATCGTATTCCCAAAAAAAAAAAAACGCCTTAAATATCCATGCATTCTTATTCAACGTTCCAATCGTTATTCGATCATATATTTATCGATACCGTCATCTATTATCGTTACAATTATTTATGAGAGGTGGGAAAAGTGAACAAACATAATTCGAAATTTAAGGCGATGGAGAGAACACGACGTGTTTGTAATAAACGCCCACGTCAGAGCGTCACGACGAATCTCAGTTACCGTAATCGCACGTGTCACTTAAATATGTCGTCACTTACCTCTTGGATCTTGTAGCTGGTCCGAATCGTCTTTCGTTTGGTAGTTGTAACCTCGTAAGTCTCCTCGACGGTGGGCGCCTCGTCGTCTTCATTGTTATTGCCATTGTTTTCGTTGTTGAAACCATCCTTGTTGTTCCCCGACAAAGTGTCAGGACTGAGGACGTCCATAGCATCCATCCCCGCGTTTTCTGTATCAGCTTCCAGATTGAACAATCGTATCAACGAACTAATCGTTCGAGAAGAATTCGAAGCCTATTATCGATGTTTCGATCAACGTTCGATTGATACGTAAATGTCACGGGAGAGGGTTATGTACACCGAGAATGGTATGAATGTGCCCGAAACGACTGCAAATTGGCTCGTACAACAAACACGCGAAAAACTTCGATGAGTAACTGACGAAACTATTCCAGGATCGACGAAGTTCTGCACGAAGCGGAGAGACTAACCGTACTAAAGCACCACGGTTCGAGAAATCCGTCGCGAACACGTTCCCGCGCGCCTTTCAACGGCGAAAATAGATTCTCAAATTTTCCCGAAGCAAGTGCACGCGTCGTGACTATGTTAAATTCGTTGTTCACCACTGCGATAAATATTTTGCCACAAATCACGATTCGATCAGAATCACTATTCCCTTTGGTACAAGTGTATTCGATGTCTTCGTTTAAAATTACTTCTTATGACTGATCACGTTCGAACATGTCTACAAGAAAACGCGCCATGAAGCCATACAATTGACACTTGCGAGACTTTTATCGATTATCGAAAAAATCGAGTATTGCACATGGCTTCCCTCGGTGTTAAAATCCTACTTGTTCATTCTCTTTTCTGTATTCATTTATTTATTTTATATATATTTTTTTGTGTATTGTGAAAAAAAATATAATTGTGACGAAAATTTGTGATGAGAATTTGTGATGAAGAATTAATAGTTCGCAAGTTAAAAAGTGTAACTTTGAATTCAATGCAATTAACGGTAGGAAATTTAAAAATTTTATTTTAAAATAATTTTTTCTATTATAATACATATTTAAATAAATATTGCTTCTCTTATTCCATATTTTAATTATATTGTTTCGTATCATTTTTTATTTTATGAATGAAATTTATTTTGCAATGATATCTTATGTGTTAGAAAATCAAAAATTGCCAATCGCGTGCATTACGTTATAAAGTTTAGGCATTCATGCCATCTGATGGTGGTTAGGTTAACTAAAATCATCGAAATACACGATTAAAAATGTTTCAATTATTTGTATTTAATATTCATCAGTCAATAATATTCGTTTCTTTCTCTTAATATTAATACAACTATTTGTTCGAGATATAAATATATTTATAAAAATCACAGCGAAGTCAATAAGGCATATTCGAACGCAAACACATATATTCACAATACATTTTGTTGCGTCCATTTAGCTTAATGTGTTCAAATAAGCGTAATCTGCCAATAATTTTATTATAACACGAAGTTATTAAATAAAAAGATGTATCAACAATTTTTTATAATATCAAAGTCATTGATTGATTCATTCGTATAAATGTATCCAGAAAGATTTTTTTTCTCGTAATTATGAGTTTATTTAGTTTATCTCATGGGTTTTCAATTGTAATAAATCTTGAGGTCTGTAAACTCCAACTTCTGTAATAATGCCCTTAATGAGGTTAGCTGGAGTTACGTCAAATGCTGGATTCCAACATTGTATCCCAGGTGCTGCAATTCGTTGATCGTTTATATGAGTTAATTCCCTTTCTGGTCTTTCTTCAATAATAATATGATCACCACTAGGAATACTGAAATCAATAGAGGTTCTGGGAGCTGCTACGTAAAAAGGTACATTGTGATATTTAGCAACTATGGCAATCTAAAAAAACGAAATAAAATTAATCATGTATGCATTAAATATTTAAAAAAAATCTCAATTAAGACAATTGTTGCATATATTACTTGATAAGTTCCAATTTTATTAGCTGTATCACCATTTGCTGCAACTCTATCTGCACCAACAACTACAGCAGAAATATTTCTTGACTTCATAAGAGCTGCCACCATATCGTCGCAGATAAGAGTAGCTGGAATATTTTCATATACTAATTCATATGCAGTCAATCGTGCTCCTTGATTATATGGTCTAGTTTCAGAACAATATACTAATTCTGTAAGAGTAATTAGTACTACACAATTTTATCATTTAAAACATAAAAATTAAAAAACATGCAACAAATGTTACCAAGACTATTTTTTTTGTGAAGCGATCTTATAACACCTAAAGCTGTACCATAACCTGCTGTTGCAAGGCTACCCGTATTGCAATGGGTTAAAATTCTAACAAAATTATCCCCAGATACATTTTTTAAAATTTCTTGAGCTCCATAATCTCCAATAGCTTTGTTATCTGCAATATCCTTTTCTAACATAGCTTCTATGGCTTTGATAAACCTATAAGCATTATTATTACTAGTAATAATGTCAAAGACAATTTAATTTTGCTAAATTTAAACCAATTCTTATATATTTTTATACCTTTCTTGCATTTCTATTACATTAACAGTCTCATCTTTACTGAGTTTATTAGCCAGTTGAATTAATTCATCGGCCGCTATTTTCATATTTACTGCTGTTGGTCTAGCAGAGACCAAGTAATTTAATTTGCCTTCAACATCTTGTCGAAGATTCTTCTTGTCAATATATTTCTCATTCTTGATCTCTGTTGCCAAGCTTAAACAACCCACAATAGCGATAGCTGGGGCACCTCGAACCTACGTTAAAAAAAAATCAAAAAATATTAAAAAAATCAACTAATAAAATACGAAAAATTTTTAATTCTCTCTATTGAAACAGTAATAAATCGACCCACGATAAACGATTTAAATAAACTAATTCTTCCAATTAAAATTTTGTCCGCGCGAATCGTTTCAAATTGCTATAGTTTTCTTTATTGCAATTTAACTATTCAAACGCATTTAGCTTTTTATTATTCGTCAATCGAAGCATTGAAACGTCATATCAATTCATATCTTTCGCATTTATGCCCGTATACAACCTACGTTTAACGCGAATAGAATCGACGCGACATAGATCGAAATAAAAATTTTCACCCTTCATTCAATCAATAAATAATGTACCTGCATATTATTGATGACTTTCCAACCATCCTCCACACCTCTGACAGAGATATACCGGGACATTGCCGGTAGTAATATTTGATCAAGTATTTCTAACTTGCCATTTTCCCATTTAATCGCTTGAAGCGTCATTTTAATCCGTCAAATGTGAACACGTGTCTTGTGAGGCACTGAGTGACGATATACTTGCAGATTCGAGACGCGGTTAACAGAACCGCGGCTTCTTAGTTTCTGAATGAAACGAGACTCCGTTCATTTGAAGCTCACGTGTACTTCGAATGGCCGTGAAGTCTATCGTAACGACACTACCGACGTACTGTGAAGGTATCACGTGTACAGACGTATCTTGTGCCTATGTATAAATTAGCCCCGCATTCAGCGCTATCTGTCGACGTCTGAACTAACTAAACACCCTCTTTAAGCGGAAGTCTTATTGGACGAATTATTCAATAATATTACTATATAATCCCAAGAGATAATCCTAAGAAAAAAAATGTACAACGAAGCTTGAAAAATCCTTAAAAAATCTAGAAATATCTAAAATAAGTCAAACAAAATTCCGGGAAAAATAAATAGCATTTTTCATCAATAACTTTTTATGTTAATAATGATATAAACTTGCTACATTTATTTCAAAAAAATTAAAAAAGAAAGGAAAGAAAAAGTCTATTTGTTGATGAAGTTTCAAACTATTCCTTATAAAATATTATCATTTTCAATTTTTCAATATTGTGGTATCTATAACAGATTTAATCAAGATCAATCAAATAAAATTTTATTTATTTGTTTATTATTAAAAATTGTAATAATTTTATCACATCTTGAACAATTTTTAATTTTCATAATAAATAACAAACTCACGTTACAATCCAACTTATCGTGCATTTGTAAATAATTCACATGATTGTGTACAATGTGCATTGTAAGATAACTGCAGAATATTCTGCCAACAATATCATTGAAAACATTATATCATTTTTTTTTTTTTTTACGAGTCGACTATTATATATGTATGTTTATAAATGTATATTAAAAGTTTAAAAAAAGTTTAAAAAATGACTAATTGTCATTTAAATATCAATTTTTCTGTCATAATAATTCAGTATACAGATTATTTTCACGACATTGTAATTTTTCAGTAAAATTTTTCTAATATAATTTTGAAAAGAAGTTTTTATACTTCTTAATCTTTTTAATTTTGCTCTATTTATTTAATTTTACTTACTTAATTTTAGGTTAATTTAATTATTAAAAATTATTTAATTAAATTTTTTAATTTATTTTTTCTTTTTAAACTAAATAATAAAAGAAATAATTATAGTATTAAACTTTTCATTTTTGAATCTTCTTTCTTTTCTCCTTTTTGCTTTGTTTGAGAAACTTGGGTCGAGTAATTCATAGCGAAGAGTACCTTCTTTTGGTAGAAAATTTTACCTGAAAATTTTACTTGAGGTAATTGTCGTGATTCATGACATTCATGATAAATGACGCATACAGCACAGAATATATCGCATTTTTCACTAATTATGGATTTCCTAGCATATCTACAATAGTATTAGGTTGACGAAAAATAAATAACCAATTTAAATAAGTTAGAATTTACTATTCTCTTATATTCTAGCAAATATTTATTATTTTCAATGATCTTTATATCAAAAAGATAAGATTTTATACAATATAACATATAATTATTACTTCTATGTATTTTTAAATAAATTTTTTTATCTCATGAAGAACGATAACATTGTTTTTCCTCGCGTATTTGAAATTAATAACAATAACAATTAAATGCATAATATAATTATGTATCGATAGAATCAATTTAATTAAATAATACGAATCTTTCGAAGCAGAAATTTCTATCCATCAGAATTGATATGATAAACGAAGCTTTGCAGAAAATCTATTAATTTAATAGCTATAAATTATTGATCAAAAATTTATAATCGGTTTTAAAAATTCACAACTTTGATCAAACGTTAAATTAAAATCTTTCGTTCGTACGATTGTATTAATCTACAATCTACAATCTATCGTATTAATTTTTTAATAACAAAATTACCAAAAGATTCTATGCAGCTATCTAAACAAATTGTATGCAATAAGGAAAGTGGCTCGAAAAATTTCCCAAGTTGTTAACGTGTGTTTACATACACTTCGTTTCGTCACTCTGTGACAGAGTCTCAACTCACCGAAAAATCGTCTCGAAATCGTTCAACAAATATCGTGGCAAAACGATAACACGTGGAAAGTGTCGATAACGATCGTCGAAAGTCGCTAGAATGCATTTGGATGGCGGCCGACTTAAGCTGTGCACTCTCGTGCATTTCGGTACAAAGAAAATCACTCTCATTCCCGATGCAATTCGTCGCTTTGATCCTTTACATGATTCCAACGGCCACGTGTTCACTCGTGGCCGAATGCTCGCAACATATTTCGAGTGCAAACTACCCCATTTACTTGCTACGTTTTAAAAAAAACCTTTGCATTTCAAAATAGACTGCACTTTTCACATGGCCTGGCCGCTCGTTGAAAGCGTAATGTCACCAGGTGAATTTCGATCGTTTTTCCGAGGATTTTTCGTCTTTCCCATATACAGCCAATAGGATCGAATATATCAGAGAAAATTCCATCAAAGCTTGATGAACTTTTTTGCATGAAAGATTGCTTAAGAACATCTTTATATATTTATTGCTTAATTGTTATATATAGAATTAAAACGTCCATTCAATTTTTAATTAAAATATTTTGACATTTCTTTTTCAATTTATTTATGATATCATATCGAATCTTTAAATACGTTTCAGGAAGGATTTTCATCAAGTTTTTTTTTTTTTTATTGATTTTATTATCATCAATAATTGTTTTGAATTTGTTAATGTCAAGGTCTGTATTTAAATTCTTTCAATTTCGATGCACGTAATTCATTAAAGCTCACGGTTAAAAAGTTTATCTTTATTTATAAAATTACTAATTGGTATCACAGAAATGTGATGGACGAATGATACAATGTGATTATTGTGCGTCGTTGCGATAAGATACATTGCACAATATTAAAAGTAACGTTATCAAAGATTAATTTATTTATCTCGAGGAATTTGAAAAGTCGTAAAATCATACACTTTGAATACGATTGTTCAAGTTCGAGGTTGTTGTATCGAGATTAATTATGATAAATTATGATTTAATTCAATTGCAATATAATTATACATACGTATTCTATGATAAATAATATTGTTCGTAAAACAATATATATTTTACAATTTTATAAAAGCATATTTTCTTTTTTTTTTTGATTTACAATTGTATCGTATAATTTAAAACTTTTTCTTTTTTTTTTTTAACTGTACATATCTTAAAGAAAAAAATTTCTGCTTAAAATCTTGATGTACAAAAGAATGTATTCAGCGATAAAAATATGAAACTTAGAAATCAGGATAGATAAAACGTGATATACGAGCTAATCAATTTTTAAGTGGCATATACATTACACGAGACTCGTCATCATAGGATCCTTTCCCATTAATCAATATAGCTCGTGTTTTGTTAATTTTTGATGAAAAAAAAAATCTAACTACACGCAACGTGTCAATGATCGATTCGTCTCATTACATACGAGGCACAATAAATAATACCAGTTATAAATAACTAAAAAACTATTATAGTTAACATAAGATGTATAATTTCGATTTCGAACGTCAAAAAATTAATTTACACTAAAATATTATAATACTTTACTATCTCGCTACTTTTGCTCTCACTCTAAAAATAACATAATCTTTGGCACTGATAAACGAACTAGTCTTAGTATCTTCAACTCTAATTCCTGTCATATAATCATTCTGCTCTCATTTTTAGCTAAATCATTCTCAAAAAAAAATAATAATCGACTCGAGTCAACAACACGATCCCATATCGTACAAGATGATTCAAAAGTGTGATGAAAATATTAATAGAAGATAGCCTTTGGAAAAAAGAAAAAAAAAATATCGAAAAAATTAACGTCAAATGTTCCAGATCAGTTTCAATACATTTTCAACGAATCATTTTCTTTTACTCAGATGCCAAAGGTTATCATTGGCCATATTTATATCGTTATTCGTGTGATACGATATAATGAAATAAATTATAATGAAAACAATTGCAAAAACAAACTCATACCAAATTAATACTGTTTCGTATTAATGAATAATCATTTTTGTCTTGTAATATAATGACTTATGAATAGAAAGTTCTTGTCGCATGCATCACTGTGTTGCAAAATCTAAATATATCCATTTGTTGACCTACATTAATATTTTCTTTCCACATTTTGGTCGAGAAAGAAATATTAAGACACAAGTTTTATGAAATTTGATTAATCGTAATTGAATTTAAATTTAATCCTTCGTTATTAATTTGCAATTTAAGGTTACATCAAATATGAATTTATTAATGCTTTTTTCTTTTAAATGAAATAAAAAAATTTTTATAAAATAGGATCAATAATATTGAAGATATTTAACATTTTACATGATGAAGAAAATATAATAATTTATACTAAAATTTATTATATTAAAAAAATGTTCATAATTCGTATTAAATTAAAATTTTATTAAAAATAGACGTTTCAAAATATTTATTATTACAATTATGATGAAGATTTTACTTTTTCTGATTTTTAATTTCGAATCTTTTTTTGTTGATCGTCCTGTAGAACAAACTCGATTCTATCATTGAAAGCAATTAACTAATTCATCATTGAGCTCGTTTAAAACAAGGCAAATAACTCAACACTCGTTCTCTCGATCTTTGTCGATGATGCAGAAAATTTTCAACGATTTAAATTTTAATATTTGATTTTTTTAAATAAATGTCTTCAAAAATATATAAGACGAATCTCTTGAAATTTTGTTCACAGTGAAGAAAAATTTCAAATTTTTGATCAATAACGCACATTTTTTTATGTTTTTAAATATCCAATCATAAAAGAGAAAGTTCTTAACTTCTATTTCGTAGAGTTCACGTATTTGAATAGGATAATTGTACTATGGTCCATCATCCAAAACTTTAGACGGATTAAATGAGAAAATTACTTTATTATACCATTTCAACTAAGTATAGCCATAATAAAGATAGGGTCAGTTATTATCAACCTAATCCCTAATAAAACCGTAATAAATTTAGGTATTTCTCCTACCTGTCTAAAATGTCTTCCAGTTAACATTCTCTGAATTATTTTTACAAATAAAATTGTTCTTGTATTTTTAACCTCAGAATTTTAATATATGTAGATATATTTTACAATTGATTTAAATTTTTATACAGTTTTTTGACGCAATTTTGCCAATTTTTCTTTATGATTGAATTTATCATTATTCATGAAACGATTCAATAATGATAAATTAAAAAAAAATTAGCAAGCAAGATTATTTATCTTAAATTATTACTATGATAAAAGCTAGAAAGTCTTATAAATTACTCTGACGCTTGATATATGATCACATCAGTGTTGACCAAACGAATTCAACTTAATTCAATACAATAATACATATTTGTTAACATCTGTCATCATCGATGTATTTCTTCGAAACATTCCTTTTAGAAAATAGTTTCTTCGAACTATTTCTGATTTTTGAACTATATAAATTACCAATAAGATAACAAAAAAAATGTGACTGTGTTACGTGACTAATTCGATCTAATTTTTTTCTCGCAAAATTAAAAAAAGAAAATTCATGAAAGAAAGAGTGAAAAACATCGTCCATTCAATAGGAATTTTTAATTAAAAAAAAATATATTTTATCATATTAAATACATTAATTTCTTAGAATTTTATTAATTTGCAAAAATTCAGAGATAACTTAATGAAATCGTGATCCTCAACTAGTACTTTTTTTTTTATAGGGAATAATTGTTGTCAATTAATATATCGAAAAATATAGTTCTATTTAAATAATAATAATAATAATAATTTGATCTCTATCCATTTACAAAAACATAGAAATAAAATCAGAATGTTATCCTTGAAAACATTCATTTTTTATCTAAAAAATTTATTTTCTGCTATGAAAGAGAAAAAAAAAATAATGACATAAATCAAGATGATCCTAGAGAGACATCCTCCTATATAAAATAAGTATACACGATGTATAAAAATGCGTAATAAATCGCAGAGGGCGTTAGAAGCACTCCGTGTATTCTTTTTTTTTTTTTTTCATGGTTGGTATTTCAAAACGTGGAACATGGAACGGAGTCAACACAAAATATCGTGTCTACCCTCTATAATACATCGTCTATGCTTTTATTCTCACGATAGAACAAGTTACCTACCTTTTCCGTGTGTATACGCACGGTAGGTTAGTCTGTCTTCTTAGAAAGACACACTATATGCCCAAGACTTTCTGGTTTTCTTCTTTACCCGAGGGTATTTTTGCTCGAGTCATTGTTGTCAGAGGAACGGTGGTACGTTTAACTTGGTGGTTGATTTAAAAAAGTTTCCAAGTGGATATTTAAGTTTGGTAATGGAACGATTAAAAATGAACAATTGAACAGTAGGGATGTACTTTCGAATGATTGTCGCGATTTGATAACGAGAAATCGAATTTTTTATTCAGGATAATTTAAACGAAGAATTCAAGTTTCTTAGAACTTAGGGGAATTTTTTTATATTAAACTTAACGTGAATTTCGAAAATTTTCTAATCGTTCTCGATTATAATTATATAAAATCTACTTGCTACAATTATTCTATTTAAATTAAAAATCATAAGTTGTAAAGAATAAAGAAACATAGAGGATAGAAAAACAATGAAACAATAGATTTACACAAATTCATAGTCACTTTAATTAAATATATCTATGTACATTATAGGTACATCATAATACATTTACCATATGACGACTGTACAGCTTAGCAGCACTTTCAATACTGTTCACAAAAATACATCGCATATAAACGAGCAATCAGTTTATACGCAAGGTCGGCCCAGGACTTGCGACCACACGAAGCGCCTTTATATCTCACACTCTCTTTCTCACACACACTCTCTCTCTCACTCTCTTTCTCACTCTTTCTTTCTTCCTGTTCCGGTTCGTGGCCGCGAAACACGGGCTTTTATGTACAAAAAAGATTTTTCGGCTCGAGTCGCAGGTCGGGCTAAAAAAAGGAAGGAACATGCCACGAGAAAGTACGATATCACCAGGAGTCGAAACTGTTCGCGAAGATGCTCTCGCTTAAAATTATTTTTATCAAACTTCCTCTTAACCTAGTTAGCCGAATAATCGAGCCAACGTTAGACAGATCTTAAAAGTTTAGGAAAAAATACATCGAAAATGTGGAATCAAGTTTTTTTTCTTACGATATTTCTTTCGAGAGAAATTCCATTTTGAAAATTTGCGAGCGCAATGATTCAAGGATAATTTTATTAAATTAATTAATCGAAATCGTGACACATAGGTTTTTAAGACAAAAGTAGAAATTAATCTTTCGTCTCTTTGCGTTTTTTTCAAATTAAGACTAAGATTTAATTTTAAGAATTTTGCTCCCGTAAAATTTCAAATTCAATTTCCCAAAGAATCGTCCCACAGGTCGAAAGAATTGTTAAAAAAAACGTGTCTAAACGAAATCTTTAACAACCCCCACAACCCTTCCTTCAAAGGACTCCTCGAAAATTAGCAATTATCAATTGAACAATTACGATCATTTGAAATGATAGAAGACGAATTCCACCGATTTCGAAGAATTATATTATCTTTCGAGATTTATTTTATTTTTTTCCGAGCACTTTTTTTCCCACAGCTTTCAACCCCTTGTATGTTCACAGGAAGTGTATTTATCAACAAACAGATCCGATCGCCCAAGCGGGCCGCGGATATTTTACCTTAAGTACCATCGAAGAAACACGAGATATTGACACTTTTTGATACCGTTGATATTTTATACAATTACATAGAGTTTGTGGTGCAATGAAATCTGGCCTTTTTTTTTTTTAGCTGTCGCTTCGAGAACGCCGAATCGGTTCCGCGACCCCGAGGATCGAATCCAGACGTGGGCGCATCACAATTCTGTTATCTGTGCACAACGAGGAACGACAGAAGGGGGTCCCGCGCAATTGTTATCTATACGAAAAAAAAAAAAAAAAAAGTACACAGAACCGACATCGCGTTCTCCGACCGCGTTATCACAATTTTTCTTTATAACCCAATCTCACTCTCTCTCTCTCTCTCTCTCACTCGCACTCGATTTATTCTATAACTCTCACACGCTGTGTCACAATGTGCTTTCAAGAGAATTGTATGTATTTGCAATTACTATATACAGAAACGAATTTGTTCTTGTTGCTGTTGTTGTTGTTATTATTATTAATATTATTATTATTATTAATATTATTATTTTATTTCGCGAAAACAACTTAAGGAACATTTGGTATCGAGGGCAATAATTCGGTCGGATGACGACGGCCTGCCACGAGAAATCGAAACCAACCCCTTTCCTCGATTCTTAAGCGATTGACATTTGTTGATTGATAAGAGTACGTTTGGTTTGGGGGGGTCTTGGAGTAGAAACCAAAGTGATCGAGATTTTGATTCATTCGATTTTGTATCGTTTCGAACATTCTTCTGGAAAAAGTGGGATCGATCAGTTTGGTCTCCCCTTTTCTGTTCTTCTCTCGGAATTTTTTTCGTGACGATTATTAACGATGCTGTATGATCGATAACGCGGAAGAAATAAATAAACTTTGTATCAAGAAAAGATACAAAAGTTGAAACTTATTATAACTTATTACAAAAGAAGCTAAGTTATAGCAAGCCTCAAAGATTATTTCGAGATTTTATTACATCATATAAACGTTATTTATTATAATTAGTGTTGTTTCAATGATTAATGAAACATCGTGTTTAAAATTATCGTAGATAAAACTTCACCTAAACCAAATTCGTTCTTCTATGCTGCATATACATGTAATTGTATATTTAATAAGAACGTAATAAATTATAATTTTTAAAAAAAAAAGGGCAAACGATTGATGAATAAAAGAAAAATAATTTCTTTCCTCGATTTGCGATCGATTATTAATAATTGCCAATAAGTTTTTAAACAGATTCGATTCGATCGATATCTGACGATTAACCGTGCAGAAACGTTTTCTCCTACTCCTTTAACCGGAAGCTACGTTTCGAGTCGTGTTGTCACTGGTATACCACAAGTGTACGCGCCACTCGTGGCTGCTGATCGGGGCGCCAATGAATTGGAATTCCAAGTTTGTAAACGTTGCCACAGCGAGAATGAATTTTCTGCTATTCTGGCCGGTATCTGAATTGTGGATTTGCGGTTAAAAGTTTGAGAGTTGAGAGGATTGTGTGCTCAGAAGGAAACCGGGCTTCTTCGCCATTGATGTTTCACGATGCTTAAATAAATTGTTGTTCGAGCATAAAAGGATGATTATTATGTTCCTTAGTTTCTCGATATTTTTTATCGTTTATTTTTTATTCGAGTTTGAAATAATGTGTATATATATGTGTGTATGTGTGTGTTTTTGTATTATAAAATGTATCTTAAAAAATTGGATAAATTTTAGAAGATGGATCAACGTTGAATAAAATTTAAAAAGAAAGCATTTTTTATACAACGAAGGTATAAAATTTAATATTCGAATTTTTGTTAAACACTGGTTCAAAGGTTTAATAAATTGAACATTGTCAATATCTCTCCTCTAATAAATCTAAAAATTTAAACTAGTCAATCATCTTTGTCTAAGTATCGATTTGGAATCTTTATGTCTTTTCTGTATTTTCTGTATTGTTCATTTGTTGCGAAAAACTAAAATCTACGAGATAAAGACGGCGAAGAGAAACAAAGTGCGTTTGAAACAATGGAACAATATAAATATATATCACCTTTTATAAGGGAAAGAGATTATTCAAACGAGCCATTCCAATAAAACTTATCCTGAAACATTCATTATTATTATGCTTAATGTTGGCCGATATTCGATTCAGATTTTCGATAAGAAATGGCCGGGACGTGAAGCTGCAATTTCGTAATTTAAAATCTCGGAACACTGTTTCCCATGGAATACAGTTTAAAATTTTTTTATACACTTATCTCCCGGAAACGATTTAACAGATTTATGAACTTTTATGTGAAAAATGAAACCACGAACGTGACAGAAAATATAAAATCTAGCGAGATGATGTACGAGATCGCTTAATCTTTATCAAAATAATAAAAAAAAGACGAATAATTTTTGATAAAACAAGATTGATACTTGAAAAATAGAAACTTTTATACATGCCCCTATATATTAATGATTTTAATGTTCAAATCTATCCTTAAATTTTCAAATTTTATATATTTCTTCTTTTTTAAATTTTATTTCTCTACTTATTTTCTAAATAAATAATGATTGAAATATTTCAACATAATTTTAAACAATGTGAAAATTTAAAATACAATACGAAATATAAATATTTTACTTTAAATAATATAATATTTCCATATGTTGCTCGTATGGAAATAAAGCTTCACATTTTATGCTACTTTTCCTTTATGGATTTTTTTTTTCGAGATAATTTTTCCGAAAATAAATTGCTCACCCCTTTCTGCATATTGCGTATGAACACGTATGAAAGAATTAGAGGAAAAGGAGTGTAAAGTTTCTATTTTTTTTTTTTTTTTAAATACTGGAAATAAAATTGTAAAAATTTACGAAGCATGTTTATAATTGGAGGCTCGATAATATTTGTAAAAAATTTTGTATCGAGTGTTAAAAAGAGGAGAGAATGTTTTCACGAAAGGAAATAATTACAGTTATTTACAATTACATAATCTAATCGAATTATTACGAACTTGTGGATCTCATATTTGAAATTTAACAAGGTTAATTCGATTACTCATTATTTTTTCTTTTTTTTCTGAGGAATTATCTATTAATTATTGAATCAAAATCGTGTCTTTAGAAAAAATAAATATATTCGTTGATAAAAAGAGTTGATGAGTAAGTAGAAGACTTTTGCTGAATATATCTATAATAAATATTTACACTCGAAGGAAATTTTTTTAAAAATTTTAAAAATATATAATAAATTTTTAAATTGATAAATTCCAAAGAAAAAAAAAAGAGGAAAACGTATGTTCGAAATTTATTGATATTCTACTGTGCGACGTTAAGTGTACCATGTGTGGGTGTGTAGAAATATATCGCGAAAACCACAACGACAGGAATCGACATCAATGGAAAACGTTTTTATAATGCGTTACATATATGGATATGGGGAATTTTTAAAAGCATCCGTCATGTGCAAGGCGCGTCGATGGAAATCTGACGCGAGTCAAAAATCAAAATAGCAGGGTGTCAATGCTATTAAATCTCTCTACTAGGAAAACTAAAAATTTTAAATTGAAATAACACAGCGAAATATTCTGCCCGCTGAAACGCGGAATAATATTGGGGAAATTGCGAAATGTTATTGTACCAACTTTGCCAACGTTCTTTCAAATAAAATAAGGGAAAATTGAAAATAAATAGAAATATTTTCATTGTAAACTCGAAAATTGAAAAACATCGTCTCTGGTAATTTTTCTTTTTTTATTTTTTTTTAACTTTACAAAATTTATCTTATCTCAGTCTTGTCTTTGAAAGACAACCCAATCCAACTCAAACGAATGAATTTTGAAATTCGAACTTTGAAACAAAATTTCAAAGCAAATAAATTTAAATAACCTTTAAATAAATACTATATATAATTTGTAATTTTGAATTTTACATTTTTAAACTTTTTGAATGAGAATAATGATGTAATAATTAATGTTAAGTTGTTATATTAATATGAACGTTATTGGATTTGCCTTTGATTCTATCTGGAATTTCGATCTCGCGTCACTCGTCGTCAAGAGGTTAATCAAGGCGTTGAGTTCTCGGTGATTACTTCACTGTTGCGTGGAAAATTGAAAATGTAATGAAAATGGATGGAAGAAACGACGATGGTGTGAACGATAATGAAAATAAATGGTGAAAATATTATCAATGTCGGTATCTCGTTAAACATAACGGAAACCCGTCAATTCAGTGAAAAATGATATTCAAAATGTAAAATTATAAGTATATCTCCATTTCCATTTCTTCGATAATTACATAACGAAACATTGTTTTATTTTGCAAAATTTAATTTTACTTTTAATTCTACACTTCTATACATATATATATCTAAAAGTTTACGCGTTCATTAATCGATTAATTAATTGAACAATTTATCAAAAAATTTATTTTATTTTCACTTTAAAAATTCTTCTATCCCTTTTCTCCTTTTCTCAATGCTTTTTAAATTTTCTTCCAAAATGGGATTAAAATTTTACGAAATATACCCTGTATATTTTTTTACCTAGTAATTTTTTTTGCAACAATCGAATAGATCGAGTCAGATGTTTTTGTATTAACAGGTGGCTCGCGTGACACGCATACATAATTGATATTGAGAAGCACGTGGTGTCTGATGAAATCAATAATGAAAGGTGTTTTATAAGTACTACAAATATCTTGATACGCAAAGATTTGGAATTAAGATTTATTATCACGTATCTTTAACGATTAGAATTTGCGTTTCATTCTAACGAAAGCATGATTTGTTAGATATGTGTTAAATTATACGTAGAAGAGTGAGATTTTTTTTTTATAAAATCAAATATAAAAAATTAGAATTATTGCATTAATTCTTTTTTTTAAATATGAAACATAAATCTACGTATTTCGTATATTAATTTATATTCGAATAAAATTATTTGTTAATCTGTCCAATTGAAAGACATGATATTTTCGCGCGAAAATTAAAATTTGAAAAAATATTATATTGAAATAGAATGATAACACGCTTTAAATAGAGCTCTAAACGAACTTTTTATCCATCAAAAATTTCAACAAATTCCTCTTCAAAATCGTTTTTTATTATTAAAAAAAAATATTTTCATTTTTTCATTCATAATTTCAAAAACAATGAAACGACAACCGATCATCACGAACATTGAAGAAGTATATATTCAACGTTGGTACGAGTATTATATAAAAGGGGAGGGAAGGGGAAAAAAAAATCGTCGAAATAAAGTTTTAATAAAGTTGTCAACGTTCTATCAAGAAAAATTCTCAATTTAATTAAAGATCTCGAAATTCAAACTTTTCACCCCCTTTTTTCATCCCCTTTCGTCGGGCCATCGTTGTTCAATTTCTTTTCTTTTCTTCTTCTTCTTCTTCTTTTTTTTTTTTTTACTTTATTCAAAGAACGACAATTATCGGTTAATTTTATTCATGAGAGGAATAACAGTTTTATTGTAAACTTGGCCTAAAAAGAGTGGGCACTGCAATGAACAACAAAAGGTTTCATAGAAGATGAAGATAGATGAATTTAGTAGTCGGAATAAAGGGGCAAAGGGGCATTCCGAAGGATAAAAGGAATTTCCTCGCCGCGAAACATCTTGGATTCTGTTAATAAGAGTCTGTTAATAACAAATACCGGGAAAAATTGCAATAAAAAAGGGAAGAAATAAAGGAGGGGATAATAATAAAATTGCCTTATTCGAGGGGACAAAGTAACCTCTCTTGTTGGAAGGAATAAAGGTAAATTACCTTTATGAATTTTTCTCTGATGAATTATTCGTAATAAAGTAGAATCCCTTCTTCCATCCCCTCCCTCGTTGCCTTCATATTTCTTCGTGTTCTTATCGAAGAATATTAGTATTTCTTAATATTCATTTTCTACACGTTTCTCAATTCATTATATTATCTGAATTTCAGAACTGATATATATATAAAAAGAAAATTTGTTATTTATTTAAAGCAAAATTTGTTTTCATTAATTGTAAAAGAGAAAAGATAATAATCGAAAATTGTTATTATATTATTATATTCTTTAAAAATATTCGTGTCACTAACGATTATTCTAAAAAGAAAAAAAAAATGAGATATAAAAATGTACGAAGGTTATTGTTAGGAACCATTCACTATAAAATATCGTAGATATAAAAATAGCATAAAAATTGGTATACGTGGTAAAATAAAGTTAGTCGAAAATACTATTTTTATTTCAACTTTAAATTACTACTTTACTACCTTGCTTGATAAGAAATAAGATATAAAATTGTCATAAAACGATGACTTTTGAACAAGAACGATTTCCCGGGGAGTCAAACACGAACCAATTTATCAACTTCTGATTGAAAAACATGCGGGAACTCATCTTTTAAAATCAGTTTCCTTTCTGAACAAGGATACTAATGCAAATGTCATCCATCATTTTCTATCTAACTTTTTAATTAAAAATTGTTGGTACAAAGACATTGAGAAGATCTTGAAACAGAAGATCGATCCACGAGAGATCGAAGTCGAACCAATCCATCAATTTCTAAACTCAAAAACAACTACAACTTTCGATAACTAAAACTGATCCACTCAGGTGTCGATACTAATAATTACGAAGTTTAATCTGGCGGAAAACTGAAGTTAAACTTTAGAAATTACTTGTCATAGCGAAGAAGAAGAATTCTTAATAATGGGCGTGGATTGAAAAAAATAATTCTTCTTTCGTTATAATACATTCCCGTTCACGATGTATTACTTTCATATCAAAAAATATCCCATTAATTTTTGAAAAATGTTATTCTTGCGATCTATTAGACGTATTAAAAATTTTTTTGTCTTGCTTAAATGTATAATTTGTGCTTTTCAACTTGAGATCTATCATTTTTAGAAACGTTTAGGAGTTTATAAATAAATAAAATAAATATTGAATTCATTTGAAAATTTGAAATCCTTTTTAAATATTTTAAAAAATTGATAAATAATTATTATATATAAAAAATCATTCCTGTAAAATAGAATTCTCGTCTATTTAAAATTATTATTCAATTCCTAGTCAATTTCTAGTCAAAAAATATATACAAAAATATTCAAAATTATGTACAATTAAGTTAATATTAAAAAATAATTATTAATTGATTAAAAATCGTCATATTCATCGTGAAATTCTAAAAACACGTAAAAAAAACTTTCCAAATTAAATATATACTTCGATATTAAAATCAATTAAAATAAAATTAAAACTTAATAATTAAAATTGACTCGAAAAAAATCTACACAATCATTAATCTTAAATCAATATCCAAATTTCTATATCTTATACATTATTCAACTTTTAATTTTACTTAATAAAATTCTAAAAAAATTCTGGACTACAAAATCCCAGATATAAAAACGCGAAAATCATTTAATAAACTATTAATATTTAAAAAATTAATTTTACATTAAACAACCAAATTTTAAATCAAATTTGCATCCATGTTTATTATCTTATATTTATGTACTTAAATACTCGAGTATTGATTGTAAGTCGTTAAAAATAAAGAGTAAACGAAACGAAAAAAAGATTTCCATGATAACAATAATAATAATAATAAAAAAAAAGAAAATCATCGAATCGATCTAAAAAATCTCAAAAAAAAAAAAAAGAAACGTAATTTATCTATTATAGAAAATTGTTCAGACTTTACCTAGTTGATGCAAATAAACGCCTCTCTCCCTCTCCAGTTATCTCGTTTCCGGTAGTGGTTGGGCGAAATAGCGATTGCTTCTCGACATCTCTCGCCTCGGTTATCGATCGAGGACCCGTCGATAAAACCGGTGAAGTCAAACAGTCTTTTCTCGAACCGTGCGATTTCACTCGCGCCAGGCCGTCGACACGTGGATGTGTACACGTATCTATCTATCTATCTATCTACCTATATATAATTCCATATTTATATTTATGCGTTATAGGTAACGTGTTGTGTATGTATGTATGTATGTATATATGTTTATGTGTAAGCATGTATGTATACGTATCTCTAAGAGATGAATACGTCTTTTCTGTCTCTATGGAAGTGTACCATATCCGTGGTATGTATATGTGTGTATACTCTATATTTCCATTTTGGTCGTGTGCAGCAGTTCCACTCGACGAGCGCGTCCACGCTGATCGAGCGAAGCGTCACAAGCTTTTTATTTTTGTCACCGTGATGACAGGTTGTCTCGATCGACGATATTTTATTTACAGCGATCGTGAAAACAGAGAATGGGACGGTCTCGGTCAGCTGGCCGCGTCATCGAACGGGGAACTCTCTTTGAACGCTTAATCCGCGGATATCGATGCGGAAGTAGTCACGTATCGCCATCGTGCTTTTTATAAAAGATACCTTTTTCTCTTTTTTTCAATTATCCTATTCGTTATTTTGACCATTGCGTGCTTCCTCCCCTTTTTCGAATACCTCATAAGATGAATTACCAGGCGACATTTGCCTCAAGTAGGGAGATTTTACATTCCTTGTACATTCCTTGTGATTATTATTTACGTTAATTACGAATAAATTTGTAATCTTATTCGTTGGTCATGGATAAATTTCTAATTTCATTATTCGAAAGATAAGCAGTCGTCACAAGTGAACGACACCGCTTTGCATCCATAGGAATTTGAAGAGTGCATCCCTCGAGATAGCACGAGTACGAGAAATGCTATTTCTATGTATCTCCTATCACGTACCTTTTTTTTCCCTTTTTTTACGATCCTTCATTTCTTTCTCTCCCGGTCGTATACACGCGATATCTTTACGGGCTTTATTAGAATATATTTTTATCCCATTCCAAATTTATCTCAACTCGTGATTCTCATCGTGATTTTTATCCTCTAAATTTCTAAGCGAATTGAAAATAATTAAAATGGAAGAACTAACATTGGAAAATTATGAAATATATATATACATATATCAAAATGTTTCAAAAGCAAGTGAAGAACAAAATTTTAATACATTGTTCGACTAAATTAAACCACGAGTCGAGGCTGTTTAAATTATCTATTAACATATCTAAAATTATTACCACTGTTCGTACGATTAAACTTGTACCGCCTTGATTGCCTGAAATAACGTAATTTCAAATTGAACGGTCAAAAGTTTACATTATTAAAATTTTGAACAGACTCGTGGCTCATCGATTGAAATTTTCCAATGGAAAAAAAATCTAATATCATTTAAATCGAATCCAATTGCTTCAAAATCGAAATTAAAATGTTGATTAAAAATTATCTTGTACGTACTTATACCTTTGTACATTTCTCTGTTGTGCAATTTACTCAACTTAATTATTAAAATTTTATCACCCCCTCCTTACTCCTAAATTTGAAGACTAAACACAGGGCATCACTGTACATTTCTGAAGATCTCCTTTACACAATACTATCTCTGAAAATGAGCGAACTACGTGTATACACACAATGGCACACGTGACACGTCCGTTTCGAACACCACTTGAAACACCAACGACATTTCCTCCCCCGTTTCATTCTCCCCCCCCCCTCCTAATTTCTCTTGCCTCCCCACATCGTCGTCAACACGCAAACACGCAAAAAAGTAAAAGCTTAATTTTTTTATCGGCTCTTAAACACGGTATCACATAAGATTTCCACGCTGACTTGACTCGAGCTTCGACTCGATCGTTTTAAACTTAGGAACCCACACGAGAGAATTGGTGTGTGTGTGTGTGCTAATCTTTTTATCATTATTTTATTATTATTATTATTATTATTATTATTTTTTTTTTTTATATTTTTTTTTCCCTTTTTATATTTTTTTTGTTTCCTCCTTCGTTTTTAGGTACTTTAACGAGCCTCGACAACGATTACTTTTTAATAGACGAAGATTATTGGTCCAAAGAGAAATGTAATTACACGATATCGATGAAGGGGACGACGAGATAAGATTTACATTATATACTCGAGACCTCGACCAAAGTTTCGAATCCTCCGCGAAAATATCCTTTTCTTTTTTTTTTTTCCTGTTTCGCGAAAATGGACGTCGAAAGATATATTAAAATGCCAAATGCCTCGAGCACGCCATATCCCCTCCAATATTTTATATATATATATATATGTATATATATATATATATATATATATATATATACACAGCTCACATATTTTTACTCATGGACAATCGCACACACTGTACGCAAATACTGTCGACTACCTAACAAACATCCGAGAAGAGAAAAATCCGATGCTCATCAATATATCTGTCAACATCTTTGCTTTGATTGTAGAACCGGGCTGCGAAGCCCTTATCCCCCCTCCCCTCCCTCCCCTCCCTTCCCCACCCAAAAAACGAAAAGGACAACATTTAAGATACACAAGTTTACAGCGATTTACGGACCGCGATCATAATTCGTAGTACCCTTTTGAGTTTTCGGTGTTCGGATAATCACAGCGCGCGTTTCAGCCTTCCATTGCGTAAATAATAATTAGACCGTTTAGTTACAAAGCTCGTCTCCTTTCCTCTCTTTCTCTCTCTCTCTCTCCTTCTCTCCTTCCTCGATATCGACACGATATGCATACATAATCGCATCGATTCGAGAAATCGTTGTTTTCAAATCAATTGATCGTGGACGCGAGCGACTCAAACCCATCGCTAGATCGCATCCCTAGATCGACACGTTTCACCGGTTATCATATCGGTTTAAATAACCGCGTACAAAGAGTTTCTGAAGCGGATATACAAATATATATATATGTACGTATACACCGCAAGAAGAAATTCCTAATTCCCATCGGAATATTCGATGAGAGAGAAGTGGAGGAGGAGGAGACTCGAGAGGATCGAATGGAATAATAGTATCGGATCGATCCGAGCTCGAAACGAGCATAGCACACAGTCTACAGAAACTTCGTTACTATTTACACGGATCTTAGCGAGTGTTTTCGGTGTTTACCGATTTGTACGATCGATTTCGACACGCGAACCAGCCACAATCGATACCATTCGAAGAGAATTGCGGATAACACCGTTTTTTCTTTTCTTCTTTCTTTTTTTTTTTTTTTTTTTGTAACACCCAGGAGGAGATCGTTCGAGATCGTTCATTCCGCTATATTCCGTCGATTGTCCTCGCAAAAATTCCCTCCCCCCGTCTTGATTCAATTCAACTTCCTCGATACGACTTCTTCTTCTTCGTTCTTCGTTCTTCGTCGAAGCTCTCCTCTTCGGTTCCTCGCGATCACGGCAAAGAGTGATTGCTCAGCTGATAAAACGTTCAAGCGAGATATATATATATGCATATATATATATATTAGAGGCCATTCGTTGCACGAAATTGCCCCGCGAAATTGCCTTTCTTCCTACGATTTTCTTTAAATA